>NC_066511.1:13030944-13095944 GCF_024679095.1 Eriocheir sinensis
TAGAAAACTTCCGTGCATTCTCTTATTCTATTGGACGATTTCCTATTAGTTTCGGTGTTTTCTCAGGGTGACTTGTACATTTTGGTTCGAGATTACCGTCACTTTTGAGAGGATGAATATGTTATGTGAAGGTATAGCGCAAGAAGGATTTCCTTTTCTGAGGCTCAAGGTCAACTATAGAGAAGGAGGACGTAGTAAGGCCCCGACCGGCAGAAAGTGACCAGCTATATACGAGGGTTTATTGCCAATAATAACTCTCAAGGAGGTTCAAGGCCGCGTCGTAGCATTTTAATGGGTCAGAACGCGTCATGCAGGCCCTGGAGCGATAATCAGAGGGCCAGCCAGCACGTACAGTCCGCCGGCCCACCACGTAATGCTCAGCTCCTCTATTGTGTGTGTGCGTGGAGGCGGAGGTTAGGCCCGTACTCTCCGTCGCTTTCGGCTCACACAACAAAAAATATCCTTAGGCCCACAAAGGAGATTAATCGGCTTCTCATGAATGTATTTCGCCTTCATGGTGCAGAAACTTCATCAAACTATCACTAGGCCCATAAAACTACCCATGGAAATACCCACAACAGCCTCTACGAAAGCCTTATCAAACGTGTGTGGTGGAGTGAGCCCCGAAACGTTTGAGAATATGGGTCACCCGCTGTCTTAATCTTGAATTGAAAACCACAAGTCCGACACCAGCGGGAGACGACGAGCTGTGGTGGGGATGGTGCTACAAGTCACACCACCCTGGAGGCTTCACTCACCACGTAATACAATACCCTGCAGTCCTCTCTCGTCACGTCACGTCACACCTTGCATCCAGCACGCCACACGAGGTCTCACTAATCTCACCACGTCACACTGCCACGTCACACCATGCATCCCCCACGCCATACGAGGCCTCACTAATCTCACTCAACACGTCACAGTATAACGTCACACCAAGCCACATTAACGGAGCCTCATCTACAGTATTCTGAGTCATGTTAAAGCTAAGTTTGATATCATATTCTTTCTCCCTATCTCTATCTATCTATCTCTATCTCTTTCTCTCTACATACACTCACGCAATCTCTTCATGGCAGTCAATTTGATGCTGATGACGATGATGATGATGATAATGTTAATAGTGTGGTTTGCGTCGCCTCTTGCTAACCTGATCTTCGCAAATGTTACCTGAATATCAAGTGTCGATTATTAAATGAAAGTAATCCACAGAAAATAGTTTAACATTTCCTTCTCGCGTAACCACAGAAATCGAAGTAAAAAAAAAGGACTATGGAGTGAAAAAAAATAGTGTCTTGTTATAAATAAGTCCACTTGTATATTTGTATCTATTTTTTTCCCTTTCGGCAGCAGGTAGTTGTTGTTCTTGTTGGCGGAGGTTCCTGTGGTGACGTTGGCCGTGGTGGTGGTGGTGGTGGTGGTGATGGTGATGGCGGTGTCTCCCTTCTCACCATATGTTTCTCTTGACTGTAGTTGTTATTGCCACTCAAGCTGTTGTTGTGACCCTCTTCGTACCTGCATTACCTGTTACCTGCGTGCTTAGCTTGTCTAGGTGCGTTTGCAGTGCGTTTACTCTTTCTTCCATTCTTTATCTTCGCTATTTTTGTGCATCTTTTTTGCTCGTGCATCCATCCTTCCTTTCTCTCCTGTTCTCCGTCTTTATGTTCCTGTTCTTGTTCTCGTTTTCTTGTTCTTGCTTTTCTTTCTTTTGTTTTACCTTTTTTTCCCGATCGTCCGTCCGTCATTTCTTTCCTGTTCTCCGTCTTTATGTTCCTGTTCTTGTTCTTGTTTTCTTGTTCTTGCTCTTCCTTCTTTTGCTTTACCTTTTCTTTCTTTCCCTCATCCTTTTCTCCATTTCCTTCTCCCTCTTGAAACATATTATTCTGTCTTCTCTTCTACCTTTTCTTCGTCTTCGTCTTGTTCTACTTGAAACAAATTACTCTCGCTTAATTATCTCAAGGCGTCATTGCTCCCACCCCCTCAGTCACTGGTGTAAGACGAGGCGTACGTGCCTGTAGTGGAGCTAAGAGCATGCCTCCCTCCCTTGATTCATACCGTCGGGGCGGCCGGATGCTCCCTTGCTTCCTCCTCTCCTTCCCTCTCTGAGCCGCCACATCCCTACACGTCATTACTGCCTCCTCCTCCTCCTCCTCCTCCTCCGTCGCCGCCGCTGCCGCCGCCGCCGCCGCCGCCGCCTCCTCCTTCACCCCCACCGCCCCCCTAGCTGTTCTCAGGTGTTCACGCGACCCACTCAACAAGTGTGACGCAACGCTTCACGCCCACAGGCACACCCAAGACCATGTGGAGGGTATACTTCGCCCATTTTCAGTAGCAGCACAGAGCTTACTTTGTACTACCCGCTAACGAGTATCTGATTGGGCTCTCCATCGCTAATCTGCGGGTGTTGGTGGCTGTGCATGGTGGCGATGGTGGTGGTGGTGCTGCTGCTGCTGGTGTGGAAGGCTTTTAAACAATTAGCGTCCTTCTCTTTGTGGGACTTAGAGTATGCTTTCTTTTGCTCCTCGGTGCTCTTTTTTTTTCCTCGTAAAGTTTTTCAGTTTCTGTTTTCCCGTTATCAGAGGTGATGCTGGCGCGGCGGTAGGTTTGCTTTCATTAATCGGCGATATGTGTGTGTGTGTGTGTGTGTGTGTGTGTGTGTGTGTGTGTGTGTGTGTGTGTGTGTGTCTGTGTGTGTGTGTGTGTGTGTGTGTGTGTGTGTGTGTGTGTGTGTGTGTGTGTGTGTCTGTCTGTCTGTCTGTCTGTCTGTCTGTCTGTCTGTCTCTCTCTCTCTCTCTCTCTCTCTCTCTCTCTCTCTCTCTCTCTCTCTCTCTCTCTCTCTCTCTCTCTCTCTCTCTCTCTCTCTTCCCCCATTTCTCTTTCTCTCGATCCCATTGCGGTGAGGCGAGGTGATTGATTTTTTAGTCACGTCTAGTCTTACAGTGCAGCGTAGTGTCCCTTTCATGATCAGCCCAGAGCCCCGCCGGTCCCTTGTACAGGTGATGAAATGAAGGGTTGGTTCACCTTCCCGGTTGGGTGACGTAACACTGCCGAGGCTCAACGACCGAGCTCTCTCATCACGTTTCATCACAACAATGCCATCAGCGGCGTTTGGTAGTTATCGGTGGAGCGCCAGGTGTTGTCTTCAATGATTCAGCGGAAGGTGGTGCGTGCAGCTTGGATGACTTGCTGAGGGCTGCCTGGGGCCCATGTGAGACTGAGCCGCTTTTACACCGAAAATTGTGCACGTGATCTGTCTGTTAAGGCTCCCCGCCCACTCCTTCGCCTGCCAGACTGATTGGTACACAGAGAGCAATTAATGGGCGTATTTGGCGAGAGTTTGCGAGAGTCTTTCGGGGGTTGTAAAGGGCAAACCATGTGTGTTTGTGTTTGTGTGTGTGTGTGTGTGTGTGTGTGTGTGTGTGTGTGTGTGTGTGTGTGTGTGTGTGTGTGTGTGTGTGTGTGTGTGTGTGTGTGTGTGTTTGAACTCTAGTAATGCGCTCTAGATAAAAATCTTGATATCATTAGAGAAGGAAAATCTATCCCTGGGGAAGTGACACATCGACTCGAGCGGGTGGGAGTGGCTGGATGGTTGGCCTTCTGACTTAGCTCTCGCATCATGGCCGGTCAGCGTATGCCAAGGATAGACCAGACTCGCAATTAAGGCTTCAGAGGAGTCTCCCTGAATGTAACACAGTTTAATTTTGTGTTGACGTAACTGTTCACAAGGCCCAGAGTCAGTATTGATACATTATAGACGAGGTTCTTATCAATGTGAGCCGCTTTAATCCCTGGCAGGAGTGGTGGATGTGAACAGTGAGATTCTTAGGTAATAAGTCATTGTCATGCACGAGGCTCCCTCACGTCCTGTTGTCCTGTTAGTCTACCTCTCCCATCGTTGCCCTTCATCGTGCCCTCCATACCCTAGCTCCTCGATACGTGATGCCATCGATTTTTGTCCCCACTTTTAACCTTCCACCCCCCTTTTTTATGCTTTTCTACGTTATTCTTTCTTTAGAGACACATTTTATCTCTCCTCGGTTTTCTGATGCTCTTTTTAGCTATATATATATTTTTTTTATTAAGCCTCACATTCCTTATTTTTTAAGCATATTAGATTCCCCAAGTTGGTTCCGTTGCTATCGTGCACGATGATCGTCGCTTGGCTAGTATTCAACGTGATTGGCATCTAAACATCTCTACTCAGTATTCAAAAGTTAGGATTTTTCATCCGCGGGTCGTAATATCTCAGAAAGGATTACGTAATGTTCTCTCACAATTATAGGTAAATATAGCTTATTTAGCCCGTCAAAAGTCATAGTTTTTATACCTTGCGGAAGTACTTTATTCTTTCTAGTTAACTATTGCTTCTTATGTAATGGTCAATTCTCTTACAAATCACGTCCCGAAGCGTCATTCATTGGTTCACGGTCGATGGTCTGCATATACATGTTTCATTACCTCTGCGGATCACTAACAGGCGGGCGCTGTGGCACATTAAGATGTAGGTCGCCTCTTCCTTCTCACACGCATTAAGTGAATGAGGACGTTGTGTGGTACAGTTAACCAATGAGATCGAGGCCGACGTCAGTCCTCAAAAGCGAGCCAGGCCAATACCGTGCCTTGCAGCAGCTCAGCTTTCCTCCTCATTTTATGATGCAATTGTCAGTATAACCATATTTAAATAACATATATCTCGTATCGGGTGGTGGTCGGTCTGTTCAATACCTAACTGGCCTATTTACAGGTGCTGATGCGTGGTTACCGTTGTGCTTCTGCAACAAGACAGCCACAAGGAGCGTCTTGAGGTGCCACACTAAAACACTTTCGTTAAGATATATATGCATTCACACTAATGCGTGTAAAGTCCTTATTAACCGGTTGGAATTAGAGAAGCATTTTGCAATACCATTTTGAGACTCCGGCTAAGACAAACAAATCAGCAAAAAACATAACTTCGAGAACAGCGCCTGTCTCCCTGAACAGTATTTCGGAAGCGAAATGGTTGGTGCTTTTCTCTGTGATTCTACTGAGAATAATGAGAGCCAAAAGAAGTAAAACATGTGTGGATTGCAGGACATAATACTCACGGCACTAGAAATCTGATGGGTAGGGCGAAGAGGCCGTATCTCTGCGGCTCGGCGTAGGCCCCACACACCGCCAGCCTAGCACAGCTGCCGGTGTCCACGATGTTGGGGAGGCCATAGAGAGAGTCGTTTAGCAGCCAGGCCAGCAGCGACTCATGGTATGACGACCCTCCGTCTGAGTGTTGTCTGCCGCCTCCCACGGCACCCTGGGAGGTGGTGTAGATAGACACACCCAGGCCGCCCAGCAGGAAGAGTGCAACGAAGGCAATTGCGCCAAAGGCCTGGGGGTTCATGCCGGCAGCACTGGTGTCACTGGCGCCGGGCAGCGTGAAGGAGAACAAAGGGATGGTGAAGGCGACGGAGGTGTTGAAGGCCGCCGCTTGGTCATAGTTGAGGAAGAATCGTCCCTGCTGACCCACGGGTGGCTCCGCATAAAGGTCCTTCACCGTGTCCTCCATGTTGGCGGCCTCCGTCACCCCGCTGCCCGCCGCCGCCGCCACCACCATTATCGTCACCACGTGCCACGCCATCATGCCTGAAACGTAGTGCCTTTAGTAAACAAGAAAAGCAAGACTCGTTGTGGCTTGTCTCCTTAAATGTAGACGCACAGATTGTTAATACATGCTAAGAAATGTTCATCTGTTCTCACAAGAACTGGAATCATTTTTATCAAAAGTCCCAGAGATGGAAGTAAGCGACGACCATACATTCATTACATCTTTATTCCCCTTCCGCAGCGGAGGTATTGTTTCCTTTATGCTATGGGCACTGGATTCTTTGGAACTGTTCAGAACGGATTTATAATGGCGGTATTATATGATATCGATAATCGCGAACTCACCGGCTCACCAACATGGGAAAGTTATTAGTAGTGTATTGAGGTCAGTCTGTGGGCCGAAGACTTTTAACTAAAGCAGGGGAGAATAATTTACAGGACGACCCTCATGAATATATGGGTGTGAAGTGTGGACGATTGGCATAACGAAGCCGGGATTTGCAGTGAGGTGTGAGCTGAGTGGCTGAGTGCGGCCCATCCCGCTTCTCGGACCTTGCAGCATTCCCTTGTGTTACATCGCCAGGAACACACCTATCACGATGAACGACCAGGACCAAGAGCCCCTAAACATAAAAGTGTGCATGATTACTGTGGAAAGCTATATAATTTTAGAGAAAATGGTCCGGATATTCATTTGTTCAGGAATTTTACGAGGCCCGAGAGCAATATTTTTTCGTTATGTAGCCCATTTGTGTATACGTATGTTTCCTTGTGGTCACGGCTTGTAGTAAACTATGGGTAGTTTCTCTCTCTCTCTCTCTCTCTCTCTCTCTCTCTCTCTCTCTCTCTCTCTCTCTCTCTCTCTCTCTCTCTCTCTCTCTCTCTCTCTCTCTCTCTCTCTCTCTCTGCACTCACTACCCCCCCCCCCCCCACACACACACATACACATTTCCCCTTCTTAGTCCTTTCTCATTTACGTATCTGTTTCCATTCGTTTGCGGGGAGAAAACGGTGCTGAGGTTAGCAAGGTATGTTAATTTTCACCATGCATGAAGAGGAAGTTCGCGGGACAGCTGCAGCCTCGGCGTACCTACTGACCACAAGTCCATACGGGTGTAGGGTTGCTCGAGGGCGGGGAGGAAAGGGGCGGCTAGGGGGTCGGCTGGCCTGCAAGCGGCTATTGGCTTCTATAGTCAAACCGGGACACTTACAGGACACTACAGTGCTGCCTTGACAAAGTGTGAGGCTATTACCGATAATTCTCAAGGTTGCAAGAGTCGAAGTGCACTGCGAGGGGCAGTTTTCGGCACACCTGGAAGAATTGCCTACGTGTTATTCAGTGCGTATTATTCGGTCAGTGTCTTTTGATGTCCACAGACTATGGGAACTTGACCCGCCGTCCAGCATATATGGGTAGGGCGGGCTGGCCACGCTTAGCCGTCGCGTAACATTTCAGTCATGCTCCCGAATGCCCGCAAACCGGCCAATCCTAGCCCCCCTCATACTACGCCGCGCACGTTGCTTACCAAGTGTCCGTGCGTGTGTGCTCCGTGGAGTAGGTTAAATTAGGAATACCTGATAAAATAATTGTAAGGGTAGGGGAGCCAGGATGCGGTGGGCTACATTTCAATAAGCTGACGTGGATGGAATAAGCGCAACTCTACATTCTAATTAGCCGAGTGAACAAGCCGGATCTCTTAGGGATTACTCAGGAACTGACCGCATCCATTTCGTCAACCAAACTGTGAAAAATCAGTAAGGGAGGAAGAAATCTAAGGGAAACCGTAGAAGATCATGAGGAGAAAAAATGGAGAAATGATATTACGTCAAGAAGGGAGAGATGATAAGAAAGGTAGAGAAACATTTTTACAGCACGAAGGAAAAAAAAAGAATAAAAAAACACACTACATTAGATCAGTGAAAGATAAGGGAGGTAAAGAGACCATACATGAAAGAAGATGAAATATAGGAACCAGCTACTTTATTGAGAGATGAAGGAAGAAGAGAGATCAGACTACATCACAGAGAGGAGAAGGAAGGCAGTGACGATGGCAGATCACGAAGGGCGAGGAAAAAGACAGTCATGCGCTTTCATCCTTTGAGTGACCCCGTTCTGCGGAGGCTGCGGTCCGGGGGTCAGGGAGAGGGATGACTGCTCCTCTCTCAAGCCGGAAATACACTCTTAAAAAAAATCCGTTCTTTCTTCTTAAGCACACAGCCATATACATAGATTACACAGATTCAACCAAAAAATCCGTTCTTTCTTCTTATGCACACCGCCATATACATAGATTACACAGATTCAACCAAAAAATCCGTTCTTCTTATGCACACAGCCATATACATAAATTACACAGATTCAACCAAAAAATCCGTTCTCTCTCTCTCTCTCTCTCTCTCTCTCTCTCTCTCTCTCTCTCTCTCTCTCTCTCTCTCTCTCTCTCTCTCTCTCTCTCTCTCTCTCTCTCTCTCTCTCTCTCTCTCTCTCTCTCTCTCTCTCTCTCTCTCTCTCTCTCTCTCTCTCTCTCTCTCTCTCTCTCTCTCTCTCTCTCTCTCTCTCTCTCTCTCTCTCTCTCTCTCTCTCTCTCTCTCTCTCTCTCTCTCTCTCTCTCTCTCTCTCTCTCTCTCTCTCTCTCTCTCTCTCTCTCTCTCTCTCTCTCTCTCTCTCTCTCTCTCTCTCTCTCTCTCTCTCTCTCTCTCTCTCTCTCTCTCTCTCTCTCTCTCTCTCTCTCTCTCTCTCTCTCTCTCTCTCTCTCTCTCTCTCTCTCTCTCTCTCTCTCTCTCTCTCTCTCTCTCTCTCTCTCTCTCTCTCTCTCTCTCTCTGTCTCTCTCTCTCTCTCTCTCTCTCTCTCTCTCTCTCTCTCTCTCTCTCTCTCTCTCTCTCTCTCTCTCTCTCTCTCTCTCTCTCTCTCTCTCTCTCTCTCTCTCTCTCTCTCTCTCTCTCTCTCCTGTTTGCAAAGCCTTTCTTGGAAGCTGCTGGGCTCTTCATGAACTGTTTTATGATGATCCTCGTGATGGTTTTACACGATCAAAAGTCGGTATTCTCAGACGCTCCCGCCTCTCACGTCAACTACTTCCAAAGGCCGGAAAGGAGATCCATCACGCTTTAATGACCGTTTTGTTGATTCATGTTAGAAAAGAATGATCAAACTGCCAAAAGAGTCATAAAACCAACTCTGCAAATGCCCAAAACTCCTACGAAAGCTCTGTCAAATGTGTGTACTTGGGCGCCGAAATGTTTAACCCGGTAGCAGCGACGGCCCAAATTTGTGGCTTTACCGTGTACCGTGACGGGGGCCAAATTTTTGCCATGATATAACCCCCAAAAAAGAGATGATGCATAAACTGCTGACAAATGCGTTGATATATATTATGAAATGAATTGCGTGAGTAATTATTTTTTCTCATTTTACTCGCTGAGAGGGCCCTTTAAGAAACATGATCCCCGCAGCTACCGGGTTAAGAATATGGCCCTAAGCACCTTGAACGAGAAAATCACTTCTGAAAACCCGATTAATCTTCCCTGTGGCATTGGAAAAAGTCGTAATGGGAGCCCGATACGTTTAATAACATGGACCTCTACCCCACCATTTACAGTTAGCAGCGTCTATCCTCAATACTTTACGATCATTCTGTATAAAACGAGTCAAATGGGATGGGTTATTTTTTTTTCTAGAGAGGTAACTGTCCGCATTACCTTCAGCCTCACACAATCTCTCGTCCGTCTTTGCTCAATGAAATATCTTCGCGGGTGTTGCCTCTCTGTCCTTCCTCTCCTCCTCCCTTTGAAATATGTCACCGCCGTAGAGACCTTCTGACGTCACCCCCCGAGAAACAGGTTATAAGCTATATTGTGGCGGCGGTGGCGATGTTGGCGTTGTTGTTGTTGTTGTTGGTGGCGGTGATGGTGTCCTGGATGCTGGCGGCCATACTCAGAAACACCACTTTACAACCGTCTCGAGACTTGTATATTCTTTGCTATATAGTGATTTTTTTTATGGAGAACGGGGAGGAGATTGGGGGAGTCCAGCTAATCTCCGCCGCCTATTATGAGGCAGAGCAATGAGAAAAAGTGAGATACAGTCATATTTCCACATAGTTTCTCTCTCTCTCTCTCTCTCTCTCTCTCTCTCTCTCTCTCTCTCTCTCTCTCTCTCTCTCTCTCTCTCTCTCTCTCTCTCTCTCTCTCTCTCTCTCTCTCTCTCTCTCTCTCTCTCTCTCTCTCTCTCTCTCTCTCTCTCTCTCTCTCTCTCCATACCTTGCACACACAAGGAGTTCGTAAAATCTCAATCCTGTCATCATCGCGCTCAGTAGTTAAGCTGTGTGAGTGGCCTGCTGTTGAACTTGTGTGTCGATTGTCTAGCGCCAGGTAGCGGTTTGGGGCAGGTGTAGGGTCAACGGGAACAGAATTAAGGTGAGACGGCTAAGTTACCAGTTAGTCACCAATTCGACGTTTCCAAAATAATCGAAAATATAATTACCTTCCGATGTAAGAAAAGTTGGGCTTCCATCTAAAACTGATATAAAGTCTCTCTTGCTGCACGTCGGTATTCTTTACATTCAGCTCTTACGCGTTGAAATTATAATCAAATCTATGTTAGAGTTCCATGTGTGGTGGCCTGGCTGGGTCTCATGTTACATTATATAGGAAAGATGCCATCCCTACCGTCCAAGGTTCCGTTACAGCCTATCCAACCATCGTGCCGGCAAAAACATAGCAACAACAGCCCTGCCCTCGATTTTAGCCAGTGAAGGTGTTCTGTTTCTGTTGCCTGCCAAGTGAGGCAAGAAGCTGCGGGCGTTTATTGAAGGATTTTTTTTTTTTAGTCAAATGGAAAGTACAATTTTATACAGGGACGCTGACACTTCGTCAAAGCAGTTTTACGTTTCATTGTCCTTAAGATGTGACAACTAGCTTGCGATAACACCTATTCAAGCGTTTGTTTGAACCGTAAGAGGTACAAGACACAGGTGACTTGTATAAAAAGTACATGATTCCCTCTATGCATTGAGTTAAGCAAATAATAGGTGTTAAGATTAGTCAACGGTTGCATTTATGATTGTGTCAAGCGGGAGGAAGAAACTGATAGTATACTTGTTGAATGATTAGTTTGTTTGGGCTGTAGGTGAGCCGCACAGGCAAGGCTTCATCAAGACCCAGACGACTCCTTTATGAAGATTAAATTTCTATAGGTCATTTGAGTGGGACGCCATAGACAATAAGAAGCCATGATTCCTTAATGAACTCGTTACAAGCGGCCCTCCGTAATGCATGTGGTGGTGTTCCAGTCGTGATCCCGTGACTTTACACAACCCACTTGGCTGCGCACCGTGATCGCCGTTCCCATGCTTTGAGGTTAACCGCCTTTTATGACCCGCTATCCGCTCCTTCACTCCGTGATAGATGGTTGCTTTAAACAAGCTCATTTACACTACCACGCCTCACAAACTCAGAGGGATGTTTTATGTTTTTTTTTTTTCGACCTCTAAAAAGAAAACCTGACTTGACAATTTTATATCCTGCAAAAGTCATGCATCGTTAAGCTTCATCATTATGAAATTAGTGATTTTGTTCACAATCTTTCCAAATCGCTTATCTTCGAGGCAAACTTGATGAATGAGTGAGTGATGCGGGTGCTGTTATAAGACTCTTTAACTCGACAAATGAGGATGAGTGCACACTGGCGAGGCACATGCACGCACGGGATTTCATATTGTTTTGTAGGATTGTAAAACATTTCTTTTTATTCTCTCTGGACAACGCACGTCAGACCGACGTTGTACAGAAAAAAAACGTGTGTGTGTGTGTGTGTGTGTGTGTGTGTGTGTGTGTGTGTGTGTGTGTGTTGCGTGCGCATGCGCGAACGAGAGAGAGAGAGAGAGAGAGAGAGAGAGAGAGAGAGAGAAAAGTTGCTGCTGCTATACATAAATAAATAGATAAATAGTGATAAATATATAAAATAGAAAGAACTATATGAATGATTTAACGTGAGAACTGCTAACGAGGACGTAAAACTCGGTGACTGCAAAATAAAAGTGAAAAAAAAAAAAAATCCAACAACGATCTGTAGAAAAAAACAAGAGGGTACGGTTGATGTGTCTTGGATTCATATGAAATGTTAAGTATTTTGACCGTGAGCTGACACTTCTATTACTACACTACTACTACTGGTATTACTCCTCCTCCTCCTCCTACTACTGCTACTGCTACTTTTACTACTACTACTACTGCTACTACCACCAGTAACGCCTACCTCCAGCATCCATAAATCCTAAAATCGGTGTGATATTTCAAGCCCGAACTTCACTTCCAGCAAATGAGACATCCTGAATTTACGACAGGAGTGATGGAAGGCACAAGCGAGACGTGGCGTACATGTAATGAGGCTCGGAGTAATAACTATAGGCTTATTTCCCGTGCCAGGGTGGATTATATACTGGCGGTGGTCGGGAGGGAGATGTTGTATAGGCCGTTGTCAGGAGGAAGATCCAGCTAAGAGCGAGAGGAAAGAAGAAAAAATATATGGTCAAGAAGGCATTGCGGGGAACGTCTTAAGCCATAAAACTAATTGTTCGGCAAACCACAACGTATCTGAGGAAGAAAATTAGTAATGGTGACTACTGTTTACGAGGCTGACATGTTGTATGTATGAATCGTTATATTTATCTTTATACTTGTATTTGTTAGTATACCTATACTTATATGTTCATGATTGAGTGTGTGTGTGTGTGTGTGTGTGTGTGTGTGTGTGTGTGTGTGTGTGTGTGTGTGTGTGTTTGTTTGCTCGCGCGCTCCTGCTTGCCGTGTGTGAGCGAATAACATGCAGTGTGGACACACGTATTCGACATGGATGCAGTTATCATAATTACACCATCGCAAATATAATGTGATTCATCCCACGTCTATTGTTTGCCTTAAAGTTGTATATAGTATAGCTTTCATAATACGAACACAACCGAAGTCACCTTTAGTTGGAGCGTGATCTCTTACTTTAGCGACTTTGTAAAAAAAAGAATCTCTGAATAGGCAAAACGAACTAAAAGAAAAATATAATAAGTTGTCAGTGTTTGATTATAGGCCACGTAGCCGCCAGTGGCTGGTTACCTGAATGGAGATAATTTACAAGACGAAGATATAAAACAGACGTGTACATATGGAAGGAAAACATGCAAAAGAAGTATGAGAAGAGGGCTGCGGGATACTTGATACCTGTCTTTGCTTTGTAAAATGATTGAGGACACCATTTTTGTTTAGCTGAAGAGATAACGACCAAAGGCAGAGAGAGAACACAATCTTTTATATTCTCCTCTGTATGCATGGGTTTGTGTGAGGGGCAATGATCTTATAACTGTTTTCTTTGTGCATGAACCTAATTTAGGGTCTCCGTATGGGATGTTAGCGTGGTGGCGGGAGCAGAGGGAGGCGGACGGGGCCACGCTCATTACATCTGTGTGTCACGGGGGCTGGGCCGGGAGATGGAACACACAGGAGGATCCGCCCTACCTGTCTGCCTCACCTTCCCGTAGGGTGGCGGGTTTTTATATGTGCCAGCGAATAAAAGACTAGAACAAGATGAGGATGGGGTCACTAAATAAATTAAAGCGATTGTGATTATAATTTGATCACGTTCTTCACCGCCGCAGCTTCCTTTGAATTCGCACAAGATCTTTTTTTTCTATTTACGATGGCATGGGAATATATTTCATCTTGAGGACGGTCAGCGCTTTCATTATTCCCTGTGAAGGAAACGTGACTTCGTTGCTTAAAAGGATGCGTAAAAGGTAATGATAAAGTTGGGGGCATACGCTGTAGCAGCGCGTGGCCTCGGTGGTCATCTCCGTGACATTGGCCCTCCAGCCTGTGGTGGGAGGGAGCCCATTACCCCGGGACACAGGGCCAGTGTGACATCCGGGTTACCACAATTTACCTTCCCTAGGTTTCCCTGGGTACCCATTTATCGACCAGTCCGAAAGGGAGGCTGAACAGCTGGGTGAGCTGCACGCCGACTGCCCTGGCCAGGATTCCAACCCGGGCCCGCGGAGTAGTGCCCAGGCGCGCTGACCACTAGACCACGGAGGCGTGAAGAATTACAAGTGACCTGTACGCATCCTTAAAGGATGCGTAAAGGTCACTTACAATTCTTTGACTTCATTTAATTGTCACTGTCTATTATAATTATTAATTTATCCTATTTTCTATTATTTCGATTCAGTACTTTTTGGTGCCAGGTATACAGATGGTGCTTAGCGTGGTGGTGCATTGCGTGTTTACTTATCCTGCTGCAGGGAGCCAGTGCCGGTAACGGTATCATTACAGTCTTCTTTACCTGATGTGGCCATCCTGGGTAAGGGTGAAGGGTGCCTCAGGATGCAGGATCCTCCATAGCGGCGTCCTGATAGCTCTTCAGGAAGGAATGTGGGTCACACTCCTCTCTTCTTCTCCGCCCTCTCCCCTCCTCCTCCTCCTCTTCTTCCTCTTTCTCCCCCCGCCCCTCTTCCCCACCACACTCACTCCACTCAATTCACTCTTCGCGCCTCTCTCGCTCCCCTATCGGCAATCAGCAGCGAGGGCCGGGCACGTGGTCCGGGCAGCAGCTCACCAGGGCCAGCATCGCCACCTCCACCACAGCCACCAACATTGTCCACCACACAGCGCTCCTACACGGCGGCGGGAGACGAGAGCTAACGGTCCGACGCCGAGAAATCACCGTCACCGACTGCCGACTTCCGACTGGGCGGCTCTGTGTTCATCACGCTCCCGCCACGAGAACTGGGCTGAGGTGTGGCGGAGTGGCGCTGGCTCAGGGCTGCCGCCTCCATGGACTGGTGGCGGTCACACCGGCTGGCTGGCTGCTGGTTGCCTAGCTCCCCTCTCTCTTACTCCTTTATAGACATACACTCTCTCTCTCTCTCTGAAGCTGGGAGAGAGAGAGAGAGAGAGAGAGAGAGAGAGAGAGAGAGAGAGAGAGAGAGAGAGAGAGAATGCTTAATTGTTTCTACCTTCTAATTGTCACTGTGGAATGCCGTTGATCTCATTGAAGAAGTTGGGAATGCTATTAAGCAGTGAAAAGTCTCGTTTGTGTGTTTGTGAGTGTAGAGGATGGGTCGGTGGGCGGTGGGCGGGGGGAAGGCCTCATGTGGTGGGCAAATTGCCTTTATTCGTCTGGATTGTACTACCACTTCCTTGCGACTAATAAAAATAAAATAAAAAATAAATCAACACTTACCGTAATTCGCCTTATCCCAGAGTTATGTTATGAAGGATATCAACATGTACGTTTTTTTTTTCTTCTAGAATGAACAAGAGAGGGGAATCGTGACCTGAGATTTACATATATTTTTTGTGTTACACGTAGCACTGCGGCGAGAGGATTGTTAAGGCAGTAAGGTGAGATGCTGATCGCCATGGCATAGGGCGTGGCACAGCTTGAAGTAACAATTAGCTAACAATGTCTTGACGAGGTTTTTGCGAACACACTAAAGTTTTTGGTGGAGGACGATTTGGCACATTGATGAAACGGCCCATAGATTTGCTGAAAGCTCGGTCCTTTTTCTTCTTAATTGGAAACGGCATTCTTAGCAGAGTCCGTCTTTTTTATTATAGGGGAGAGCACCCAAATTGCGTCTCCTTAGTAATACGGTTTTCTGGGATTTATCATCGTGTCACCTTTTGTATGCTCATGACCCACTTCCCAGGTCCTTTGTGTTACACCTTTGCCTTCCCTTAAAGTCGTCTTCCCTGCTGCCTTCCTTCCCTTGCCTTGCCAGCTACGATAGTGTGCTGTACCAAGGTCTTGCAACTCTTCCTCCAGCGTGTCATCACCCGGGGAGTGGGTGCGAGAGGAGCGCGGGATCGGGAGTCACAGGAGGGAAGGAAGCTGAAGCTGGGCCAAAAAGTCTGAACCGCAGTGCAACATCCGGTGTGGTTGGGCGGCCGTGGAGCGAGAAGGTGGAGCGCGCTTTCTTGCCCATTAAATGAGTCACCGTGTCTGTGCCAACTCTCTACAGGTTTACGGAAATGCCATTTTCACGATGAATCAGGAGTATGTGTGTGTGTGTGTGTGTGTGTGTGTTGTGGGGGGCACACATTCGTGTTAATGAATCTCTATCTATCTATTTATTTATCTATCTCTATTACACACACACACACACACACACACACACACACACACACACACACACACACACACACACACACACACACACTGATACGTTTTTCCGTCACCCGTTCGTTGCCTGCCCTAACATGGCATTTCTTTCTCCACAGGTGACACACACACACGCTCTCGCCACCGCCGCCACAGCAGGTGAGTCCTTTGTAAGGCCAGCCCGTCATCAGAGAGGAAGCTTCCCAATTGTCTTTCTGAACCTTGACCTTCAATTTGTTTAATTTTTGATCGGGTCGTTAGTTGTAGCAGCTCATCCTTGAACCCGCGTGGCTTTTTTGTCGCGTCCAGCTGAGGCAACGTGAAATTGAGAGAGTCACAGTTATCCATTGTCGTCGTCACTTGGCTACAGTTACCTGTTGCCGTTTAACTCGACGAATCTTTATTTAATGTTAAAGGCGAAGCTATTGATGCAGAACGGTCTAGTCATCTGTCGACACCTTCATGTTCTTGCTAGTTAAATACGGTACCTGCCCTCCTTTAAATGGGGCGGTACTTTGACGTACTCTCCGTGAATATGCTTAAGACGGTATCTGTTTACATTTGAGTCACTACGATATTTATTTTCAGGAAGTTAAAGTTGTCAGAAAATTAAAATTGTCGATAAAGTCAGTCATTCAGTTTGCTGCAGGTTGTTGCTGTTTTCAGTTCCAATCTACGATACTTTTCATGATCGGAGTTGCACTTTACGATGCTTTTTGTCTGATCAAATCAAAGACGGGAACTTTTTGTGTTAAGCTATGGAATATTTCCCTTAGACACGCTCAAAGGGGTAGCTGCTATTTCCTAAAACTTGATGAATTTTTATTGAGCACTGCTAGGTGTTTCCTTTTAATCCAGCCTTTGAGTTAGTGTGTGCAAGTTAAGAGGCTTAGTTTGGGACTGGTCAGAGAAGAGGTTATGGTGTCAGCCGGGGAACATTTAAGTTTCCCTCTGACTTTTCCATGACACAAGACATTTTCTTTCGCCGTGAGTCGACAGTTCTGAACTGGTTATAGATTAGTCGGTCAGTTAAGTGTTTGCGAGGGCGACAGTCGTAATATTCATCCTGTCGTCTGTCTTCGTAGTCTGTTTTCATCTTTCGGAAAATGGTCAGGTGTTAGCCAGGTAATGTTTGTGTGATTGGCAGTATGTTATTATCGATGGCTTGTCGTGTGAGGGCAGAGGGGTGGCTAAGAACCGGCTTTATGTAGACTAACTGTATGCTCTAGATAACATATGTAGAGTATGTAGTACATGGGTAAAGTTTCCCTCCGTATCTCATGGTATGTCAAAGTAGCGAGAAGGGCAAGAAAACGAGCCATGGTTTGTTCCCGTCTCCACCCACTTGTCGTATTCTCATTCACTGTATACTTATTTTTCTGGGTCGAAGTGATGATTATCCTGCCGTTGTTTCCTCTCACAACACATACGACTACGCTGGTGCCATGATATACGTACATTTCTATCTTAATGAAGTAGGGGTTCTCCTTTCTCATATTCCCTTTTTCATTGGCTCCGTTGTACAGCCAATCAGTAAAGAAATTCAGTATGAACACCGTCAAAAGCACTCGCCATGCCATTCGATAACGTTCATTCGCGCTAGCTTTCGTTCATTCACATCATGACAGATAGTTTTGGGGGCAACTGTACCAAGGACTGCGGAAAGTGCGTGCAAGAGATGGACAGCTCAGTTTGCTCACGCCCCTCTCATTCAGTTGTTCGAGTGGCCACTGACCACGCATGTGACCTCTGCCTATTTGCCCAGCACACAAACATGGACTTCTTGCCGCTCGTTTATAGGCCATGGGTATGTGCTGTGGAGGCTGTTGCTCACGGAGTATGTTATATTTGTTCTGCCATTCATCTCCCTTTTATTCTGACCGAAATCTGTGGTGTATTTCATAAACGGCTTCGTACATGAAGATTTTTTCGTAATACCGACTGAAATTTAGATATTTTTATGTTTTAACAACTATTTATTCCATTCAGAGATAGACAGATAGGTAGACAGATATATGAAACAGATAGAGATCCATTTCGAGGTTAAATAACCCAAAGGTTCCTCACTGGTCATCTTGTCACCGGCTACAGGAACCGTAAAAAGCTTACTAAAGTCGTCTTCTAGTAAACACGCTTACAACATATATTTCAATTTAACCATTTAACGGCAAAGCAGATAACGAGGCCCTAACATTGTGTAACGTGAAGAAATTACTAACTGCAGCTCTGTTGCTAATGATTAACAATTAACCCTTTTTACATGTTGCGGGAATTTTCTTTGTTTACATCTCCGGAACAAAAGCACGATCACTACCTAATGAGAGAGGTTTTGAAAAAAAATATATCATGCCCCACATTTTTAAAGGTTTTACGTGTTGATTTTTCAATATGCATGCAAATATTACTGGAACAGACGAAGGATCTTTCTTTAAACAAAATATTTTTCTTATTGCTGTGAAGCGAAGCTGTCATTTGCCCCCCCACCCCAAAAAAATGTTGCGAGATATTATTTTACGTTAAAATTTCTGGGCAGTTGAAACTGGTTTGTCACTTAATTTCATAGATATTTTTTTTTAAATATTTGTCTGAAATACTTAAAAAAAAAATTTGTTCCTCTTGTCCGGTCAGGCACGAAGGCTGCCCGGTATATCCGTCTGACCCCGTGACCTTGGGAGAACCTTTGACATTTCGGCGGTAATAAGGTCGACTTTCGCGCCCTCGACGACCATGCAGTGTCTCGGCCCCACGGCAGCACGTTAAGCTTTTGTTTCGAACAGGTCTTGGGGTTGCACCAGCTTTTTGTCTCTTTTCGGAGAACCGTGCATTGTGTCTCACCGTAAGCCGCAAACAAGAGCGGTGCGTTACTCAGGGGCCCAACTCCGCCGAGGATGTGGGTCGCTCGTGGGAATGATCATCAGCATTAGCTTCAAGGACGTAGATTTATAGGTTTCGCGGAAATGATCAATTAAATTTTCACACAATAAGTTCCATAGAAAAGATATATTATTCCTTCTTCAGACAAACTCAAGCTCATCCCTATACTCTCCAAACCCCTTATGCAAGATTTAACCAGCATCTTCACTCTTTCATCCCTTACGCTGGTAAACTCTGGAACAATCTTCCTTCATCTATATTTCCTCCTGCCTACGACTTGAACTCTTTCAAGAGGAGGGTATCAAGACACCTCTCCTCCCGAAATTCACTTCTCTTTCGCCAGCTCCTCTCTAATCTTTTTAGGGGCAGTAAGTAGCAGGCTTTTTTTCATTATATTTTTTTTAAAAAGCCCTTGAGCTGTCTCCTTTGCTGTAATAAAAGAAAAACAGACAGAAAGACAGACAGACAGACTGACAAACACACACACACACACACACACACACACACACACACACACACACACACACACACACACACACACACACACACACACACACACACACACACACACACACACACACACACACACACACACACACACACACACACACACACACACACACTGACACACAGCCCTAATTATTAAAATATATGCAAGATAATAATTGCTTGCCTATATTAACCATTTATCACTAAACGTTTATTTATTTTTAGGCCAGAGAAGAATCAGTTATGCGTCAAAACTTTACGTTTATACAAATCAACATTATACCGTCACTGACCTTTCTTTCGGCCACTCTTCTATACTCTCTCCTATAGGGGCATTAATTGGCGGGCTTTTTTCTCTCTCTTTTTTTTTTTTGGATTGAGCTACTCCCTTTACTGTTAAAACAAAAAAAAGCGAACGAACATAGTGGTATAAGTCGTTATAGAGAGCAAGGTTAAGGCTGCCGTGACTTCCCCGGGCCAAGTGAGGCAGAACTGGAGCAATAGCAAAGAGTAAAAAAAAGTGAATAAAAATAATGCGTGAATTCTTTCGTCAGACTCACGAGTTCGTAATGACGAGTGTTTACGATCCAGTGTTTGTCTTTACTTTCGTCAGCGATTGGTCATGGGCTGGCTTGTGGTCTTCCTCCCAGCCTCTAGTTATTGTCGCTATTAATAACTATCTCTCTCTCTCTCTCTCTCTCTCTCTCTCTCTCTCTCTCTCTCTCTCTCTCTCTCTCTCTCTCTCTCTCTCTCTCTCTCTCTCTCTCTCTCTCTCTCTCTCTCTCTCTCTCTCTCTCTCGCTTGCTATTACTTTATATGCATTTTATTACTCAATATTTACTTATTCCTTGACAACTTTTTTTTTTTTTTTGCTTCTCATCATTATCGTGCGCAACAAAGTGTCCCTGACGTGGGGCGTGGCTTAAGTGGTGACAGTGCAGACCATAAAATTATTCAGTCTTCTTATCACTGTGTTAATCAAACCCAGGAACTCTGGAGGCTGCATTGAATTCGCTGTCCATCACATAGAGTAATGGACGCTCTTGGCAAGGCCATCTAAAGGGGGAGGCCTCTTCACTGTCTCCCCCCCAGTGAAGATGCCGTGACGTAGGCCAGGTAGTGCGAGCCTGTGAGTGCGAGGTAGTGTCGGGTCAGCTGCGGTCGGGAGAGGTCACGCTCTCTGTTTTGTGCATTATTGACTCCGAAAACAGTGAAAACCTTGTAAACATTAACATTATTTGTGCCTCTTACCAATATGATACTGCCATACAAGTACTGTGTGCCTTACTGTGAAGGAAACTTCAAAACCGGACCCAGAGTGAGCGTGTTTTCCTTCCCACAAGACAAGGGTGTCCGCCAAGTGGCTGCGTGCCACCAACGAAGCAACACACAAATTAAGTAGCTACATATGTTCAGCATTGTGAGATATGTTTAGTTAGTACGGTCAGTATGTTTAAAATCCATTACGTGTCTATTAAATAAAGGAAGATGAGGGTTTGTCCGGCTTTATAACAGCCAATAATATAGTTTATAAAAATAGCCTGTGTTACACATGTATTTATATGAACATGAATATTCATTGATGTGAATATATGAATATGATGGTTATGAGAGGAATGTGACTGTGATATGATTATGTATATGGTATGACTAATTACTGATGAATATACTATGACCATAATGTGATTCTTTAAATATGCTATGCATAATATATTTGAAAAAAATGATTATGATATAATTATATGAATATAAACATGAAACATGGATATGAATATAGATGTAAAAAATATGAATATATGATATGAATAAATATGCTTATATGATGTGAATAAAAAATGAGTATGAATAACTATACCATGTTACTGAGATGTGATAGGCTGTTATGAATATGAATATGATGTGATTATAAAGAGTATTTGATACGGCATGGATACGATGAAAACATAATATTATCTGATGTGAACATGAATGTGTTATATTGTGTATACATGTATATCAGGCTGGAGTAGGTAGGAAGACACCTACCGAACGGGCGCAAGCCACTCCCGGTGAGGTATATATGGGAGGTGAGAAGGGAGCTGAAGCCCTCCAAAGACCCTTCCTATGTCCTCACTAACCGTTTCCCTATTGTCTCACCAACACCGGAGAGTAGTTCAGCATGCTCTCTAAAGACCGATCCTCTCTTTATCCACACCACACTACATTCACACAACATATACACCTTTCCCCAAAATTAAAATTTCAAAATGGCGCACCTACATCAAGCCTCGGAGTCCCCGCCTGGGGGGGGGGGACCACAAACTCCCCCAGGAAGGACTCCCCTTCTGGCTGCCGACCCGAGAGGTGTCTTGATAACTCCTCGAACCTCTTTCTTCTCAATTTCTGCAACATTCGCGGTCTTCCCTCTAATTTTCATTCTGTGGAACATCATCTCTCCTCCTCTAAACCTCACCTTCTCTTCCTTACCGAAACACAGGTTTCTGAGGCTACTGACAGCAATCTCTACTCTGTTCCCTCCTACTATCTCTATCCTAAATTTCAATCCAAAGCTGGATGTTGCGCCTACGTGCGCAACGACATCACTTGCTCTCGTGCCCACAACCTTGACTCTTCTGAATTTTCTACCATCTGGCTAAGACTTCATTGTCATTCTATTACTAAATACATCTGTGCGGTTTATCTCTCACCTAACTCTACCAATTATGTAAAATTCTTTGACTATTTGAATTGTAAAGTGGAGCACATCTTGACCCACTCTCCCTTCGCTGAAATCTCCATCCTAGGAGATTTCAATGTTCACCACCAGCTTTGGCTTTCATCCTCTTTCACTGACCAGCCTGGTGAGCAAGCCTACAACTTTGCTATCCTCAACGACCTAGAGCAGTTGGTCCAGCACCCTACACGTATTCCCGACCGTCTTGGAGACCGGCCCAACATTCTAGACCTCTTCCTTACCTCAAACCCTTCTGCTTATTCTGTCAAACTGTTCTCTCAGTTGGGCTCCTCCGATCACAATCTTATTTCTGCATCCTGTGCTATCGCTCCTGTACACCCTCTGGACCCACCGAAGAGGCGATGCTTCTGGCATTTTGCTTCAGCTCAGTGGGACGACCTGAGGATGTACTTTTCCGATTTCCCGTGGAATGATTATTGCTTCCAGGATAGAGACCCCTCTGTGTGTACTCAGCGCATCACAGAGGTGATTGTCTCTGGAATGGAGGCAAACATTCCTCGTTCTTTCTCTACTCCTCACGCTAAAAAGCCTTGGTTTTATCACGCTTGTTCTCGTGTTGTCAAGGATAGAGAGGCAGCTCACTAAAGATACCAGAGCCTTCAAACTAATGCTAATTATGAACTTTACATTTCTGCCCGAAATCGTGCCAAATCTATTCTCCGACTAACCAAAAATTCTTTCATTAATAGAAAATGCCAAAACCTTGCTTTCTCTAACTCTTCCCGTGACTTCTGGCATCTAGCCAAAAACATCTCCTCCAACTTCACTTCTTCATCTTTCCCTCCACTCCTCAGTCCTGACGGCAACACTGCCGTCTCATCTATCTCTAAGGCTGAACTCTTCTCTCAAACTTTTTCTAAAAACTCCACTCTGGACGATTCTGGGCATATTCCTCCTACTCATCCCCCCTCTGACTCCTTTATGCCTATTATAAAGATTCTTCAAAATGATGTTTTCTATGCCCTCTCTGGCCTCAATCCTCAGAAGGCTTATGGACCTGATGGAGTGCCTCCTATTGTCCTTAAAAACTGTCCCTCCGTGCTCTCACCCTGCCTGGTCAAACTCTTTCGCTTCTGCCTGTCAACATCTACCTTTCCTTCTTGCTGGAAGTATGCCTTCGCACAGCCTGTGCCTAAGAAGGGTGACCGCTCCAATCCCTCAAACTACCGTCCTATAGCTTTACTTTCTTGTCTATCTAAAGCTTTTGAATCAATCCTTAACCGGAAGATTCAAAAGCACCTTGCCACTTCTGACCTTCTATCTGATCGCCAGTATGGGTTCCGCAAGGGGCGTTCTACTGGTGATCTCCATGCCTTCTTAACTGACTCTTGGTCATCCTCTCTTAGCCGTTTCGGTGAAACCTTTGCTATTGCGCTGGACATATCAAAAGCTTTTGATAGGGTCTGGCACAAATCTTTGCTTTCCAAACTACCCTCCTACGGTTTCTATCCTCTCTGTACCTTTATCTCCAGTTTCCTTTCTGACCGTTCTATTTCTGCCGTGGTAGACGGTCACTGTTCTTCCCCTAAATCTATTAACAGTGGTGTCCCACAGGGTTCTGTCCTATCTCCCACTCTTTTTCTGTTGTTCATTGATGATCTTCTTTCCAAAACGAACTGTCCTATCCATTCCTACGCCGATTATTCTCTCTGCATTACTCAACTTCTTTTAATAGAAGACCCACCCTACAGGAACTTAACGACTCAAGGCTGGAGGCTGCAGAACGCTTAGCCTCAGACCTTACTATTATTTCCGATTGGGGCAAGAAGAACCTGGTGTCCTTCAACGCCTCAAAAACACAGTTTCTCCACCTATCCACTCGACACAATCTTCCAAACAACTATCCCCTATTCTTTGACAACACCCAGCTATCACCTTCCTCAACACTAAACATCCTCGGTCTATCCTTAACTCAAAATCTCAACTGGAAATTTCATATCTCATCTCTTACTAAATCAGCTTCCTCGAGGCTGGGCGTTCTGTACCGTCTCCGCCAGTTCTTCTCCCCTGCACAGTTGCTGTCCATATACAGGGGCCTTGTCCGCCCTCGTATGGAGTATGCATCTCATGTGTGGGGGGTCTCCACTCACACAGCTCTTCTGGACAGAGTGGAGGCTAAGGCTCTTCGTCTCATCAGCTCTCCTCCTCATACTGATAGTCTTCTACCTCTTAAATTCCGCCGCAATGTTGCCTCTCTTTCTATCTTCTATCGATATTTCCACGCTGACTGCTCTTCTGAACATGCTAACTGCATGCCTCCCCGCCTCCCGCGGCCCCGTTGCACTCGACTTTCTACTCATGCTCATCCCTATACTGTCCAAACCCCTTATGCAAGAGTTAACCAGCATCTTCACTCTTTCATCCCTCACGCTGGTAAACTCTGGAACAATCTTCCTTCATCTGTATTTCCACCTGCCTACGACTTGAACTCTTTCAAGAGGAGGGTATCAGGACATCTTTCCTCCCGTATCTGATCTTGCTTTCGGCCACCTCTTTTGTTTCTTTTTTAGGAGCAGCGAGTAACGGGCTTTTTTTTATTATTGTTTTCTTTTTTTGTGTGTGCCCTTGAGCTGCCTCATTTGTTGTAAAAAAAAAAAGAATTTGAATATCATACGATATACATGGTACCTATATATAGTAAATGATATGATATGAATATTACAACCGGTTTCAATAAACGGCAAAGCCTTGCTTCGTGGCAAGGTATACGTATCATTATACTGTGTGTGTGTGTGTGTGTGTGTGTGTGTGTGTGTGTGTGTGTGTGTGTGTGTGTGTGTGTGTGTGTCTTACACACGAATTATACTGTACTATTATACTGTGTGTGTGTGTGTGTGTGTGTGTGTGTGTGTGTGTGTGTGTGTGTGTGTTACACACGAATTATACTGTGTGTGTGTGTGTGTGTGTGTGTGTGTGTGTGTGTGTGTGTGTGTGTGTGTGTGTGTGTGTGTGTGTGTGTGTGTGTGTGTATGTGTGTGTGTGTGTGTGTGTGTGTTTGTGTGTGTGTGTGTGTCTTACACACGAATTGTACTGTACCATTATACGGTGTGTGTGTGTGTGTGTGTGTGTGTGTGTGTGTGTGTGTGTGTGTGTGTCTTACATACGAATTATAGTGTAAAATTATACTGTGTGTGTGTGTGTGTGTGTGTGTGTGTGTGTGTGTGTGTGTGTGTGTGTGTGTGTGTGTGTGTGTGTGTGTGTGTGTGTGTGTCTTACATACGAATTATACTGTACCATTATACTGTGTGTGTGTTGTTTGTGTGTGTGTGTGTGTGTGTGTGTGTGTGTGTGTGTGTGTGTGTGTGTGTGTGTGTGTGTGTGTTTCATGCAATGTGTGTGTAATTATTTCTTGCAACTTGTGTGTGTGTGTGTGTGTGTGTGTGTGTGTGTGTGTGTGTGTGTGTGTGTGTGTGTGTGTGTGTGTATTTATTTCTTGCAATGTGTGTGTGTGACAAAGCCACATTGTTAGTGTAACAAAGATGTTATCTTGTCAAAATCCACGTAGACGCTGCTTGGATCAGACCATGACCGTACATTTGCCTCCCAGTGTTGCCAGACCACAGTTTCACACCGCAGAGTGCAGCTCATGGCAGGGCGAGTTTTTATTGTAAAATACAAGCACCAGTTTTTATATAAAGATACACTTTTTGTGTACGATCTCGATTTCCGCCTCATTTTCCGAGAGAAAGCGAACAAATTTTTGCCGCAGTAGCGCGTGTAAAGGGTCCTTTTTTTTTATTTTTTATTTTTTTTATATTTTTTTTTTAGTATTTTAGTATCTATACATCATGAGGGAGAGGACACGGCCAGTCGCAAAACCCTTTTCGCCACTCGCCCACTCCCCCGCCAGCATCACCAAAATCTGGTATCCGGAGGTCGCTGCCTCGAGCTGCATGAATGTGAAGTTTGATTTCTGGTCTCCCTGTTCTCGCAGGAGATGGGACATGCATGGTTACACATACTTGCCATTTCTCGGGCAGCTTCATTGTAGAGGAGGGTCAGGTTACGCGGTCAAAATACATGAGATCTCTGTAAACAAATAAAAGGCACAATTGCCAGCATTTTAATTAATTTTGTTGGTCCACCTCCTGTTCGTTGTGTGTACCAAAGGTGAGCACCATACACGGCAGCTCCGAGCTCTCTGCCGTTAACTGACCGTTTTCTTCTACCCTCGGTGCCCCATCAGGCGGTTCACACAGGATCTGAACGTGATGACAACAACAACCTTGTATGGACGCTACTCATCGCGTGGAGGCGATACCTTGCGTGTATGTGGGGGGTGAATGTGGGGGGGGGGTGTAGGTGGGTGTACTGTAGGTGGGTGTGGGTGCCTGGCTGGGTGTGGATGGGTGCAGATGGGTGTTGGTTTTGATGTGGGTGTGGGTTGGTATGGGTGAGTGGATGAATGGGTGGGTAGGTGGGTGTGGGTGCGTGCGTGCGTGAGTGCGTGCATGTTTCAGGGCGTGTGTGCGAACGCGCGCGTGCTTGTTCATCAAATACATGCTTGCCAACATACATCATGTCATCTTACATTCATACATTCATGTGATTATTAATAGTGGGCACCTAGTGGTTGATATCTGAAATAAAGTCAAGCTGTAATCGATAACGGGAGTAAAAATTCGAAAAAGTTATCATAGTCATCAGCGAGGAGAGATTTAACAAATTTTTTGCCCTTTTTAAGCACAATTTTTTTATTACCAGGTAACAATCCCTGTTTGAGACCCTCACTCCTGTGTTTCACACACTCTTGTTTAAAAAAACGTGTTCACTCTATTCCATCGTAGCATATATATATTATTTTCATCGTAAGCACAGAGTAAGAACGGCGGCCAAGCATTCTAACCTATTTTTCAACAGTCCTAGATCAGAAGTTTCATACGTGTTAATGCCCTGACCTGTAGAATGATCTGAGAGACACTTAGTGCTAGGTAAGATATTTTGTGTTATCGATGACAAAAAGGGTATGAGCTCTGAGTGCTTATATGGTCCATGGAAGTTTTTGTGTTTTCCTGTAACCGGTTTTCATTCCATGGGTCGTGGTGTTTCCCGTTAGCCAACAAATGCCATGCTGGCACTCTCAGCCAGGGGTGGGGAGGCCTGATATGACTTGTCATGCCGTCCGTGGTCCTGTACATTTTAAGGCCCTTCATGCATCCCGATGCCCTGCCGCCCCTGAATCTCGATGTCAAAATTAATATATAACGGAAAGTGACATTACCACAATACAGAAAGGAAGGACTGACAGGCGTCAGCGAAGCCTCACTAGTTAGCCTCGAGACACTCCAAGAATTTCGAGCGTGATCGATAAGGCAAGATAAAACGGATTGTCAGACATCAGCGGAACTTCCAAAGAGCCCTCTTGTTAGCACCAAGCCACGTCAACAATTCAAGCAATGTCTTGGGGAAAAGAAATATACATTTGTATTTTAATTGCTAAAAACTGGTATATCATTAAATTGTTTCGTACTGCTGCGCTCATTTGAAATTCGAGCAGACCATCTGACTTGCGTACTTCAGGCGTCTTGTAGAAATGGATTTAGGTTATCGTGAGAAACTTGTTATTAAGACATCCACTGCAGGAGAGTAAGTTACTAGTATCGAGAAACGGAAAAAATGTAGAAGTGAAGTATTCTTAAAGTAGTTTTTTTATAGGAAAACTATATAAGACGCAGAGAAGCTGAGCTCCAAGAAATCAAGAATTATGGTAGAGAAATTAATAACCTCATGGAGTTGCATGATTTGAGTATTCATGAGGAGACATCTTCCACAGATGACTTACTAGGCACTAAAGCGATACCAATCCACGAGAGGCCTTGAGGGACTTGCACAAGTTGCGTCTTCCCTCCCCCACCCCTTCTCTCTCTCTCTTTGTGCGGCGTATGTGCTTGTATTCGACAAGGCGCCCTCCTCTCGAAAGCTCCGTTCACACTGTGCCGACTCTGGACCACGACTACCCACGACTCTATGGTACACGAGGTCTTGGTTGTTGATGTGAAAGGGTCGGGCATGTCTTGAAAGAGGTCTTGAGACTGTTGCCGAATGCTGCGCCGACGTCGTGACGGGAGTCTGGAGTCGTGAGGGTTAACACGACATGCTGGCAACTAGTTGGCCGAATGTCCCAGACAGTCGGCAAGACACCAAGACCCCAATAAAACCTCCCCCCCCCTTCTTGGAGCGTGGGAACCAACTTGTCAAATGGAAAAGTCACAGGGTTGTCGTGGCCCAGAGTCGACACAGTGTGAACGGGGCTTAAGTCCACCCTTCTTATGTATCGTCCTGTTCCCTTCGCAGCATCTCTTCCCCCGAGGCGTCAGAACATTTGGAGGTACCCGTGGTTATAATCCGAGTATGTGGAAGATTGAGGCGATTGCGGTGAGGTGACTGTGCGATAAATCTTGGGTTATATGTATGGGAAGGCTCATAAGAGATGGTCCTGAAGAGGGAGGAAGAAGGATATTGGATGGTATGAAAAGAAGGAAAATCTGAATGTATAAACTGCGTGGTATTGCATCGAAAGGACTGTCAGAGTATCATGGGACAGATCGTGGCCATATTCTTAAACATTTCGGCGCCCAAGAAGGTACACATATTTGACAAGGCTTTCGTAGGAGTTTTGAGCATTTCCATGGGTAGTTTTATGATCATTCTGGTAGTCTGACCCTTCTTTTGTATCATGAACATAAAAAAATACTCATTCGAACCCGACTGATACCCTTTTCGACCTTTGGAAATAATTGATGTGAGGGATGGGAGCGTCTGACAATGGCGATCGGAATGAGAAGGCGGATGAGTGATGAATGATATCGGCCGGTATGAGCAAAACAACGAACAATCTGCGTATATGAATAAAAAATGGAGGTTCTGGGGGGAGTTACATATCGGAATAACCTGGAGCTAAGTGAGAAGGTGGATTAAGAAAGACGCTGAGGAAAGTTGAAATATGATAATGGTTTGAGTCAGGAAGAGGAATGATATTGGCTGGTATTAGCAAAAAAGCGAACAATCTGCGTATATGAATAAAAAATGAAGGTTCTGGGGGGAGTTACATATCGGAATAACCTGGAGCTAAGTGAGAAGGGGATTAAGAATGATGGTGGGTTTGAAGAGTGAGGAAGAGGAATGATATCGACTGGTATGAAAAAAAAGGGAGAAATCAGCGTATATGGAATAAAATGCGAGGTTTCGGAGTGTTACCATTCAACTTAGCCAGTTCCTAAGTGAGCATATGGATGAAGAATGGCGCAGAAGAAGGTTGAGGAATGATAATGGCTGGTATTTTTTTTCATAGCAAGGGAGGCAGATCAAAGGTAAAAAAAAAATAAAAAAAAAACAGGAACAAAAAGGCCCGCTATAGACGCCGTTCCAACGAAAGAAAACAACGGGAGGCCAAAAGAGAGCTCAGTTTTGGGTGGAGAGGTGTCTTGATACTCTCCTCTTGAAAAAAAGTTTAAGTCGCAGGCAGGAGGAAATACAGACGAAGGAAGGCTGATATGCAAAACTATTTATAATTTGATAGTATGATGTAGGTGTAAGGTATAAAAATCTAGGGTAGCCAAGATACGAGTAAGGTAACTGTCAGAATATCCCAAAGCTGATCGATAAGACAGATTAGAGATGAAACAGAAGAGGAAAGAAGGGGAATGATGTTGACAGGTGCAATAAACGTAAAGATAAGTCAGTGAAGTGGATAATATGACGGCATCCACCTGGCCAAGGACGTTCACACACACACACGCACACACACACACACACACACACACACACACACACACACACACACACACACACACCGGGAACATGTTCTGGACAGCACGAATCAAGGGCAAAAAGTCGTTGATAATATTACATAATGCTCTTTAAATTCAGCCAAATAAGACGTTCCTTGTGGTGCCACAGGGTATCAGGGAAATTAATTTAAGGGTATAGAATGTATTTGAGACTCCAACAAGAGGGATTTGATTAATATATGAGAGAGAGAGAGAGAGAGAGAGAGAGAGAGAGAGAAAACACCCCCAGCACGCCGGGGGTATACAAATAAGGTGCCCGATAAACAATAACTACACCAGAACAACTAACGAACCTACACCATACAACTGTACACTCCTACTGTCTTTCCTATTCCCCACCTGTACCTCACCACTAACCCACTTCCTCTTCGTACTATACCCTTGATTAAAAAAAAAGAGAGAGAGAGAGAGAGAGAGAGAGAGAGAGAGAGATCGTCCATATGAAAATGTGACTGAGGGAGAGGTGGAGGTAAGGGATGTCTGGAATGACAGGAATTCTCAGCCTAGTCATTCGTCTGCCGCTCACGTATGAAGACCCTAACCCAGAATGACAAGAAAAAAAGAAAGGCATGTAAGAGAAACACGAAATACTGTGTGGTTGTGGCGTATCCTGCTGCTACTTTATATTCAGAGGTGGAACGTGAGAAAGGCGGAAAAATAAGTAAAAGAGAAAACAATCAGTGGGTGAAATAATGAATAGGAAGAATAGTGCCGAAGTAAAGTATGTTAGGAAGCTTCAAAAGGGAAGATATATGAATTAATAAAGTACGAACAAGGTACAAAATATTATAAATCAGAGGTGAAAAAATGACAGGAGGACTAGTGACGAAGTAAAGCATGTTAGGAAGTTGCGAAAGGGAAGATACTTGAGCTAGTGAAGAGCTACCAGGTGGAGGGAAGGTACTACATGTAAATCCTCCATAAGAGCATTCGCAGCGACTTATCTCTTTATTAAGTTGATAAGTGAGGACCCGCCTCCCTCCCATCCCTCCCTTCCCTCCCTCCCCATCCATTTGCATTACCACGGTGACGATCAGGGTGAAGAGTCTTGCCTCTTAACCTCCGTTTCCACCATAATGTATATACCTGGTTATCGTCGGTCATCAGAAAGGCGCCCTAAAAGGTTTATCTACTGTCTTAATGTCGCTGTCTGTGTGCTATCGTGATCAGTATTTAACATTTATTTTTCTTCTATTTTTAGTTATTGTATTTATTTTCTATAGTACAGGTTTGATGATAATAGTCAGTCGTGTGGTGGTGGTGGTGGTAGTAGTAGTGGTAATAGTAGTGATGGTGGTAGTAGTGGTAATAGTAATAATAGAGGTAGTAGTAGTAGTAGTAGTAGTAGTAGTAGTAGTAGTTGTTGTTGTTGTTGTTGTTGTTGTTGTTGTTGTTGTTGTTTTCTGTCAATCCAACGCGTCTTCATTTCTATTCCCGGGTTCTTGTGTTGGTGGTCATTATTTTCTTCCCTTTACTGCAGTGGGTCAAGTTTTGTGAATCACAGAAAGTTGACTATCTCCCATCATTAACGCCGTGGGTATAAGCGGGGATCCTCTACGTGGACTGCAGGTTGGTACCCGTGACCTACTGCACCCTTTGAAGCAGGATTTGGGCGTGTAGAGGAGCCAGTTTTCCCTTTGTGTCGGAACCGGTGTCTTAGCAATAGAGGCTGACCATACAACATCCTGCATCCTATTGGCTGAGGATGCGAAGAATGTTTAGCGATGAATATGGAAAACTTTTCTCGATAGGAATGGTACCTAGACCCGTAATGGGGGAAGATCACCTGTAGGTCGATATGGTAATACGATGCTATGTAGTCTTGTATGGACCAGTATGGGTTTCATAGTTTCATTGTTGTTGTTATTATTATTACTATTATTATTATCACTTATCACTATTATTATTGTTATCTTTTCTATAGTTACAGTCTTCATCATCTGCTCGTAATGGCAGCTGTTCAATGTGTTTAATGTGCCATAACATTGACATTCCACATACCAAAAATCATTTTTCCTAGTTTTACGGGAATACATTGAATACCTGCGACGACTTATGTTTTTTATTATTTTTCTTCAAGCTCATCACGGCTTATATTTTCATTACTTTTATCTTCTGCATCAAAGTGTAACTCTTCGCTACAGCTTGCACTAAAAACTTTGCACTGAAAACATTGCTTCGAGTACTCACCTGACGGAGAATCCGTCTTCTGTACATTCCTTTAATAAAGTAAGTCTTTTTGCACATGGTCATCGTCACTCGCGTTCATTGGTTCACTGAAAACCAATATCAAAGCGCCATATTTCCAGCACATCCACGGTTGCTCTGTATATTACACCGTCACTTCGCCCTCTGTGTGGCGTTCATCTACACTCTTTACCGAATGAGGGCAGGCGGGAGACTGGCGAGCTCCAGGAAACGGGCCAGCTTCTTGACAGGGTCAGAGCAGGCGTTTCGGGAGTGGACCACACGCTGCCCTAGTAACGTTTAGCTAGCACTTCCTCCCATTCGTCCTTGACCATGGTAGCTGAGATATAGGTCTGCGACGGACACATTGATCCACTATCTACCCTTTCGCTAAGCCATTATGCCTCGCTATATCAAATGAACCTTTGTTACCGATGACTTGGAGGTAAAAGTAGAGCACCAAACCTATTATTAATGCTAGACTTTTACCCCTACCTCTCCATACACTGTTACGTATAACCCAGTCGACCAGTAGAAACCCATACCCTCTCCGGCTCTCTTTTCTGATTGGCTGGGTTTCGCTCCAGCTGAGAAATGTGTCGAGCTACAGGACACCAGACCGCTCTAGTTTTTATACGGGAGGGCCAGAGGGCGGCCAGCCAGGAGGGTCTGCTGCTCTCCCGCACCCCGCCCGCCCGTTAGTTCGGAGTGACGGGAGCGGGTGTGGCTTTTCAGCGCCCGAATTACACGCTGACCTATTTCACGCGTTTATAACACTGACCCGATGCTGCCTTTAGTACTTGGGATGCAAGAAAAAATTTATTACTGATATTGTTATTTTTTTTTCTTTTTTTTCGTCTTCGTCTTCGTCTTTCGTCTTATTCATATTTTCATTCTTATTTTCAATGTTATTCTTATTATAATAACTAGTATAGTCATTTACGTCACTTGAATTTTATGAACAAAAACGGTGCTGTGTATGAAAAAACCAATAAACTGTTAGACTAAATTTGGTAAGTGATTTAATGATGAAAGCGATTTCTCTCTCTCTCTCTCTCTCTCTCTCTCTCTCTCTCTCTCTCTCTCTCTCTCTCTCTCTCTCTCTGTAGCTGCCGCGGTTCCAAGGCGTTGAGTGGGCCTTTTTCTCACTTTATTCCGTAGCTCTGGGCATTAGCTCGTAAAGGCTACAGCTTATCCATACCCGTAAGGCAGTTATCACAATTAGTCTGACGCCTGCCCGGCTCAATTGTATCTCATTTACCATGCATCTAAGGCTGCCTACAAGTTTCATCCTAGTAAGAAGCGCTACCAACAGTGGCGTATCCAGAAAATTGAAAAGGGGGGGGGCCAATATATATATATATATATATATATATATATATATATATATATATATATATATATATATATATATATATAAATTTTCTGCGTCCAGTATTATTGCAAGCGCAGGGATCCCATACAGCTTGAGGATTCGGGTTAGATCGCTAGGGTAAAGTTATTATTTTTTTATACATACATGCATTGATCAATACATATACATACATTGTACATTTTAGAAGTTTGTTGGTAGCATATAAGTACAACATAAATCTGAGAGATTTAAATAATCTTAAAAGTACTAATTTTATGTTACTTGAGCGAACATTACTTTTACAATCTTTTTCATTTCTATAATTTGGACTGCAAAAATTTACCCTCGAAACAACACTACTTACTTTAGAATTACATGTTCTAATAAAAAAGTAATATACTGGCAAGGAAAAAAATTGTTATATTCATATAACATGTATAATCTTCGTTTATACAGGCTGGTGCTGTAATACATATTTTTACAAGATACATGGAAACAGGTATTTTATGAATATAAAATAAAAATTAACTAGATGAATTAAATTACTTACTGTTAACAACAATACATTGAAACTGGTTTACCTCAAATTTATGCGTCTGTTCTTACGTGCAACATCATCAAGGACTTCATGATCAAGATTTGTGTAACAATAGACAAAGTAAGGCCAGTCCATTTAAACGACTTTCACTCATTGCGTTCCTTAGGTATGTTTTAAGCAATTAAAGGGCACTAAAGGATCGCTCATTGGTAGAAGTGCTAACAGGTAGGGTTGAAAAAATTGCAATAAAGTGGAAATTTTTTAATATGTGCCCAATTTTTTGGCACATGCCAATGTCTCAACAACTTGCTTTGACCTCTCATGAGATTCACGACGCTTCCAATAACTGCCCCCGTAGATATTCATCTTCAACGAGATCTGCATCTCCATCAAGAAGTTTTCCATGAAATTCAATTGCCTCCTTCAGTTCACTAAAATCAGTATCAACTGAAAGAGAGGGAACAAGATTTCCCAACAAAAAAATCCTAACGTGTTTAGATGCAAACCTTTCCCTGATTTATGCTATAGCAGTGTCCGAAAATGGGAGAAAAATAGCTCTTCCTATGGAGGTGCTGTTGGAGGGTTAGCCTTAATTATGTTTCTAATGACCACTGATTGTTCAAGGCTTCTGGATGATATCTCCGTACCTTTCCTCAGCTTGGGCAAAAAGTTGGTTGAACTTATTTCCATCACGATAGGACTGAAATGCATCTATGCAGCTCTATGTAGCTACACTTCCAAGAGCACCCATCAGTTCTTGTTGTGACCCCTGCAGCTTTTCTGGCAAGGGTTTAGTGACAGTTAGAACTGAGGTGAGCACTTCAAAACTCATGAGAAAACCTGGGTCACTTATTGCTTTAGATTAGGCTTGGCTGCTGATTCTTCACCTAACGTGTTATGCAGTAATTATTCTTAATCATTATTTCATTATTTACCTACCTGATTAACTGAATTATCCGGGGCATCAGCCGAGTCAGTGGTGACTTTCCTACACCAGACAGAGTACGCACGTGAAGCGTTTTCTGGCGTTTTGTGACCAAGGAGGAAATATGTAAGGAATGGAAAGGCACAAATTCCAAGCCTGCGTGAATTCAAGAAATGACGCACGCTACAGTAAAAAAGTACTACATATACAGAAAATGAAGTCTATCAATCATAATTTTCAGAAATTTGGAATTTGTGGTCAGAAAATATACGGATAACATGAATAGGCTAGGTCACGTGAGCCTACGTTGTCAATGAATGTTTCTCAAAATAGATCACCTGCTCTTATTCAACTCAGCAGCTCCATTGTTCAAGTGCTGAATATACAATAGTTACTCAGCCACTCTACACTGTCCACTGTCAAGCACAAAATGGTTATTAAAGGTGGTAATATAGCGGCAAAGGTCGACCTTACAGGTCCCATACGCGTCTCGCGTCGCTGCCACTCTCCTCGTCATAATACAGAATCATATTACATACTCACCACTGTCACCAGACAAGTTCACTTGGTGCCTCTACAGTATAATTATATAGTCCTCCAATCACTTTGACAGCAGCTTACACCTAAAATCAAGTAAATATGAGAGGCAAGGAAGAGAGAAGGCACACTTACGCCCTTCGTGCTCTCTCTCTCTGCCAGAGCCATCCCAATCTCGTATTCCTCTTCTTCCTGTCTCCCCGCTCCCGCTACAAACACCCCTCCGACGCTTTCAGTTGACAGCTTGACGTCGCACTCTACACACAGTTTTATGAACCCATCATTTAACACCTTACTTTTTTCACTCAGAGCACACCTTATATCCTACCATTAACTCAAAACCAAACCAAAGGGGAAATAACTCGGTCACTCGGTGCCACTGAGCTCTCAACTCCACACACACACACACACGTAATCGTAATACTAATATACATATTCCTATTATTTTTCTGTAACATTTATTTATTCATTATTGTTTTTCCTTGCAAAAGGGGGGTCCATGGCCCCATGCCCCCCCCCCCCCCCTCGGTACGCCACTGGCTACCAAATACCAAAATACCGCTTATAGTGGATTATATTTCTTAGGTTTGAATATAATTATGCTACCTTAACACTGGTACACTTCTCTTGCCGTATATATGTTTAGGAGAATTGAGATAGGTTGATATTTTATGATTTTTTTTATTTAGCTTGGGATGATAAGGTTTTGAATAGAAGGATTTCGCAGGGTTTCAAAAGACCTTTGTCTTGCGTTTCTTACAGTAAAGGTGAAAAAAAATTAGCCTGCATCCCTTCAGACTTTGCTACATAATTATTGCCTTGATACTTTGTCCCTCTTAATATATGATGTCGTCCTATTACCAAGAGAGCAGGAGTCTTTATTTAACTTTAACAAAAAATATGAAAATCCTGTCTTCTGTCTACTGTTGCCCTTCTGCTTGTTGGCTCTGTCCGATTAACCGTGAGGGAAGGGAGTGTGGAGCCTCTTGAAAAGCACAATGATGATGCTCTCCTATTACCAAGAGGGCAGGATTATATGTTTAACTATAGTAAACACGAGAACATTCTGTCTGCTGTTGGTCTTCCGTTTGTTGGCTCTGTCTGATTAACCGTGAGGCAAAGGAGTGTGAAGCCTCTTGAAAAGCACCATGCCTCCACAGCATCTTTATAAGGAAGTGTTGGAGCAATAACTGAAAACAGTAAGAAAAGTAACGCCTTGCTATGTGGGACCAGATTACATTTTTTGTGAGCGAGTGAAACAGTTAGGTCTTTCTTTCTTGACATTTTACTTCTTTTTTCTTCTCTGATACCAAACATGGAGATATGTCCCCTTGCTGCATGCTGAATCTACACATCCTCAGACACACACACACACACACACACACACACACACACACACACACACACACAGATACAGACACACACACCAAGACGAGGAAAAGACGCAGACAGACACAGGGCCGCACGTGATGAAACTCTCTGCATCACCATTCTTATGCAAGACGTGGCACAGTTCAAACGTGACCCTTATGGAGAGTGTCCTCTATGGCAATGAACGTTATTCAGCCGTTAGAGGACCACTGCCGGCTGACTGGAGGATGAGTGCGACGGATGAGGGGCTGGTAGAGGGGGAAGGGCAAAGGAAGGGAGTGCCTGCTGTTACATAAGGCGGGGTTAAGGAAAATTTTGCTGGTTAATAACTGGGGTCGCGCGGGCCATTTCGTATGCGGCGATGGCACTGATTCGTCTGTTTTAAGAAAAGTACGTAAACAACGAACCGATTTTATCAAGGGACCTCTGTTTACTCTCTTGTAGGAGTTATACATCTTTTTTTCGCATTGCTCTAACCCAAGATATTTCACCGCCATGGAAGGATAACTCTAGCGATCAGTCAATTAATTATCCACGCTTTTTCCCTCTTTTTGTCGGGATTTCATTTTCAAGTCACTTCAGATATGTTTTCTATATTATTTTTATTTCCACTGCCTCGCTATCTCTTTCTTCTCATTCACAATTCAATGCGTATTATTTGCTGAAGACATATAGCTTCGCTCTAGTTACTTTCCATATTATTTCGTCATTTTAATAACTAAACATTAAAATTATATTATACACACACACACACACACACACACACACACACACACACACACACACACACACACACACACACACACACACACACACACATATTTCGAATTATATTGTTTTTGTCTCCTCTTATTTACAGTTCTGATAATACTACACACTTTCAGAGACACCTTCCTTACATTCGCTGCCGGTTCCTTTATTTGTTACACCTACTGTTCCCTCCCCTAAGGCCCCGACATTCTTGCCAGGCCTGTCCGCTGTATATCAATCTGCACCTACCCCCACCTGAGCCTTCCCCTACATTCTAATGCCTCTGTTGTCCCCTCGATTTTATTGTCCCATTCTTTTCCGCGGCCGTTCCCCTCACAGTGTTATCTCGCCTCTTCCCCGCTTGCTTAGTAAGCAATAGTCCATCCCCATGCACCATGAACATCCTTCTCGTTGTGTCTTAATTTCAAACCTGTTTATTCCACTTCTTAGCAGAATCCTGTACGTCGTCCTATACATATAAATACACACACACACACTCGTTTTCCTCCGTGAACACCGCTGTTTTGTGCCTCTTCTCTGCCTCGAGCTTCGTCTTCCTCTTCCGGAGGCTGCGGGGCCATTGCCCTGGCCAGAAACCAACCGCCCCGCAGAGGCTAGTCGCCCCACATGCTGGCCTTGAAAGCCATGAACAGGTCTGGCCGACCTTTCCTCCATTTTCTGTTATATAACAGCCGGGCGTAAGATCTCTTGGTGTGTCGTGGATGCTATTGCTTTCACTGCCTCTGTGCATGGCATTACTTTACTCTCTCGCCGAAAGAGACACGCTCTGTAGGGTTACATAACACGCACGTGCGCTGAAATGGAAGGTGCGCTGAACCACCGGGAAATAAGACGCCATTACTCAACACTTAACGGCATGCAAGCAGACAGTTTTGCTTTCTTAAACCTGTTTTGTGAGTGGAGCAATTTCGTAGCACTGCGTGTGTCTTCACGTGAGTCACTCAGCTTCTGTGAGGTTGACGGCGTCTTGCAACAACAACACGACTGTGGCCTCGCATCGCACCGCTTCTAGACCGCCGGGAGCCGCACTGATACACGATGATAATGTTGTGGTGACGCCTGGACAGAAGATTGTCCGCCGAATATTATAAACCTTGGATCTAAGCGACAGAAAAAAAAAATATATATATATATAGTACAAAATTAAAGTGTTGACCAGGAATACTTCAGGTATTGGAAATATGACACTATTTAACATTGTGTCCTTAACGAACTGTTACTTTTTGATAACGTTTTGGCCGGTACTGATACACGAATGTGCATATGTATGCATGTACGTATAATTGTATATATGCATATATATTTAAAATATTTATCTGTTTATTCAAGTAATCAAATATTTAGTTTAATTATGCACATATTTACACGCTGGGACACACACAAATAACTAAATAAAAGAAGGCTCTGGCTGTCAAGTATATATTCAATGATCGTTCTTCCGATTGGACTGGACAGCTACTTATTTTTGCTTTAGGACGACGAGACCTCAACTAGTGCCAGGTATCGTATCTGGTCTGACGTAACTGATTTGTCATCTGTCATCAATAGTTTCATTGCAGTGACATTACTGATGCCTCTAGACCGCTCATGTTCCGTCATATTGGTGTTCCTCTCTGTCTTCAATTACATGCTCGTTTTTGCTCTAGGCATCAAAGCCGCCGGGTCTGAGGTCAGTTCGCCCCACTTGACAAAGGTCGCAGGGAAGGTGTAGGTCATAGAGAGTTAGGGGCCTTTCCCTTCACCCTCTAGGGTGCTGATCCCGTTACAAAGGGGCCTTCCTCCCTCCCGCGCCCCGGGCTTAACGCACTTCACACTGCCCTTAACACTTTTCGTTTTCTCTTATTTATGGTTATTGAAGCGCGGTAACATTTACTTTTAAACTCATTTATTGCGCTGTGCCTTTGAAATAAGTTGGCCTTTGGATGCTTTCACATGCTGTTCATTTTTTTCTTTTTATTTTGAGTTATTATATCCTCTGCAGCATCTTTTTTCTCTCACTTTTTAATCAATATGACGTCGTTTCTATGTAGTTATGAAGTAGCGCAGTGCACCACATGAACGTAATCCATAATCATATCCAATGATTATCAATTTCAACAAAGTTCAATAAGTATAGAACAATAACATCAAAGTAGACGTTCAAAACTGTTGTTTCTGGACACCGCAATGGATTGAATCGTTACTGTGATCATCGACTGCTACTTAGAGAGGCGTGATTCTTACTTTCCTTCAGAAGTTTATGCGTAAATGTGTCCCATATCTCTTACAGCACCTCTCTCTGTTTATGTGTTTGTGGGGGGAGGGGTGAAATAGAGAGAGAGAGAGAGAGAGAGAGAGAGAGAGAGAGAGAGAGAGAGAGAGAGAGAGAGAGAGAGAGAGAGAGAGAGAGAGAGAGAGAGAGAGAGAGAGAGAGAGAGAGAGAGAGAGAGAGAGAGAGAGAGAGAGAGAGAGAGAGAGAGAATATGGGAAAGGGGAGAAGGCGGAGTAGAAACAGAAGATGTGAAATGAGGGCGTGGGAGGGTGTGGGTGCAGGTGTGGGTGTGGGTGTGGTCAAAGTGCAACACACCGAGAAGGAGGGAGAAGACGCTTTTGACCTGAAGAAAGGCGAGTCCACTACACTTTTCTCTCGGGGCGCATTCTTACCCGTGATTTCTGGCACGAGTTTTTCCTCCGCGGTCCCGCGCATGTTGCTTGGCAGTTGATAGACGCGTTTCCACAGCCGTCAACGAGTTTCTAGCACGCGTGACTAAAGGCGATATGTATATTAATTTTATTTTGGCCTTTGTTTTGTGCTGCTGTTGCCAAGTTATTATGTGGGTTTGTTAGTACTGCTCTTGTTTTGTTTTGTTTTCTTGCCGCCTTCAGTAACGCATTGACTTTTAAGATGTTTTTTCCTTCCTCCTCCTTCTCGTCCTTCTCCTTGTCCTGCTCATCCTCCTCCTTTTTTTCTCCTTTATCTTTTTTCTTCTGCCTTCGTTTTCGTTTTCTCACTATCAATATTTTTACTTCGATGTTTCTTTGGGCAGTGCTTAAAGTGAGTGTGTGTGCGTGCGTGCGTTCGTGTGTGTGTGTGTGTGTGTGTGTGTGTGTGTGTGTGTGTGTGTGTGTGTGTGTGTGAGGGGGGGGTGAGAGTGCGAATCCCAACCTTCATTTAGGTAAGACTTGAGAGGCCGTGGACATCGCCGGCTGACTGATTTGTATTCATCCTGAAGAACTAGATCCCGTTCTAACTCTACCTACTTCCCTTATGTACATCCATGCACCACAGCCACCACCATAATCCAGCCCTCCACCACCACCATACAACCTTCCATAACCTATCATCACCACCTCTAGTAGCTCCATCACCATTTCCTCTCCCAACCATCATTATAACACCACCACTACCGCTACCACCACTATCCCCAGCACTAGATGAACCGGCCATACCACTGCCATCAACACAAGTATCCCGCCAGAACCAAAGGTATTAAAGCCATCCACCAGCTCCCTCATCACCATTTCCAAACACTTTAGCACCGCCACGCCTCCTCCTCGGGGCTGGGCGTGGTCTGCTGGACCCTCAAATGCCTGTTCCTGCCCTTTAACGAGCTCGTGGGGGATCTCACGGCAACATCCTGGTCGAGGGATCATAATGCGGAGCGTATTAGAAAACTTGTCTCGCCGGACTGAGATATTCACACGGAGGAAAAGGGAAATCTCAGTTTACAGTAGGATGAAGTTTTTGTTTGATAGGACTTAATGATTACATCGTCTCGTGTTTGGAGAATTTTTTTAAAGGAGTGTGGAGGAAGACAGTGTGGATGAATGATACTGCTTCGCTTTAAGCTGGCTGTTTGGTGATTATTGTCCGCATTATGCAAGCAAGACTATTATGCGCAGCTGATTCAACAATGTATCGTCTTCACTGAGGATTACATAATCAAAAACTATAGGAAATGAGTTGTGGATGAGGATTTTAGGTTGCTAAAAAATATGAAGCGATGTTATTCGAAGCTGATTCGAACACTCGACTCCTACAATTGAAACTCATATTACGGGAGAGCAACGAGAATCAGTGTAGATGGTTTCCTTTTTTTTTTTCATTCATTATGTAGTACACAGGATTTCCTTACGGTTATACCTGATTGATATAGTCTATTGTAGTAGTAGGTTTGTTTTATGTGAAAAGTAGTTCTTAGTTCTCTACTCGATAGCGGGTGTTTAAGACAATACTCGTCACAGTGTGATACTCGTAAGGTTTCAAGTAGTCATATTTGGCAGCTCCGTAAACACACGTCAGTGGATATCATAGCGCCGGAGGAGATATGCGTGCCGTTCGTGTCTTGTCCTATTTTGTGTGTGCTGGTCAGAGTTCTCGCTCGATGATCGATAATTGTTATGCGCTGAAGCAAGTCAAAGTACTCTCCTGTAGTCTTGAATATTCGTGATGCTTAATATATTGAGGCATGCGTAGAATCATCATTTGCATACAGGCCTCGTGCGTGTAGAAGCAAGTCAAAACACTCTCTCGTGCCCCTGGAGACTCGCGAGGACTGCAGTGTTTAGTTATCAGGGAGTGATCTCAGTGTGCTGGATCGGTATACAAATTAGGAAAGTTACTGCACCCTCACCTAATGGACTGGCACGCACCCACAGGAGAGGGCTATCACTATACCAGAGGATAGCATGGTAAGGACCCTATCGATACGTTAATAAATATTTGTTGAGAGTAAAGAAAAAATATTGTCTTGTGTTATATTATATGTAAGTTACTTTTAAACATAACTTGGCCTAATATTCAGAGATCAATGGAAAAATATATATAGCGTTTTTATTAGTATATTTTTTCATATATTAGATTGTTTTTACTTTTAAATGATAATGATAAGTGCTTTGATAATCATTTCTAGTGTTTAAGACATGTACCAATTATTAATTATTAAGGCACGTATGATTACTGTACGTTTTTGTAGTGTCTTTACAGTGATTAATGATGAGTGAGTAGGTAAAACACACACACACACACACACACACACACACACACACACACACACGAGGAACGATTTGTTAGGTATCGGCCGGACTTGGACGTGTGACTCGGGTTGTCGTGCCTGGCTGGTGGCCGCTCAGCCTCGCCGCCCGTCTAATTTACCGGAGAGAGAGAAAGAAAAAAACATATTTTTTATAACCCACTTCCCGGCAGCGGAAAGCCCTCACGTCGTGGCCTTGCCGTTGGAGCTGATAGGAAAGGAAGAAAACAATTGAGAGGAACATGAGATAGACATTTGCTACCTCGATTAAATGATGCTCCTCTGACTCACACTGCCATTTTAAATTCCTACATAGTAAGATGTTCTCTTTTAGGCGCCTAACTCTTATGATTATGTCTAGAAACTTGTTTAAGCTGCACCAGATTTCAGCAAATGGAGATCAAAGTATACCGTGTGTGTGTGTGTATGTGTGTGTGTGTGTGTGTGTGTGAGAGAGAGAGAGAGAGAGAGAGAGAGAGAGAGAGAGAGAGAGAGAGAGAGAGAGAGAGTGTTTATGGGCACCGAATTAACTCTGTTGCCTCTGACAGGACACAGTTTAGTCACGCTAATCACTTGGTTCCCCGGTGAGAAATCGCATCAACCCTCAGGGATGGTGACGAGGCTGATCTGGCACGCCCCTACTCTCTCTATCCTCTCCTTATACCTCTCCATACTCCCCTACTCCCTCCCTGCACTCCTAATACCTCTTCATACTCCCCTACTTCCTCCCGTCTCTCCTTATACCCCTCCGTTCTCTCCTATTCCCTCCCTGCTCTCCTTCCCCCTCCCCACTACTCCCTTCTCTCCCTCCTTTCTCCATGCCCGGACTCACCCTTGCCCTCCTTCCTCTCATTTCCCTTCCTGCTCCTCTTCCTCCTTCCCTCACCCCCCCTATCCCTCCCGTCTATCCTTCCACCTTTCCCTACGTCCCCACTCCCTCCCTCCTCCCCTTCCTCCTCTCCCGGTGTCCCTTCCCCACCCCAGCTGCCACCTTTGATGAAGGTTGGTCTCCTACACGAGTATTTCATCTCCTTTAGAGCCAAAGTCAACACCTGACTGTTAACTCATTAGGTATTGATATTGTTTTTATTCCCCCCTTTTCTTTTATTCTTCTTTTTATTTTACTGTCGTTGTCTTTTATTTTTCCAGTCTGCTCATCGAGGGGTCTATTTTTTGGATGTACAGTATATATATATATATATATATATATATATATATATATATATATATATATATATATATATATATATATATATATATATATATATATATATATATATATATATATATATATATATATATATATATATATATATATATCGGCTTTTCATTTGCTCTTGTTGCCCTTTCATAGGTCTCAATAATGATAACGATAGTAATAATAACCCTCCGTCTCTACTGCAACGTGTTTTCGTATTCTCAGACACTTTCGACCCTCACGGCAACTACTTCCTAAGGCCATATAGGAGATTAGTCTGCTTCTCATAAGTGTTTTTCATATTCATTTTTTTTTTTTACAGCTAAGGAGACAGTTCAAGGGCGTAAAGAAAAAAAAAGAAAAGAAAAAAAGGCCCGCTACTCACTGCTCCCGAACAGAGGTCAAAGGAGTGTCCAAAAACAGAAGTCAATTTCGGGAGAAGAGGTGTCCTGATACCCTCCTCTTGAAAGAGTTCAAGTCGTAGGCAGGAGGAAATACAGATGAAGGAAGATTGTTCCAGAGTTTACCAGCGTGAGGGATGAAAGAGTGAAGATGCTGGTTGACTCTTGCATAAGGGGTTTGGACAGTATAGGGATGAGCATGAGTAGAAAGACGTGTGCAGCGGGGCCGCGGGAGGAAGGGAGGCATGCAGTTAGCAAGTTCAGAAGAGCAGTCAGCATGAAAATATCGAGAAGAAATAGAAAAGAAGGGAAAGATAGGCGAGGTGAAGGGTAGAAAGACTATCAGGATATGAGGAGGAGAGCTGATGAGACGAAGAGCTTTTGAAGGAGAGACTGTGGAGAGAGAAAGACCCCCACCTCCATGAGGTGCACACATACTCCATACGAGGGCGAACAGGCAAATGGACACACAACAAAAGAAGCAGATTAGAATGGCAGGATAGAGAACGCCCAGCCTCGAGAGCGCAGAGCTAAGGAAGCTGAGAGATGAGAGATGAAGTTTGAGAGTGAGTTGAGAAGATGAGTTAAGGAGATAGTTAGGAGGAAGGTAGTAGCTGAAGCTTAGTGTCAAGTTTGTTAAAGAGTTGGAAGGGATTTGAAGATTGTGTCGAGGGATAGAGGGTGTTTATGGGCGTTTGAGGCGTTGAAGGACACTTGCCCCCTCACCCAATAATAGTAATAATAATAAGGTGCTGGAGTCTGTGTGTTGAGCAGCCCAGTCGTTAAGTTCCTGTAGTGTGTCTTATTATTCTAAAAGAAGTTGAGTAATGCAGAGTGGAATCATCGGCGTAGGAATGGATAGGACAGTTCGTTTTGGAAAGAAGATCATCAATGAACAACAGAAAGACAGTGGGAGATAGGACAGAACCCTGTGGGACACCACTGTTAATAGGTTTAGGGGAAGAACAGTGACCGTCTACCACAGCAGAAATAGAACGGTCAGAAAGGAAAGTGGAGATAAAGGTACAGAGAGAAGGATAGAAACCGTAGGAGGGTAGTTTGGAAAGCAAAGATTTGTGCCAGACCCTATCAAAAGCTTTTGATATGTCCAGCGCGATAGCAAAGGTTTCACCGAAACGGCTAAGAGAGGATGACCAAGAGTCAGTTAGGAAGGCAAGGAGATCACCAGTAGAACGCCCTATGCGGAACCCATACTGGCGATCAGATAGAAGGTCAGAAGTGGAAAGGTGCTTTTGAATCTTCCGGTTAAGGATTGATTCAAAAGCTTTAGATAGACAAGAAAGTAAAGCTATAGGACGGTAGCTTGAGGGATTGGAACGGTCACCCTTCTTAGGCACAGGCTGTATGAAGGCATACTTCCAGCAGGAAGGAAAGGTTGATGTTGACAGGCAGAGGCGAAAGAGTTTGACCAGGCAGGGTGACAGCACATAGTGCAGAAGCCTTGTCAAACTATCCCTAGTCTCGCAAAACTTCCCATGGATATACTCACAACCTCTACGAAAGCCTTGTCAAAATGTAATGTGGGTGTGTGAGCCTCGAAATGTTTGAGAAAATGGGTCCTGCAGCTCTCATATACCACCCTTCCGTTCCTTCCGCAAACTTTCACTAGGCTCATACTCAACCCTTAGAAATATTCACAGCCTCTACGAATTCCTTGTCAAATGTGGGTATGTGAGCCTCTAACTGTTTGAATATATGGTTCCTGCAGATCTCCTCCTATCACCCTTCTGTTCCTTCTGTCACACACCTTCTCCTGCTGTGTCTAGGTCAGGAGTGGTTTGAATTTATCAGAATTTTGATCATCTCCGACATACCTGATTTTCCGGTCTTTATCTCCCTGGTATTTCCCTTTTTTTTTTAACAGTATGCTGAGGTTAATATACAAGTTTCTTCTTCGTTTACACTCTCTCTCTCTCTCTCTCTCTCTCTCTCTCTCTCTCTCTCTCTCTCTCTCTCTCTCTCTCTCTCTCTCTCTCTCTCTCTCTCTCTCTCTCTCTCTCTCTCTCTCTCTCTCTCTCTCTCTCTCTCTCTCTCTCTCTCTCTCTCTCTCTCTCTCTCTCTCTCTCTCTCTCTCTCTCTCTCAAATAAGCGTTATGATCAGCGAGTGTCAGCTCATCAAGTCTGAATGGAAGTCTTATATCTGTGGTTAACGAGACTATTGTTATGGCTAACGAAACACAACCGGCATGCAGTACTTTTAACATCTAACAAAAGCTCCTTGAGGGTGTGGACAAGCTGGGTAGTAAGTCAGTGTAGTGGTTTAGTACGTGATTACTTGTCTCGTAAATTTGAACACAAGGAGTGAGAGGTGGTACGTGGGCTACATCTCAGTGTTTGGAGGTGAGCTGGGTGGAGGCAGTGCAGTGCAGCGCTTAATTAATACCTCACAACTTGACTTGCCCGTGGTGCGAATTACCGCCTTATTTGATCTCTCATTTCAGTCCGTTTTAGAGGGGGCAGGAAGGAAGGAAAATTCTTAATATTTTTGAGTAACCGTGATGACGTTGATGTACACTAGAAGAAAACTATCTCCGTATCTCCATTACCTAAGTTTGGAAGCGATATTAACCCAACATTAGTACCCTGGGGTGTTTGAACACCCCCAAAAAACGTTTTTGATCACCGTCTTGAATTGGCAACACTTAGATCCCTCTCTTTTCTAGTACCTTCCTGAATACGTGAGATGAGAGACCACTGAAATTTTCAGTCCTGTGCCAGGTCCTTTGAAATGAAGACACATTTGTTTCCTTTAGGGTGTCTTGTTACCCCACGGTGCTAATAAACTGACGTTGTGGGAAACATGTGTGCAGTGACCACAGGAAGCTGTTTGTAAGTTGCATGCAATGCCAAGATTCTGTATCAGGTGACGGATTCGAGTGATAAGTACTGGTGATGCTGTTGCAACAAGATTATCATATGTGGTTTAGAGTTACTTTATTATGTCAGCGGGTATGGAGTAAATATATTATGCTTTTTTTTCTGCAATGTCATGTTTATTAGTTTATCAGATAAGTATACACGTCTTATTTTTGGTGACACATTTTTTTTCTGCTTTTGTATTTTGTTTTGGTGTGGTTTAGGAAGCATGAACAATATATATTTTTTTTCATAGCTAAGCACCAGTAAAACTACTTTTACTAATAAGCAAATCTGACTTATTTCTTTAGGATTTTAGTAATGAAACTCTAAATGAAAATTATTTAGGTCATCAATTTCTTGACGATAATACTGAGGAAATGGAAACGACACTATGGAGTACTGTATACCTTTATCTAAGAAATGATAGTTAGAGTACATTATTTTTTGTGTGCGTGTGTGTGTTTGACCAATTCCTTTACACAAATATTCTCCAATATCAGCCATAATGACATTAAGCTATTTGTTAGTGATTGAAGTAATGTTTGAAATCGAATATATGCATATATTAGGAATAGTATCAACGATACATTATTTCTTAGAGGAGGGGTGTTCAAACACCCTAGAGTACTAACGATGTTCCAAAACATTATCTTTGAGTGACTGTGTCGGCGTTACTATACATGTGTCTTGTAGGTGAAAAGGGCGGTGAAGAAGAAAGGTGATTGCATGCAGTGACTGAGTATTCCACAGTGAGAGGTATTCTTAATTACTAGTTTAGACACCCCCTTCTTCCCCACACACAAGCACGCACGAATTCGGCAACATTCTCCTATTTCTTATCCGATTTTCTCATTAGCTTGTATTTTCTTCTTGATTTTTTTTCTGTTGCAACGAAAATTTAGTGCTCCTCTGGGTTTCTCCTTGCTCTGATTTCATGGAGTCTCGTTTCTGCTTCACCAGCCGCAGTACCTTCATAACTATTGCCTGTACGGTGAGAATGAACAACTTTCTTTCTCAGGGTCTTGACGTGTCCGTGTGAAGCAAGCAGGATATGCCAGACTCTTAATTTGATAAACAACGCTTAGTGGAGCAAAAAAAGGCTTTATTTAGATTGAGTTGACTGGTCTGTGATTAATCCGGCGGCTGAGATGCGCTTACTTGTCGGCAGCTACTAGGAGAGGGTAGTAGAGAAAGGTGCCATCATCCAAGCTATTCTGGCGCCTGGATTGCAAGAAATGAACCTTCCTTTACAGTATGTTTGCAGTTATAAAAAAATTGTGTTTCCGATCTACATGTCCATCTTGAGAACGCAATGAAGACCCATTACGAGAAGATTCGATGCACTGACGTGGAAACCCGAAGTATTGGATGAAAGTTGTGGTGAAGGAGAATACGAAAGGCGAGCGTGGTCATAGTGTGAAAGGGGAATAGGATCACGATCATTGGATTGGAGAATTGATGTATTGAGATGTTTGGTGCGGCGCCGGGAAGGGGAGAACCACTGAATGTTAAAATTTGTGACTATCCTTCGTACACGGATTGTGAAAGAAAAATAGTATTGTTAAGATTACTGGAAGTTATCTCTGGGATATTTGACGAGTCTCATATCATTATTCCTTCAATCATAAGCGGAACAAGCGTAAAGTAATTAACATCACAGAGCATTTAAAGCATCAGTGAACTCTGTCAATGAAATGAAAGACACATTCCTGCTTTATACGACGGTTTGCAATGTTCATTTTATCTCTAATCATGTAGAACACACCATCCCGCTACAACCGGTTCACTACCTCTGCCGGTCATGGTGTCAGCTCAGGCATCACGTGTAACTGTTGCGTGAGTGCAATATTTAGTGAAGCATAACACTAAACCTGTTCCTCGGAGGCCTACCGGCATGGAACCCGGCCGGCAGGATGCGAACGGGTGATATGGGGTAATCCTCCGTTTTTTAGTCTTTTTTTGTGGTGAGCCTTACCTTCACTCTCTGTCGTGGCCGTCCTGCCTTGCCCGGATCACCGCTGCTCGCTACGACACGTCACCCATGGAGTAGCCGCAGGGGTTAGAGTTCGAGTTATTTTCTTCTTGGGATGACTTTTCTATTGACCGTTTATGCCTTCAGATGGTGTGTCTTTCTTGTATACTTGTCACAGAAACATGCATGTATTAGTTACGACACTTTCTTCTAACGTTGGGGCTTTAATTCCACTTCTCATCTGCCGGCTCTAAATATCAATGTGTACTTTATCTTGTTTGGCACGTAAATACTTGCTAGTCGGCTGGTTATTTAGTCAAGTCTTTCGTTTCATATCCTAAGACTCGTATTTCTTCTGACCGTGTTTAACAACAACTGTATCGATCAGTGAACACAACTATACATGTCAATAATAACCGTGATTCACTTCAGTACTGTTCTTGGATAGAAACACGGCATCGGCGGCACTCGCCTGTGTCCTCGTCACCCGCGATCTGAGGCCGAGTGTCGGGGGTCGTCGGCGTGGCAGCGCATGATGGACTTGGTATGGTATGAGGGCGACACACGGCCCGGCAGGGAGGGCGGAAGAGGTATGAGCCGGCGAGTGGACAGGTTCTCCTCTCCGCCCTGCACTTCCGGACCCCTTACGTTTATCTCTTGGGGCTATTTTTTATCTCTTCTCTCCTCGTGATATAGTTAGGCTGATTGATGTACAGGAAGCGTATCATTGCAATCACGAATGTTTTTTTTTTCCCTCGTAAAATCGCGAGGAGAATCAGAGTTCCTTTCATTGGATCGTCTGCCTGCCATCAGCCATCACGAAGTTTCAGAGGTCGAAATCCTCTCTCATTATTTTTATTTATATATAAAGACTGAAATGAGTACACTTGGGAAAGGAGGAAAAAAGCTATTAAAATAAATACAAATCCCTTACCGCGCTTTCCGGCTCCGTCGCTTCCTGCTGATGTATGTCCTTGAGGCATAGTACCGTGGATGCCCCCCTTTACGCTGACCAGGCCACTGATGGGTGCTCTCGGCCTTCCTTATCCCTTATCCTGTGCTCCTCACCCTTGTCCGGCACTCTGTCCTGGCCCCCGCTCGTCGCCTCGCCGTCCCCGCAGCTACGACAGGTGGCTGTGACTGTCCTGTGAAGACCTTTGCGATATTTCACAGTTGGGTTCTTGGGTTTTGCGGGAAGAACGTCGCATTTCTACCGGACCAAGGGATAACGTCAGGACTAGTGCAGTAGCTGGAAGAGAACCTAAACTTATTTCAAGGGATGATGGTACCTCGAAATTCATCCTAGACGACATCCACGAATCATTGGCCAAGTTGCTTTATTGCTCCGCCCTCTGGTCTGACGTCATTGCTAGAGAGATATGACAGCCAATGGGAAGCTGGGTCACCAATTCACTCATTGCTCATTCAAAAGGCACATGACTCGAGGATGTGCCTGGAGGATTCTTAGAGCGCCGGCGTCTGGCGTTGCGCTGTTGAAAGGCTTGCTTGTTTCCGACTTAAACTGACCCATTAAAGTTTAGTGGGTGATAATGATCGTGAAATTTGTGCTCTGGTTTGCGTGACTCAGACAGACAGCATGCACTGACCTTTTTGATCACCAAGGGTTCTGATTTTATCCCTTGCTCTTCTCAGGCAGTTCATACACTTCTGGTTTGTCGGGTTCACGTGGCATACAAATACAGATACGAAGGAATGGTGTTCAGGGATGCCTCAACATCTGCTTCACGCAATAACGAGACAGAGCCTATATTCAGGACATCATTTAGGCCTTAGCTAAAGACCTTGACTCGATACAGTGAAGGTACCAAGCTCAAATGACGACCATGCCTGCGCATCATCAACTCCCACGTTGTATTGCTCCCCAAGCCAGCATAACGATGACAGGGAGGAGTAAGAGTAGAAGGTCTTGTTCTTTATATTACCCCCAAACCAGGAAAACGATAAGACAAGAAATAAGAGTATATATATATAGAAGGTCGTGAAGTTTATAGTGCTTCCCAAGCCAGCATGATGATAAGACAGGGAGAAGTAAGAATAAAAGGCCGTGTACGTTATATTGTCCCCCAAGCCACCATGATGATAAGACAGGGAGAAGTAAGAATAAAAGGCCGTGTACGTTATATTGTCCCCCAAGCCACCATGATGATAAGACAGGGAGAAGTAAGAATAAAAGGCCGTGTACGTTATATTGTCGCCCGAGCCACCATGATGATAAGACAGGGAGAAGTAAGAATAAAAGGCCGTGTACGTTATATTGTCCCCCATTATGATAAGACAGGGATAAAAAATACTAGGAGATCGTTATATTCCCCAAGCCAGCAAAACTATAAAACCCTGGGAGTAAGAGTAGGAGGGCGTGTACGTTATATTCATCCCCAAGCCAGCATAACGTTAAGACAAGGATAGGTAAGAGTAAGAGCTCCAGACGTCAAGGAAGTGCCAGTAACGAGCGATCAGACTGAGCAACGACATTATCGTCTCTGACTGAGGTGTCACAATACGAGAAGCAACGCACTAACACCCTGTTCAAGGCAATCATTTCTTGCTGTATACGGAGTTGCCTGACGCCTGCCGAGCATAACAATGCCTTGCCAGCAAAGAACATACCCTCTCAAATCTCTTTCCCAGGGACACAGACAGAGCATAAACCAAACCGTGTCCGTCAAATTCAAAGTGCGTTGCTAAGAGTCTTGTTCCATTCAACGACAGCAGGGGACCTTATCTTGATAGCTACGTGTCATGTAAGAGCGACTTAATTATGCTGATTGAGGAACTTGATATACATGAGGCGTCAGGTCATGTGTTGGGTTGTTGATTGATGTGTTTGTGTGGCCTGTGATCCATTATTTTTTTATGAGCTTCCTATAGCGGCGGTATTTTCTCTGTTGAGGGGCCTCTTGGACAACCCCAGACCTTCAGTGGCGCAGAAGAATTATATTTATAGTGTCTGCCGTGATGTATGACTCAAGGGTAGCGAGGAGGCTGTAATTAAATTTGTATTACCATTGTTTTTTTGACATTTCTCTTTCTCTTTTACTGGAGCAGCGTATTGCGTTTATTTTTGTGTGTATGTATGTATGTATGTATGTTCACGCTCTGGCCTGATTTCGTTATCTTGAATATATGATAGTTTGGGTGACGTAAAAAACTTATAAGAATGTGGTTGTTTCAATTGGTTTCCTACTGTTGGTGATGGCGATGAAGGGTGGATATGGTTGTGACGGTGGACTGGTGGTGGTGGTGGTGGTGGTGGTGGTGGTGGTTGTGCAATGATGTGGTGAATGAGTTGCATTGCGATGGTGATATCCGCCTGTGGCTCTGACTGCCCTGGTTAGCTGTGGTGGTGGTGGAGGTGGTGGTGCTGTTGGTGGTGTTTGTGAACGTGCTTGTAATTGCAGTGATGATGATGGCTATATCTTACTCTCTCTCTCTCTCTCTCTCTCTCTCTCTCTCTCTCTCTCTCTCTCTCTCTCTCTCTCTCTCTCTCTCTCTCTCTCTCTCTCTCTCTCTCTCTCTCTCTCTCTCTCTCTCTCTCTCTCTCTCTCTCTCTCACACACACACACACACACACACACACATCTAGGCTAGTTGGCATAGGCAGGTGTGCATGTATGGATGAAGCTTACCATATCCTGAAGCAACAAGGCGGTGAGCACGAGTTGATTTCCTTTTAATTCTAGAGTACAGTAACTTTCGTGATGGAAGGTACTTGCGAACGGAGTAATGATAGCAGGAGGAGAAGGGCAGAAGGAGGAATAGAAGGAGGAGGAAAAGGAGGAGTTAAGACGAAGAGGAGGGCGGGTAATGACGTAGATAAGAGGGCGGCATCATTTCCTGCCCTCTTCTTCCCCACCCATCTTATCCCGGCCATCCTTTGTAGGCCAGCTGCCCCGCGCCACGCAGAGGCAGGCCGCGGTGGTGTTCCCTATCCATAGCTTCCTCCATTTCGGGTCACCTGGAATGCCGCTCGCTGCTATTGAATTCATGAGGGGCACCATGAGCCGCTATAGGGGCCCCATAAGACATTGACCCTCTAACCATTGCTGCCTCTCTTTTACTAAAATCCCTCCCTCCCTGTCTGGCCGCCGGTAACGGGTTATGGCTGATGTTGAGGGAGAGGGAGGAAAAAAAAAAAAAGAAGAAGAAGAAGAAGAAGAGGGAGTGAGGAAGAAGAAGAGGAAGTGAAGAAGAAGAAAAAAGGAAAATAAAAAAGAAGAGCTAGGAAGTAGGAGAAGAAAAAGAAGAAGAAACAGGAAGAAAGAAAGAGAAAAAGAAAGAGAGAGAGAGAGAGAGAGAGAGAGAGAGAGAGAGAGAGAGAGAGAGAGAGAGAGAGAGAGAGAGAGAGAGAGAGAGAGAGAGAGAGAGAGAGAGAGAGAGAGAGAGAGAGAGAGAGAGAGAGAGAGAGAGAGAGAACCAGACAGACAAACACAGACAAACAAATAGAGATAGACTGACAAACAGATATAAATAGACAGACGGGAGACTCAGAAATTGACAGACAGCTACAGATAAATATTAGCAAGTACAATAAAAAACGGGAGCTGTAAAATATTCAGCCAAACACTATCTACTATGCGTTTCAGGCCCCATGTCACACAGTTTTTCGAATATAACATTTTAACAAAGCGTCGGACAAGGATGGTATTTTGGAAGACGATGATTGAGACCCCGACCTAATTGACAAAACTAGGCTTAGGTGCCAAATATGGATGATTACGGCATTTGTAAGAGTAACTTTAACCCGGTAGCTGCGGGGATCATGTTTCTTAAAGGCCCCTCTAAGCGAATTAATGAGAAAAAATCATCACTCACACAAACCATTTCATAATATATATCAACGAATTAGTGATCAGTTTATGCATCATTTATTTTTGGGGTCTTTATCATGACAAAAAAAAATTGGCCCGTCACTGGTACACGGTAAAGCTACAAATTTGGCCCGTCGCTGGTACTGGGTTAAGGTAAACTTCACTAAAATATACAGGCACGGGTAGCCACAGACCAAAATGCACTAAATCCGATGGGGAATCGAGTTATGCGAGTGAAACAAACTGGGCAACCCATAAATTACATTACTGAATAGCATGATTTTATACGGCGGGCAGTGTAGTTTATCCACCATTTATTATTATTATTATTATTATTATTATTATTATTATTATTTTTTTTTTTTTGCTGCTCAGGATCCACTTCTATACAGATTGATGAACCTATATGATTTATCAGTGTTTTCCTTGTCTTAGTATAGTCTTATGCGTTTCTAACATGCAGACAAAGATAATACAATGTGTGCATTTAACCAAAAGTGGCCTTAATCTCTCGTTTAAATGGAAGTCTTTATTTTTGTCATGCACTGGAGTGGTGGCGGACTTATGATGAAGAGAAGGGAAGGGAAGGGATAAGAAAGGATGAGATAAGGGAAAAAGTTGGGAAATGAAAGAAAAGGGATGAGGTAGGGGAAAGGGTGGGAGATGGAAGGGAAGTGGTCGGTTTCCTCAGCTACGTTAGAGGAAAAATTATTCTTCGTTATAATATATTGCCTATAGCGTCTGGTTGACTGGCCCAGCCACTGTAGGCCAGTCGCCCAGTCTCTTCTCGTAAACTCCTGGTGGGCCGCGCAATGAGGGTCAATCGGCATAAGAGATTCCCCAGCATCGCAGCCCGGCAGTGTTATACCTCTGAAGAAGGGCAGGGCAGCGACGCGTCCGTTACCTCGAGCGACCATAGCATAGTAATCTACTTTTACTACGCCGGTTCCCCTGAGCTGCCCGGACTTCCTTCCATGCAGGCCAGCGTTACACATGGTGGGATGGATAGTAGATGGATTGTTGGATAGATGGGTACCGGGAGCTATGTTGCTGCTGTGCTTTATTGGTTGCGACTTGTGCTTCTTGCTTTTATTTTGTTGGTGGTTGCTTTTACTAAGAGCATTGGAGTATTTGAGTGTGTTCACACACACACACACACACACACACACACACACACACACACACACACACACACACACACACACACACACACACACACACACACACACACACACACACACACACACACACACACACACACACACACACACACACACACACACACACACACACACACACACACACACACACACACACACACACACACACACACACACACACACACACACACACACACACACACACACACACACACACACACACACACACACACAGAGCTTTCCCCCTTTCCCACCTACCTTCCCGGGAGCCGCCAGGTTAGGCTCTCTGGATTACTGACCTCGCCATTCCAGCTGCGTGTTATGTATGTAGGTCGAGTATTCTAGCAACCAAGGCTGCCCGTGTTGTTGTTGTTATTGTCTTGTAGGGCATGACGGGGGTGGGTGGGGGGTGAGGGGGTTCAAGTGGTGCGACTGAGGCCCATCGGGCTGGCGACTATTGTTGAGCGTGACAGGAAGGGCGGGGCTATGCTCCCATAGACTCCATAGACATTGTGCTCTGTGGGCGCTGTGTAGTGCTCAGGGCAATAACGGAAGGCCCCGCTCATTAGGCCGCGGCCCCTCCACCAACACCCTCACTGAAGCCTACAATGTTAGATGTGTGTACTATGTATATATATATATATATATATATATATATATATATATATATATATATATATATATATATATATATATATATATATATATATATATATGTATGTATATGATCAGCTTTTATTATTCCACTTCAAGACCTAGGCCTCTCTGAAGTGTTTCCAATCATTTAAGCCCCCTGGCCCTAGTTTCCAGTTTCGACGTAAACAATTCAGCAATCAATAAACTTTTTCATTTCATCACACCTTCTGTCTGACTCCCACGCTTTGGGTCTATTTTTTATCAGTTACTTCCCAGTGTCACTTTTTGTTCATGTGTAGGTTTTGTTAAGGTCTGGTGTTATCCTCTCTCTCATATTATTATTTTTTTTTTTGTCGCAACCATTACCATTTCTTGATTTTCAATACCTTCACAATATCAGCTATTTTTATGTGTCCTCTATTCTATTTGCTGCTTTTTCTTATCCATTAAAGTAGCTGAAGGTCTTGGAAAAGGCCATAATTATATTTATATCATATATACTGTACGGAACGATTTCTTAAATCACAGTTAGCCATTAGGTCACGCTTCAGTAATGTAGTAAAAATACTTCAGTAGGACAGCATGAAGAGCCCCTAAACACATAGTAACAAAAGTAGCGTTGTAGTAATGCACGCAAACACATTCAGTCCAGCACGCCATACGCAGCGCCAGATAGAGCTACCATTGGGCCCTGGTGCTGCATGTAATTCCGGGCCCCTAAAGTATCTTAATTTACATACCACGCTCGGGCGGCTGGGCCCCCTATGAGGCCGGGCCCTGGTGCTGAGATACCAACTCCCCCCCCCCCCCCCTATCTCGGGCCTAGGTCATAAGAGCAGTATCATTCATGTATACTCGTCCGCCGAGCCGACAGCGAGGAGGCGGAGGATAAACTCATAAATACCCGAAAGTATAACTTGAAAAAATAATTGAAAATAAATACTACAATACGCATTTGGGTTGCCAGGCTAGGTCAGGACTATATTTAGGGTCGCATCCAGAAAAGTTTGGGAACCGCTGCATGCTTATAGCGATACCCAACATCGATATTTCAATTCATCTTTGGGCATAAATTGGGTAGCTGTTTACCATGAGCTACTAATATTATTTTACGCGTTAGCAAATCATATTCCGTAAGTCGAAGCGGCAGAAAGTTTGCGAGAGTGTGGCTGACGGGTTGTTGCAATATTTGAGTGTCCCTCGAGTGTAGAAAACGAGTGATCATGTGAGCAAAAGAAAACTGATTTCCTTGGCAGACAAAAACACTTTATCCCTCCCTGACATTAAAGAACACAAGAACGTAAGGAGTCTGTAAGAGGCCAGTAGTGCTCCTCATATACATATGGTTGTATACTCGCATACGTTATAGAATTCTTGGTTGGAAAAATAAGATTGGAAGTTAAAGGTGAAGCCGTTTCTATCCATCATTCGCCTTATGTTTTGTGTGTTATGTGTGACGGGGTTACTGACTGTGTATCTTATAGTATGTGTACCTTCTCTACCTTACCAATTACACAGTTAAATAATGATAATAGTAATAAGTAGTGGTATGGTATGGGCGTCTCTCTCTCTCTCTCTCTCTCTCTCTCTCTCTCTCTCTCTCTCTCTCTCTCTCTCTCTCTCTCTCTCTCTCTCTCTCATACACACACACACACACACACACACACTTAGAGTAGGGGTATAAAAAGAGAAAAATATATATATATATATATATATATATATATATATATATATATATATATATATATATATATATATATATAAATATAAATATATATATATATAGAGAGAGAGAGAGAGAGAGAGAGAGAGAGAGAGAGAGAGAGAGAGAGAGAGAGAGAGAGAGAGAGAGAGAGAGAGAGAGAGAGAAAAAAAACATCACTTAGCTAATCCTCTTTGCATATCAATATATAGACGAGGACAGAACACCAGGATAAACTAAGTATTGCAACCTGTCCCTTCATGGTCCAATTTTCTTATTTTCCTCTGTTCCTGAAGTGCCCAAGACGACCATGGTAAATACAGCAGGAAGACGAAAGGAAGGGCGTGGTTGTAGTGGACGAAGGGCAAGTCAGAGGGCGTGAGACTGCGCCAGGAGGGGAAGGGGTGACAGTCGTTCCCAAGTTACACAGGGAAAGTTAGGAAATAAGCCAGATGAGTGGGCGGTGGAGGGGCGGGGAAGAAGGCTGAAGAAGGAGGAGGAGGAGGAGGAGGAGGAGGAGTAGGCGTGGTCCATTCCTTGCCTTCCCCATCGCCCTGCACTGCACTGGCACAAGCAAGTTTAGATGTTGAGGTGTTTGCCCCCTCGCGTTACGGCCCTGCGTGTGTGCTTTGGGTGTGTGTGTGGGAGGGAGTATAGAGAGAGAGGGAGGGAGGGAAGGAGTTAGGTCGCGCGCCAGCCAGGTACGAAAAAAAAAGTGTGTGGAAATTTTTTTGCGGTTCGCTCGGTGAGTTTTCATTTATTTTTTTCCGAGTTTGTTTTCTGTCGTCCCAAATGATTAATTTTGCCTCATATAAATGCAGTGGTGGTGAGTTTTATGTTTTCGGGGCACGAGGGTTGGAGCAGGGAAAAGTAATGCACGATCTCTGAATGAGTTTCTTTTGTATATGTATGTAGATATGTATATTTTCATCTATGCACATATCTATCTATCTATATCTCTCTGTCTATCTACCTATCGATCTATTTGTCCATCTATTTACCCTGTATGTTTGTTGAAGCATCAATTTTCGTCTACATCGGTACACCAATATCAATTACTTATAACTTATCAAGGCCCAGTCATAAAGTCTATGGCTAGAAGATCCACGTGGTAAGACTAAGGGCATTATTTTTAATCATTTCGGCGCCCAAGCACACAGATTTGACATGGCTTTCGTAAGAGTATTGGGCATTTCCAGAAGTAGTTTTACGACCCTTCTGGTAGTTTGACCCTTCTTCTGCACCATGAACCTGAAAAAAACACTCATTATGGCCCAAGTGATCTCCTTTTCGGTTTTTGGAAATAGTTGATGTGAGAGGCGGAAGCGTCTGAGAATACCGACCGTAGTAGTACCTGCCCAGTGTTACGCAGCCTCTATATACTCCCCCTGTGATAAGAAACGTGTATTTTGTCAATTAAGTTGCAAGGGAGGGCGTGCGTCTCTCACAGTGGCAGTCATTCATTCTGCAATATGTCTGGCAGTGGCTCCTCCTAGGCACGCCCCTCCTTTTAGTACCCCCCACCCCCCCCCCGCCCCGCCCCATCTCCTCTCCCCCCCTGTCTTCTTTCCGCCATCGGTCATGCAGTGTCGCGCGTGGCTTGGCCCTTCGCAAATCACAGACCTCGAAAAGTGGGACAAAGGACCTTCATCTCGCCCTCTCCTCACCCATCCTTGATCTCTATTGACACCGCAATATTGCGTTTCTCTCTCTCCCTCCTCTGTTTGTCTGCTCCGTCTGTCTGTTTGCTCGCCTGTCTGTTTGTTTGTCTTTCTTTCTGTCTGTCTACCTACGTCTGGTTTTCAATATGCCTGTCCGTCTGTCTCTGTCTCTATTCTGTCTCTTTCTCTCTGTCTGCGTCTCTGTCTGTCTGTGTGTCTGTTCCGTCTGTCTGTTTGTTCACCTGTCTTTTTTTCTGTTTGTCTGTCTGTCTTTCTGTTTTCTGTCTATCTGTTTGTCTGTGTGTTTCTATCTGTCTCTCTCTCTCTCTCTCTCTCTCTCTCTCTCTCTCTCTCTCTCTCTCTCTCTCTCTCTCTCTCTCTCTCTCTCTCTCTCTCTCTCTCTCTCTCTCTCTCTCTCTCTCTCTCTCTCTCTCTCTCTCTCTCTCTCTCTCTCTCTCTCTCTCTCTCTCTCTCTCTCTCTCTCTCTCTCTCTCTCTCTCTCTCGCTCGCTCGCTCGCTCTCTTTCTCTCCTGTCCGCGGGAATCGTCAGTAATATGAATGTTTTCTTTGCGTGCAAGCATGTGAGAGGGACGCACACACAGATGTTCCCCAAATATATACACTTGTAATTCATGTCTTTCCTTCCGTTTGCCTTTGTACCGTCGAATAGTAAATTTTGGACATAAACCTCCCCTTTCCCCTTACATATGCTTATATTTCTCGTATATTTCCATTGCCGTCAAATATGAAACAGTAGGAAGAGCAGCTACAGTCTTGAGGATACTAAGGTTCATAATCTCAAACATTTCGGTTGCTTACACACACACACACACACACACACACACACACACACACACACACACACACACACACACACACACACACACACACGCACGCACGCACGCACGCACGCACGCACACACACACACACACACACACACACACACACACACACACACACACACACACACACAGATTGATTTGATAAGACTTTCGTAGGGGTTGTGTTAATATATCCATGGGTAGTTTTATGTGCCTAGTGATAGTTTGACAAGGCTTCTGCTCCATTAATGTGAAAAACATTGATTAGAACCCGACTAATTGATGCTTTGGAAATATTTGTTGAGAGCTGAAAATGTCTGAGATAACCGGCCTAAGGTCTTATATACCACAAGGGGAAACTATAATAATCGTAGCAAATAGCAAAAATGGTCGCCGGTCAGGAGCTCCCGTGTACCCGTTTCCAGGACTTGAAAAACCTTGAATGTAATCGTAGACGGCAGCGCTCCCGCCTTCTCCTTCTCCTTCATCCGTCTCCTTTAAAAGCCTGACACATGACTGGCCAAATGCAATAATTCTTTCATTTCCCCTGCAGCGCTGAACACGGTCAAGGCAAGAATTGTGTTTACATTGCACAAAAGACGAGAAAATTGCTTGACTCGGCGAGCACGACAAAACCCTAACTGCAATTTGTGCCATAAAGTTGAGAGATTATATACTAACTGAGGAATGGCTGAAGTGAGCGACGAGAGTAATGAGTTAGAGGAGTCACCCCCAAGCTGCAGCCCAGTAATTAAGCCGGGAAGCACGAATCATTGTTCTTGAGCCGTCGGGGAGTGGTGGTGGTGGGTTGGGGGTAAAGGGGGGAAGGAAAGAGGGGAGCGCGCGAGGCCACATTCACCCTGCGAGCACATGCCAAACAGTGACCCCCTTTCTTTCCTCCCGACGCAAGCAATGTTCATTCAATTTAATATTAACAAGTGAACTTAGTAGAAATTTTGTGGTTCAAGTTCATGGCGCGGAGGCATTTTGGTTTGGACGTGAGCGCACACACACACACACACACACACACACACTTGCAGACTTTACGTATTATTTTCATTTTACCTATGTGTGTGTGTGTGTGTGTGTGTGTGTGTGTGTGTGTGTGTGTGTGTGTGTGTGTGTGTGTTCTTACCTAATTGTATTTTCACAGGATTGAGTCAAGCTCGTTTTGTCCCGTCTTTTGACATCAATTCATCATCCTTTTCTTTAAAATTATGAATATTTTTTACACACACAACTTCTTCCGGTAGCGCGTTCCATTTATCTATCGCTCTATCCGGGAAACTGTACTTTTTAACATCTTTTTTTAGCCTTTTCTTGTATAGCTTTTTGCTGCGTCCTCTTAAGGATGATTGACTAGGTATTACGTATTCATTTACATCTATCTTCTCTATTCCTTCAACACATTTATACAGCATTATCATGGCCCCCCTTTCTCTTCTTTCTGTGAGGGTGGGCAGATGTAGTTTCTTAAGTCTTTCTTCATAGCTGAGATCTCTTAGACTTGGTACCAACCTCGTGGCTGCTCTTTGTAGCTTCTCTATTTTCTCTATGGGTTTTTTTCAAATGGGGGATCCATAGTACTGCTGCATACTCAAGCGTAGGACGTATGAATGATGTAATTATTTTCTTTACCATTTCCTCATCAATATAAGTAAACACTACTCTCATATTTGCTAGTAAATTATACATATTCCTTACTTTCTCCTGTATATGCTCTTCTGGTGACAGTCTGTTATTTATAACTACTCCCAGATCTTTTTCTTTTTCAGACTCCTGTAATCTATCATTTCCTAATTTATATTCCCAGTCTGGTCTCACTCCACTCTTACCAAACTTTATTACATGATATTATTCTGCATTAAACTCCATCTGCCACTTTTGGCTCCATTCATATAGCTTTGCCAGATTGTTTTGAAGCTCCAAACATGAATTTTCCGTTATGATTCTTTTCTTTATTTTCGCGTCGTCAGCAAACATGTTCATATAGCTCTCGTTACCTGTATTGTCATTTATGTCATTTGTATACACCAGAAACATAATAGGTGCCAACACTGAGCCCTGCGGTACACTGCTTGTTACTTCTTTCCAGGATGAGTATTTTCCTCTTAATATTGTTCTCATTTTTCTACCCTGAAGGAAGTCTTTCATCCAGTTTAATATATTTCCCTGTGCTCCTCCTTTATATTCAAGCTTCCATATTAGTCTTTCGTGGGGAACTCTATCAAATGCCTTTTTGAAATCTAAATATATATTGTCTACCCATCCATCTCTTTCCTTCATTGTTTCCGCCACTCTGTCATAGTAACTTAATAGATTTGTTACCTATGATTCCCCTTTTCGAAAACCAAATTGACCATCTGTCAGCATGTTATACTTCTCTAAGTGATCAACCCATTTCTTTCTTATCAGTTTTTCAATTACCTTGCAGACAACACTCGTCAGCGATACTGGTCTATAATTCAGTGGACACTGTCTATTGCCTTTTTTATAGAGTGGTACTATGTTAGCCTTTTTCCATATATCTGGCAATTTTCCTTGTTCTATTGAGCTCTGAAATATTACTTGCATAGGTTCACATAATTCCTCAGCACGCTCACTTAATATCCAGTTGGATATTTCATCAGGTCCACTTGCCTTTTGCTTATTAAAGTCCTTCATTTCTTCTACGATTTATTTTTTCCCAAAGCTTATGTATTCTATATTATGTGCCATTTTTTGCTCATTTGCTACTTCAAAGGGTTTCTCTTCGGTAAAAACTGCTTGAAAGTTGTTATTTAATATTTCACATATTTCTTCATCCTTGACAAAATTTTTGCCCTGTTCCGTTATGCTTTGTATCTTTTCCTTAACTTTCCTTTTTCCTTTTATATAACTTTAAAATAGGTTTGGCTGTTCTTTACCTTTTACGATAATGTCTTTTTCAAAGTTCCTCTGGGCTTCCTTCCTAATTCTAGTATAGTAATTTCTTGCCTGTTTGTACCTTCTGTAAGCCTGCTCGCTACTATGCCTTCTGTATCTGTTCCATAACAAGTCTCTCTTCTCTTTAGCTTTTTCACATTCATTGTTAAACCAATCGTGATCTTTCTTCTTTTTTTCCTTTTGTAGTGGTATGAACTTTGACACTCCTGTCTTGTAGTGTTCACAAAATATTGAGTACTGACTGTTTGCATCCTTTCCAACCAGCTCTTCCTTCCAATCTATATCACTAAAGAATTTCCTTAGTTGTGCATAATTACCTCTTTTGTAATTTAGTATGTTTTTGTAATTCTCTTACTCATTTATTACATCATAAGCAACCAAAAAGTTGTACTCTAGCAGTACATGATCACTCATCCCAACTGGAGGACTATAAATTATGATATCCACATCATCCTTTTGTCTTGTGAACACTAAATCTAATATCGATGGTTCATCTAGTCCTCTCTTTCTAGTAAAGTACTGAATATGCTGATGCAGAAAGAAGTCTTGCACGATTTCCAAAACATTTTTATCCTACAAATTACTATTACTCTTAACTTCCATATTTTCCCAGTCATTGTTGCTGTTAAAATCTCCATTTATGATTATCCTTTTGTTTTTATCTTCTACATTTAGTAACAGCCTTCTAATGGCTTGAGATGTATCCTCTATCATTTTCTTGTATTCATCTTTATCCCATGTTCTGGTTGGAGGAAGCATGTAGATGTTGCCCATAATAACATCTTCCGTTTTTATTTCAACTGCTAGCATTTCAACCTCATCTGGAGTATCAATGTAAATCTATCTTACTTGCAATTTGTCACTTGTTATAATAACTCCTCCTCCCCCTTGTTTGGTTACTCTATCCTTTCTCCATATGTTGTAATTTTCAAAACCCAACTTATCGTTTGTTATGCTGCTACTCAATTTTGTTTCAGTAAGGCAGACTACTTGTGGATTCCTATCACGTATTATGTCCCTCATATTCCTTAATTTAGAAATCAACCCATCTACATTTGAATACAGTATTTTCAGTGTTGCTTATACAGCGTTTATCTTTTCCTTCCATGCTACTTATTTAGTTATTCCCTTCTGTTTTTGTACCATTTCCTCACTTGCATGCCTACTACCTAGTAGAAAAAAAAATGAGTGTCTTCCTCAGATCTTTCTGCATTTTTTTCTTTCGCTTCCTCAAGTTTTTCTCTCAGTAGTTCTCTGTCTTGGAGACAGGCCCAACATTCTAGACCTCTTCCTTACCTCTAATCCTTCTGCTTACTCTGTCAAACTGTTCTCTCCGTTGGGCTCCTCCGATCATAACCTTATTTCTGTATCCTGTCCTATCGCTCCTGTTCATCCTCTGGACCCACCGAAGAGGAGATGCTTCTGGCATTTTGCTTCAGCTCGGTGGAACGACCTGAGGATGCACTTTTCCAATTTCCCGTGGAATGATTACTGCTTCCAGGAGAGAGACCCCTCGGTGTGTGCCCAGGGCATCACAGAGGTGATTGTCTCTGGAATGGAAGCGTACATTCCACGTTCTTTCTTTACTCCTCATGCTAAAAAGCCTTGGTTTAATTATGCTTGTTCTCGTGCTATTAAAGATAGAGAGGCAGCTCACAAAAGGTACCAGAGCCTTCGCACTCCTACTAATCATGAACTTTACATTTCAGCCCGGAATCGTGCCAAATCTATTCTCCGACTTACCAAAACTTCTTTCATCAATAAAAAATTCTTTTCAGCACCTTTTCTAAGTTCTTCCTAACTTTCCTCCTTCTTCTTTTTCTTCTCTCTCCCTTCTCCTCCTCCTTCTTAACTCCTTGACACATCTATCTCTATCTCTAAACTCTTTCAAGGCTCTGTTCGACGCTAGAACTCCACCCTGGACCACCTGACGATATTCCCTCCCCTCATCCCCTCCCCTCTGACTTATATTATTATTAAGATTAATCAGGAGAATTTTTTTATGCGCCTCTCTGGTCTCAACTCTCAGAGGCTTATGGACCTGAATCTTGTGTCCTTCAATGCATCAAAAACTCAATTTCTCCACCTATCAACTTGACAGAATCTTCCAGACACCTATTCCTTATTCTTCGACAACACTCAGCTGTCACTTTCTTCAACACTAAATATCCTCGGTCTATCCTTAACTAAAAATCTCAACTGGAAACTTCACATCTCCTCTCTCGGTAAATCAGCTTCCTCGAGGTTGAGCGTTCTGTATCGTCTCCGCCAGTTCTTCTCCCCCGCGCAGTTGCTATCCATATACAAGGGCCTTGTCCGCCCTCGTATGGAGTATGCATCTCACGTGTGGGGAGGCTCCACTCACACAGCTCTTCTGGAGAGAGTGGAGTCTAAGGCTCTTCGTCTCATCAGCTCTCCTCCTCCTACTGATAGTTTTCTACTTCTTAAATTTCGTCGCGATGTTGCCTCTCTTTCTATCTTCTATCGCTATTTTCACGGTGACA
>NC_066511.1:13100944-13140944 GCF_024679095.1 Eriocheir sinensis
ATATATATATATAAATAACTGAATATAAGGTCAATTACCATCATTTATAGCATGATTTGGATGAAAGCATGTCATTTCCTCGTCTTAGACAGCAGTATAAAAGCAGCATATACAAGAACACGACATAACTGGGTCCGTGTTAATGTTGGTCGTTGTCCCAGCATCATGGAAGCCACCCCAACCCCCTCTGCCAGCACCCTCCCGCACCTGTGTCTGGCAACAGTGTAATCCTGCAGCTTTAGCTTGAAGATGAACTCGGAAAAGTCTGTTTACTCTGAACCCGTGACCAGGAGTTGGATTATATGATGTAACTTTAGAACAATGCCCGAGGTGTTGATCCTATTGTCACGCTCTTATATACCCTGCTTGCCTTGTCAAAATATGGCAGTGATAGTATTTAGTTGACAGATTAGAGGCATTCGATTGTCAAGTAATTTTAAGCCCGTTCAGATATTTGGACAGGCGACTAAAATTGAATGAGGACTCTGAATTATTTAAACACACACACACACACACACACACACACACACACACACACACACACACACAGACACAGACACAGACACACACACACACACACACACACACACACACACACACACAGACACAGACACAGACACACACACACACACACACACACACACACACACACACACACACACACACACACACACACACACACACACAATAAGTAAGATGGCGATAACGCGTGTGTTTTGAGGAGGCGTTGCTAACACATGATACATAGATGAGTGCGAATACGTGTCTTTTTTATTAGTATTTCTGTTTGTGTCTGTTTGTCTGTCTCTGTCTCTGTCTTCTTTCTATCTTTATCTATCTATCTATTTATCTATCTATCTTTCTATCTATCAATATATCTCTGTCTCTGATCCTATCGTGTGTGCTGCTGTTCCTCAAGATGTCACCTCGCTGCCCTTTCTCTCCGTCCGAGTCGCAGAGTTTTGTTTCTTCCAGTTAACTTTTACTACACCCGCTATTTCCATGGTCACTGCTCCCCTGAACTTCACAATGTCGTGCCTCCCCCCCCCAATGCCTCCGCTGCGCAAAAATTAATCATTGTCTTGCGTACTACTCCAGTCGCACGCAAGTAAGTTATCCAATCTTCACCTCCTTACTAATTTGCTGTTTAGCTCTGGACGATTTTGTTTTCGGCAGCCATTCATTCCCTTAACCAATATTGAGTTTTTCCGCCATTTTTTTTATCTTTTCTTAGAATTAGACAAACACAAAGAGGAAACAAAGACAAAATCAGAGAGAAAACAGAGAGAATGTAAAGAGAAAACAGGGAAAAATAGAGAGAAATAGAGATAGAGCCGAGAGAGAGAGAGAGAGAGAGAGAGAGAGAGAGAGAGAGAGAGAGAGAGAGAGAGAGAGAGAGAGAGAGAGAGAGAGAGAGAGAGAGAGAGAGATGCGGAAAGAGAAAGAGTAAAAACATATCTGTCACGGTTCCGGGTATAAGAGAATGTTACTGTTTTCAACCTCTATTTGTTTGCCGGGAATAGTAGTCGTTTTTCCCGCGTGTTGCAGCCTGAAATATGGACAGTGTTCGGTAGACGGCCCGCCGCTACTCTTTCTCCCTATAGTAAATTCTGCCGACTGTGCAATGTAGCGATGGACTTACTGATTCCTGAGTCCGTTTGTATCAAGAGAGAAAGAGTGGAAGAGGGAAACAGTTTTGGTGACGTGCTGTTTATTGGTCATTTAAACAAGGATGAACTGGAGTACTGATATATTTGCCGAGTCCTGCTTCTATTTGTATCAAGAGAGAAACTAATGTAGATAAAAAGATGGTGACGTGCTGTTTATAGGTCAACTAAATAAGAATTAAGTGGAATTCTCAACCACGTATAGGTATAGACGGTCAGGAATAGGTGGTTTAATCAGTCAATCAATCAATCAGTCAATTCTTTATTCGTAGCTGGTACAAGTTTCAGTCACACCAAACTATAAAAAAAATAATAATGAAGCTACGAATCTAAAATAAAAAGAGCTTAAAAGTACAGTAAAACCACAATAAAGGAAACACCAAGGGAACTAAAACTATTGATATTTATAAACCTGAAAAAAAAGTAGAAACAGGCATAGTGAAACATTACTGCGACAAACTCTCTCTTCCCCATATTGACCTCTGTTTTGGCGACTGTTCTAAACTCATTTTCATAGGGGCAGTGATTAGTGGGCTTTCTTTATTACTGTTTTTTTATGCCCTTGAGCTGCTTCCTTTACTGGTAAAAAAAAAAAAAAAACTTAACACCTACAACAAGCACAAAAGGACATTCTTAAAAACCTATCTGAAGGGAAGATCACGAATACGAATGAATGGCCGGGAAACTATCAATGCGTATACCCGTAATCACGCCACGCAGCAAGGTGTGTCGTATTACCTGGCCGGTGCGGTGCGCGTTGTGGAATTCACTATCTTGAGGTTCCGGCGCGCAGGGAAGCCGTGAGGGAGAGGCGAGTCAGGGTACGGCGGAGCGTTAGCAGCGGTAATGAGACTTGAGGATAATTAGGGCGAAAAAGGGCGACAGTAATGATGCAGCGCTGAGGCTCATGGCCCCATCTTAGCACCCGATGCCGCGGTTCAGGCCAGCTCCAGCGATGACTTAAGGAGTAGAAGGAAGAGGTTGATATGTAGAAGGCTGGCGTAGCGTTATTGAGCAGCAGGAGGAGGGTGTGCAGTAGAAGGCTGGCGAATCGTGCTAAGGGTACACACAGATAGGGAAAAGGAGGGATGAGTGATGGTGTAAGGACAGGGAAGAAGAGGAAGGGAAGAAAAGATGGTTTGTAAAGGGAAGAGATGGAAAGACTTTAAGTATCACACAAGCTTTGGAAGGATGAAGAGTGTTATTTCAAAGCTACATTGATTAACACAGAAAATCGCAATAACCAAATCGAATATAGTGTTTTTTTCGAAAAAGGTTCAATACAAATTTTAATATATACTATCGTTGCTGACACTCTAGGCCTACAGGGCGTTCCCGTATAAGATTTTATTGTCTGTTTCCTTCTCACCTAATGAATAAATGCCCCTACTGAGCCAAACTATCTATTTCAATCCCAACAGGCACATTCTCCTATATTTGTGCATGTCTTTATTTATTTATTTATTTATTTATCTATTGAAAGCCTGTTTACGACAAGGTTCAAGGGTCTTCAGGACATACGAAGAGTCCTTCCTTTGTGCAGCATGTAATCTGGTTTATTGCACCTGCATGTGGCAAGGCTGTGTATTCAGGCTCTGCTTTTTGCACCACTCGCCACACCACGAGAATCTCCAATAACATACCAACACTATCCACCTCTGCGTCCCGCCGCCAGCCTCACAATATTCCCTACGCAGCCAGCCACAGCGAGCCGTCCCTTCTGTCCCTGTGTGCCCGCCCTCACGCGGCACCACGCTTCCGTCATGCACCTTTACGCTAAAAAAAGCCTTACTCCCCACCCCTTCCGGTGCACTCACGCCTCCACCGCTTCCGCCACACCTCTGCCGCGCCAACTCTTTGCGAGCCATTATTAAGGCGTGTGAGCTGTGGGGACTTTGAAGTTACGCCAACTGTAGTTTACCTGTGCGCACACACACACACACACACACACACACACACACACACACACACGCGCACCCCCCCCCCCAAACCCCCCCCCACACACACACACACACACACACACACACGTCAAGAGTATATTACAAGAAACTATAAAAAGAAAAGTAATGAAGATGCAAGAATAGTCAGATTCCTCTACAGAGTAATCGACAGATACGATGCTTTACCAAATGAAATTATGTGTGTAAATGGCATACGATAGTTTAAGGACATATATGGTGAAATATGAGTAAAAATAGAAGGTATTACAAGTTAGATGACTGGAAGAGTGAAGATAGCTAGTAATAAGTAGGTACACTTATTTAACCATATACTTTTTTTTTTTTTACTGCTAGAGAGGCTGTTCAAGGGCAAAAAACAATAACAGCAACAAAAAAGCCAGCCAAGATTCTACTGAGACAAGAAAACAGAACGATAGGCCAGAAAAGGGGTCAATTTCGGGTGGAGAGCTGTCTTGTTACTCTCTTCTTGATAGACAGATTGAAAAAATATCTACGGAAAAGTTGTACCATTTTTATATCCAAGGCTTACGCAACCCCGACTTAATTTTGCTCATGAGAAGGCACAGGAGCACGCCTCACTTGATTCCTGCTCTAGTTGGGCGAAATACTCCATTGGCCGAGATAAAAGAAGAGAGACGGAAAACAACAAAGCGTACAAAAAATATTAATTAAGACCAGAAAGGGAAAAGGTTATCGGACGTGAATTTATTGCTGTATAATTTTCCCTCTTGCACGGGTTCAAATGGACTGCTGGATTTACCTCTATACACGTTTTCCTTTTTTGCATCGCTCCGGAAAGGGGGAGTGACTGTTCAAAGATGGGTCCAGGAGGATTGGGTCGTTTCCTCCCCACCTGATGCCTCGAGGCTCACTGGGACACGGAGGCGCAGAGGGCCCGGCCAGCAGCAGCAGTCCTCCGTCCCCCCGTGCTCTGACGGGACGCGCTGGGGCTGACCAAGGCTGGGACAGGGGCGTGGCCATTGACGTTTTCGATTAGAACTTCATTGTAGGGTTTGTTTTGAAATAGATTTTGAGATGGAACTTGATTGCATGATATTTGGGAGGAAAGATTTTGACAGGGATCTTTTTGGAATAGATTTTCACAAGGAACTTGATTGTGTGGTTTGTTTGGGGATACATTTTAACAAGGAAATTAATTGTACGGCTTGTTTTGGAATAGATTTTGACAGGGAACTTGACAGTATGACTTGTTTTTTAATAGATTTTGGCAGGGAACTTGATTCTATGGTTTGGTTTGGAACAGATTTTGACAGGGAACTTGACTGTATTGTTTGTTTCCCTTTCCAGCCTCCCAGCCTCCCTGCCACCTGCCTTTCCTCTTTCCCTCCGTAACTCTATTCCTTTCTTCCTTCCATCCTTCATTCCTACCTCTTCCTTCTTTCCTTCCTTCCTTCCTTCCTTTTTTCCTTCCTTCCTTCATTCATTCCTTCATTCATTCATTCCTTTCTTCACAGCCTCCTTCCCTTCTTTCCCTTCATAACTATTAATTCCTTCCTTCATTTCTAACCCTTCTTTTCTTTCCTTCCTGCCTCCTTCCTTTCTTTCCTTCCGTTACTCGATTCCCTCCTTCCTTTTTACCCCTTCCTTCTCTCCCTTCCCTCTCTTCTTCTTCATTCTCTCCATAACCTTTGCCTTCCTTCATTCTCCGCCTCTTCCTTCCCTCTTACTTTGCATCCTTCCCTACTTCCTTCGCTTCTCTCCCTCTTTGCATCCTTCCTTCCTTCCCCTCCATCTGCCTCCCCACACCCGCGTCTCTCACCTTCCCCCGAGTGTCTTTCTCTTCCTTCTTAGTATTTCTTTGTCCCTCGGTACTTCCTCACTTTGAATTGCAGAGTTAGCCGGATATTTTATTCACGCACACACACACACACACACACACACACACACACACACACACACACACACACACACACACACACACACACACACACACACACACACACACACACACACACACACACACACACACACACACACACACACACACGATTGCCTAATGCAAAATTCACAGCGTTGCGCATTTTGTTTCCCGGAATTTTCAAGGTTTGTCGTCATAATTTTCAGCACGTCTCTCCTTTCCATCTTCAAGTCTCTAAGATCTTCGCTGTGGAATGCAGGATGATGTTAAAAGACTAATTGAGAGTATTTGTCCTACGCATGCATGCTTGATTTATGCTTGTAACTTCATCTTGACCATCCCACCCTTCTCTCTCCCTTTCTATCTATCTATATCCTTGTCTATCTATATCTATATATCTATCAGTATATTTATCTATCTATTCTCCACCCCAAATTGATCTCTCTTCCAACCTCTCTTTCCTTTTTAATTCTTTCGTTCGGAGCAGCGTGTAGCGGGCTTTTTTTCCCCTTAAGCTGCCTCCCTTGCTGTAAAAAAATCCATCTATCTACCTCTTTCGATTTCTTTCTACTTTCCCTTTTGTCACTTCGAAGGCTCCTCCAAACCATCATTTCTTTAGCGTCCCTTCCTTTTCTGCCACTGGACCAACCCAACCACTCCCCCAATATTCCCTTCAACCCATTACCTTCAAGGACTCTCCACACATCCACCCATTCACTCTACCCATCCATCCACCCTCTGTTCCACCCTTCTCGTCCAGTCCACTTTTCGCAGGCTCGGTGTCCCGCCCTCTCTACCCTGGGCCTCCCTCTCTCTCTCTCACTCATAATTGCTCAAAGTTAGTCGGTAAAGTTTTTCAATTTGTGTAGCGGCGTAACTCGTGTCTCGTGATGTCGAACACTTATCACCCCGTTTTTTTTTATCTTCCCCTTTCTTTTCCCTTTCTTTTATTTTTTTATCTTTTATTTTTGCCTGTACATCACTTAACACTTTTCCCTTTTCTCCTATCCAATTTTGTCCTCTTTCCATCGCTACCTCTTTCCCTCTCCTCCTTTTTCCTCTTTCCTTCTTTTAGCTTCGTCTTCCTGCTTTTACATTGCTAATTTCCTTTTCCTCTTTCTACCATCTACCTCTGCTTTTTCTCTTTCTACCTTTTTCCTTTCTTTGTAACACCACTCATCACTCCCTTTGCCCTTCCTCCCGTCCTTTCTTTATCCCCTTCCTTTTTTCTTTCACGTCCATCTCTTCCCTTTACATACCATCTCTTTTTCCCCATTCCTTTCTTTTCCCTTTTTTTTCCTGTCCTAGTAACATCTCTCATTGCTGCTTTACCCTTTCTTTCTTTACCTCTTTCTCTCCTTCCATTTCCTCTTTACTTCCATCTCTCCCCATTACTTTCCATCTCCTCTCCTCATTCCCTTCTCTTCACCTTTCCTCTCCTCTGCCCCTTTCCCTATTCATCCCTCTCCATTTCCCCTTTAGTTTCATCTCTCTCTTCATTTTCCATCTCATCTCCCCGCTCTCTTCACTTCACCTTTCCTCTTTCCCTTCCCATTCCCCTTCCGCTTCCCGTTTCCTCCCCTTCCCTTACTTGGACTCACACACACACACACACACACACACACACACACGCACACACTTTCCTTGACTCGTCCCCTTAACTCACCACTCTTCCCTTCCGCCACTTTCCTGGGTGTCCTAATTCGCCCTTTTCCCCACGTCTCTAACCTCTTTAGCCTCCATTCTCGTCCCTGGCCCATAGATTTTTCTTTCGCTCTTTTCTCTCTATTTTTTTTCTTTTTTCTGGAGCGTCGATTCAGGATCCTGTTCTATTTTTGACTTCCACATTTCTCACTTTTTTCGTTCGCTTCACTCTACTTTTGTTTTCTCTTTCCCCTCTCGTTTATCCGCCTCTTCCTTCCTCTTTTATCTCTGTTTCCTCTTTTTTTGTATAGTCTCTTGTTTCTTATCCTTTCCATCTTCTCCCCTCTTCTATCCCTCCCTCATCTCGCTCACTTCTCTCCCCTCCTCTCCTTTTCCTTTCCCTCCTTTCCTTTCCTCTCTTTTCCTCTCCTCTCCTCTCCTCCTCACCTCTCTTTCCCTTCCTCTCCTCTCTTCCCTTGCCCTCCTCCCAGCATCCCCTCTCTTTCCCTTCCTCTCCACTTCCCAACACTGCCGGGCTGGAGTACCTGGGAAGCGCTATCCTCTAGGGAAAGACCTTCAGGTAGCAGCGTGAAATTTACTGTCCCGTAGACCAAGTGGGTAAAGTTTTGTTGTATGTATGAGCGGGCCTGCTGCATAATAGAGGCGGATTACCTCTTGATAACCCCCGATGGTAACACTTGGGCTCAATATCATAGCTGCTGTTGGTTGACCTTCTCTTGCCATAGTGGGACAGAGGCCAAAAGGGTGAGGGTTGCATGAGTGTGTAAAAATAAGTGAGGTGAGGTGGTGGTGATGGTGGTGAGGATAGGGCGGTGGTTTGAGTGGATAAAAAGGGTGAAATTGGTGGTGATTGTGGGTGTTGAAGATGGTAAAGTGGCCTAAGTGGAATCGAACAGGTTGTGGTGGTGGTAGTGGTGACAGTGGATAAAGGAGAGATTGAGGAGATGGTTGTGTTGATGGTGAGGAAGGTGGAATGACATGGTATATGGAACCAATCCCGCTCTAAACTTAGATGCGATATCGTAAACGAATCTTAGACAGTTGGCATCGGCTTGGGAGGAAGGATAAACAGACGGACTCAGCCATTACTTTGATGTCAACTAACGAACGAGTTTTAACTGAAGTGACGGTTCTGGGAGGACTGACAGACAGACGATTCGATCCTTACTTAAATGTTAACTAATAAACATAATATAGTTCAGCGTTGGTTTGGGAGCATTAAGGGATAGGGGACTAAACTTTTACTATAATATGAAATATTAAACGAACCTTATACTTCAGCGAGGACTGGTGGACAAACTAACTTAGCTTTCTCGATAAGAACTGACAAACGAACCCTAGACTCTAAGCTTGGTTTTGGGAACGCTGGGAAAGCTACCACACAAAGAAACTCTCCCTCTACTTTGATGTTACCTGCTTATCAAACCACTGACACCAATATCGGTTCAGGAGAACTTAATAGACAGACGGACTCATCATCTGCCTTCACGTGACTTCCTCAGCTTAGTCACGAAGGCTGGGAACGCTAAAACGCGAAGAAACTCACCCTCTACTTCGACGTTACTTGATAAACTAACCTCTGCTCTGGAGGATTTGACGGACAAACGGACTCTCCCCCGGACTCCGGGTGACCTCCTCAGCTTAGTCACGAAGGCGAGGTGTCGGTGAAAACTCCTTGATGGACGGCAGACGCGTGCTGGTGTGGCGCTGGTGTCGAACGTGCCAATAAACCAATAAACAGAAGATGGACAGATGCGTTGTGGCCGGGGCTCAGCACATAGGAGCGCCCAGCTGTCTTGGCAGGGACGGCATGTGCGATGAGTAACGAGGCGGTGATGGCAGCGATGTGCTTAACGCGTCGTGTTGTCAAAGGTAATCTTGCCATGAGCGACCGAAAGAAAATAAAAAGCAAAATGGATCCTTAAAAAAAGAGAAAAAAAGAAAAAAAAAGGATGAGTTATTATTATTATTATTATTATTATTATTATTATTATTATTATTATTATTATTATTATTATTATTATTATTATTATTATTATTATTATTATTATTATTATTATTATTATTATTATTATTATTATTATTATTATCATTGTTGTTCTTGTTGCTTTTTATTACTCTCTTTACTACTACTACTACTACTACTACTACTACTACGATAATTTCATTCATACCTATCTATTTTTATTTATTACTACGAATCTTTGTCCGTTACAGGCACGATTAAAATAAACGCCATCCTAAATCTCCTGTTTTTTTTGTTTTGTTTTTTACAACAAAGGAGGCAGCTCAATGGCACACAAAAAAAGGAAGCAATAATAAAAAAAAAAGCCCGCTACTCGCTGCTCCTAAAAAAGAATCAAAAGAGGTGCCCGAAAGAGAGGTCAGCTTCGGGAGGAGAGGTGTCCTGATACCCTTCTCTTGAAAGAGTTCAAGTCGAAGGCAGGAGGAAATAAAGATGAAGGAAGATTGTTCCAGAGTTTACCAGTGTGAGGGATGAAAGAGTGAAGATGCTGGTTAACTCTTTCATAAGGGGTTTGGACAGTATAGGGATGAGCATGAGTAGAAAGTCGTGTGCAGCGGGGCCGCGGGAGGGGGGGAGGCATGCAGTTATCAAGTTACCTCACAATGGAGTGCAGTCGCCGACACGGTACAGTGAACCTTGTTGGCGGCCGAGGGGACTAAGGGAAAGCCTCGAACGGGTCAGATAAAATACAGGCAACGGAGGAAGCACTTGAGGTATTATGGAGCGAGTACAGTAAAAGATATTAACACCTTTTACGTATGACTGATACAGGATTTAGGATGCTGGTGTTTTAGAGGGGAGACCACGAGCTGCTGTTGATAGGTATTATGATGGCCAGAATGTGTTATGAGAATGTGTGTACTATAAACAAAATACACGGTAGGGGAATCCAAAACGCTATAAAAGAAGTGTGTGACAAAAAAAAAATGCTTCCCTGATAGGTATTGTGGTGACCATCGTGTATTACCAGTGTTCATGTGTTGCAGACGAAATACACGGTAGGAGAACTCAAAAGTCTATAAAGGAAGAGGATGACGAAAAAAAGTACTTTCCTGATAGAAAACTGCAATGCTTGCCTCGGTTATATAGTTTCATGGGAACGTTTAATATATATGAAAAAAAAAAAAAATATATATATATATATATATATATATATATATATATATATATATATATATATATATATATATATATATATATATCTATATATTTTAAAAATTCATTGTTCCTTTTCTATTTGTTTCAGGTCTCGGAAGGAGGAACTGGACGCCGACCCTTTCTTGCCTTGGCCTTCAGCATCATAAAGGTAAAGTTCTTGTTATCTCCTCCTTGGGTCATGTTGCCTTGGTCATCTTTGTTCTTTATTTCCTCTCCTCCCATCTCCTTCTCCTTCTTCTCATCCTTCTCCTCCTTCTCCTCCTCCCCTATCTCTGCATAAGTCACTCACAGTTAAAGTCACGGTTGATATCTAGGCAGCGTGCGAATGAATTTTATTTCATCGACGAAGGAAAACTAGTCTGCGGGATTTGAACGTAAGGGATCACCTCCACTAGCTTAAGCCAGCCTTTCAGCCCCCTCCCTCCCGTTGTGTATGTGTGTTCGTGTGTCTGTGTGATCCATGCTGCTGCTCTTTGTCTGGGATGGGTCTGTACAGAGGCATAGGGTTGAGGAGGGGAGTGAGGTAGGGAGGGGCGAGGTAAGGCGGGAAGGGGCAGGGTGGGCAAAGCGGGGTCGGGTCGGGCCTTATCTGGAAACACCTTCGTGCAGACGCCGTGACAGGTTTTTCATTAGTTGGAAATAGTCTTATTGTTTCAGTGTGAGCCGCGGCCGCACGCTCACTTCCTACCAGACTATTTTTCTCTTAATTTTTAGCTTGTTTTTTGTCTGTATGCCTCGATGTGTTTCCTTTCCTTTTTCTTGTATTCTTTCAGAGTTTGTTTGTTTCCGTTGATGACTGTCGCAATACCTGTAGATGGGAAAATCTTCACAGCGATAAAAGAGACTAAAACGAACAACAGGCAGACACATTTTCTATGACGCCCACACGACGGGAAACACTTAGGTGGTCTCAAATATTTACCGCATACTGTTCGAAAGGGAGATTGTGATGTTCGTACACACACACACACACACACACACACACACACACACACACACACACACACACACACACACACACACACACACACACACACACACACACACACACACACACACACACACACACACACACAGAGAGAGAGAGAGAGAGAGAGAGAGAGAGAGAGAGAGAGAGAGAGAGAGAGAGAGAGAGAGAGAGAGAGAGAGAGAGAGAGAGAGAGAGAGAGAGAGAGGGGGGGGGGCAGCGTACTAGGGCCTCTACTGTGGAATGTTTATTTCAGTGACATTCTCCAGCTCATCCCTACTTTTTTCCGTGAAAAAGGGATCGTGTGTGTGTGTGTGTGCGTGTGTGTGTGTGTGTGTGTGTGTGTGTGTTCCATTCCCCTCTGATTCTTGAGAAATCTGCTGCTTGCTCAAAATTTTGTGGGCAAACTTTTTAGCCGAATATATGTTCGAAGCGGAATTTAGTGAGGATTCTTATGGTATCTTCAAATTCCTCATGCGTCTATTAGTTCCCGAGTTACACCGAGAAAACTGAATGTTATTCTCTCGTCAGAGTATCCTAACAAATAAAAATCACTCAGAGCTCCTCATCTACGTTCCTTAGAAAGATTGCCATATGTTACTATTAAGAAACTTATCCCAACAACTGCAAATTTGACGCACTTTCATCGAAAACTTAATTTTTAATATTTTTTTATTTACTTTTATGGCGCGTTTCGCGTCATCGTCCGCCAGAACCTTTTACCCTTGATGACATGAAATGCGTCATCGTGCGCGAGAGGGTTAAATAAGTCAGATTTATCTCAAATTCACTGTCTGGGCAGACAAATATTCGGAAAAGAGAAGGCAAACCAATTTGTAGATATATATAAATATGCCGTATATTCACGTCCTTATGGATATCTTCTTGTTGATTAGGGTATAAATACTCCTGAATCCCTACAGTTTCGCTCAAACATTGTTGGAGAGCCTCCCAGATGAACGCGTATTCAATGGTGAACTCCAGGAAAAGGAACTCTTACACGTTCTATACTCCCAACATAACGAACCCTATGGTTTAAGCTCTCAGCTACTTCTGATCTTACTCTCTTAAGCCTTTGCAGTTACTTTCTTAAACCATCGAAGCCCGCCTTCCTGAAGTCAGGTATTAAGTGTTGTTTCTGCTGACTCTATCCTCCCATTTAATATTAAATTTAATTTCCTTATGATCACTGTTACCTAATGAACCCCCAACCTCAATGTTGCTTATTATGTTCTCTTTATTAGTTAACAACAAATCCAAAATATTTTCTTCCCTCGTTCGCACTGTTTTGTATATAGAACGAACTTACATTAGCTGAACTCACACTGTTTTGATTATAGAACGAACTTACATTAGCTGAACTCACACTATTTTGAATATAGAACGAACTTACACGAACTTACATTAGCTGAACCCACACTCCTGGAAGAAGCTAAAATTTTCTAAAGGCTACAATAAAATCAATATGACCGATGAAGATACGGCACGTCACAATGAACAAACTCACTGTCTTCTCTGTAAATACGGGTTTTAAAAGGCTTGGCTGCGTTACAAGTCCCATCCTTCTCAGCATAATAAAACCTTACACAGAGAAGCCTGCAAGAACATGAGCCGGGTGCAAAAACAGGCTATACAACGCTGGAAGGAGGTAATGAAGACCAAGCTCAGCGGACAGTCGGTGGGTAACAAGGAGTGGTGGAGTGGAGTGAAACAACAACAAGGCCTCTCAGCCGACAACGCCATCCCACCCCTCGTCAGGCCAGATGGGTCAGTGGCTATGCGCGACAAAGACAAGGCGGAGCTACTGGCGGCCCACTTCTCTTCCAAAATGTCAGTACCTGATCCCCTCCGCGCCCCCCCGAAGCTGCCATCCCTCACCAGGGCCTCTCTGGAGAGTCTCACTGTCACCATGGAGGAGGTAAAAAATCTGCTGATGCAAATAGACCCCAAGAAAGCCCTAGGGCCTGACAACATCAGCCCTCACCTGCTAAAAAGATGCGCTGGCCAGCTCGCCCTACCACTTACCACCATCTTCAATAACATCCTTTCCACCTCCAAGTGGCCCACACTTTGGAAGAAAGCAAGAGTGGTGGCCATATACAAGAAAAAAGGCAAACAGGACCCAAAGAACTACCGCCCAGTATCCCTCCTCTCCACTGTTGGGAAAATCTTGGAGTCCCTTATAACAACCAAACTCACGGCCTTCCTCGATGCCCACCATCTCCTCAACTCGAAACAATTCGGCTTCCGGCAGGGAAGATCTGCTGCAGACCTGCTGCTCCTTAACTCTGCCTCATGGAACCACTCGCTGGACAGGGGACTCGACACCTTCGTCGTGGCTCTTGACATAGCCGGAGCCTTCGACAGGGTTTGGCACCAAGGCCTCATCGCCAAGCTGAAGAGCCTAGGTGTGCGAGGCGCCCTCCTGCAACTCATTGGGGACTACCTCCAGGACAGGGCGTTACAGGTGGTGATTAACGGCCACACCTCAAGCCAGCACCCCATCAATGTAAGCGTGCCCCAGGGCAGCGTACTAGGGCCTCTACTGTGGAATGTTTATTTCAATGACATTCTCCAGCTCATCCCTAAGGCCCAGGCGTACGCTGACGACTGCACCCTTGCCTTCACCAACGACAGACAGGACTGGCAAGGCACAGTGTGTCGCATCAACATGGCACTCGACAAAATTATCGCCTGGAGTGGCTGCTGGCAAGTCACCCTGGCCCCTGACAAAACGCAAGCAATGATAATATCCCGCAGGCGAGATATCAACAATCTAGCCGGGCCGGGGATACAACTGGAGGGGTAAACGCTACCCCTTCAAGACTCCATCTCCATTCTCGGAGTGGAGGTCGACGCGGGACTCTCCTTCACCAACCATGCTAAAAAAATATCAAAAAATGCAGCATGGAAACTCAGCTGTGTACGGCGCATCTCCCATCTACTTGACGCCAAAGGGACTGAGGTGCTCTACAAGGCACAAGTACGCCCCCTCATGGAGTACTACCCCCTCGCCTGGTCCTCCTGCCCCCCATCCTACCTTGCAACCCTGGATCGTGTCCAGGCCAGAGCCCAGTGTCTGATACAGCGCACAGGTCCTCAGCACGCGCGTGGCTCCCTGCAACCTCTCCAGGAGCGCAGGGATGTGGCAGGCCTGTGTGTAATGTACAAGGCACACAACCTAAACACACCCCACCTGGCAGCTCTCAAGCTCCCTGCGCCCCCAACCCCCATACACTCCACCCGAGCAGCACCCCACAGACAGGAACAAGTGGCTGTACCCTTCTCCAGGACGGAACACCACTTCCGCTCCTTCCAGCCCCGCTACAGCCGCCTGTGGAACCAGCTTGTTAGCCACACCGACCTCCACCATCGCGCGTCACTTCAAGACTTCAAGCGGGAGGTGAACAGCTGGATTAGGACTTCTAGGCAGTAATTCAATGTGTCTTGTATGTAGCTATAGATAGATGAAGCTTAAAACCTTCAACTTTAGCACAATATTCTGAAAGCCCTGTTTAAATAAATAAAAAAAAGAGAGAGAGAGAGAGAGAGAGAGAGAGAGAGAGAGAGAGAGAGAGAGAGAGAGAGAGAGAGAGAGAGAGAGAGAGAGAGAGAGAGAGAGAGAGAGAGAGAGAGAGAGAGAGAGAGAGTTGCTTAGCGTATTTTAACCCTTCAGTCAAGCAAATAAAAAGTGATTAAAATACAAAGATAACGCGAAACAAAATTCAAATTAGGGTTGCCATTGATGCCCACTTACCTACACACGCTCCAGTCCTCGTTAACACTATTAAACACATTCAAATCAGCGCACACTAATGCATACGCAAGTACACATTCTTCCATCGAGATTCGCTGCTTAATTACCGTTATCAGAGGTAGCACCTGAGTCCTCCGCCGCAGCCTGTCGTCCTGCACTCATTAGCGGGAGAATATCGGGGCCGTCGAGCCATCCATTATAACGCCAGCCGCAAGAGGTCTCAGTGGAGGAGGGAGGGGTAGGGGGAAAGGGAAGGGGAAGGGGCAACGTCACTCACCCTAACAGATGAGCCGAAATCTCACGGCGACGGGGTGGTGCCTGGGAGATTATCACGCGCGCCACTTGGCTGTTCCCCGCCTGCCACACTTCATCATCCCCACACACCGGCCCGCGCTCGCATATTCCCAATCTCTCTACGGGTATGTGATCCCTGAGTGAAGACGCTCGGCTATTGCTTCGAAACTAACCACGGAGCGTTCTGGAAGATACTCCCATTGTTATTCCCACTCAGAATTACCATAAATGATCCAACTAATCCTAACCTAACCTTACTTAACCTGTCCTGTTCAAGAGAGGGCGCCACATACCCGTACAGAGAAGGGAAATAATATGCACCCCCTTCCCCCCGCTCCTGTTCTGCTTGCATTGCCGTCCGCTGCCGGCGCAAGCTAATCAAGACGCATGCCATTATTATTAGATAAGTTTTAACTTTATACTTAATAGAGCAGCGTTTCTCGTGCCTCCATTATAAGGTATATCAAGAGGGATTCCATGTACAAGCTTATATTTTTAATTTTTACCAACTCATGTTATTTATAATTAGACTGATTTTCCTTCGTCCATGGTGCAGTGATAACTTGTACGCCGTTCTCGTAATGGCAATGAGATTCTTTTTTTATATTATATTTCAAGAGGAGAGTATCAAGACTCCTCCCTACCCGAAATTGACCTCTTCTCTGGCCTCTCGTTCTGTTTTCTTTAGTCGGCGCAGCGTCTAGCGTTTTTTTTGTTGCTGTTTTTTTTGTCTTTTTTTCACTTGAACTGCCTTCCTTGTTGTATAATTTTTTTTTATCAAACGTAGGTGTGTGTTGTTATGAGAATCCACACAACCAACATCCCAGTCTCTTCCTCACCACACCACAGCCTCTTTCTCATCTCCTATAACGTCTTTCTCACCTCCTATTACGTATTGCATCTCCTGCTCTTCGTCACGCTCCTCGAGATCATCGGCTGCATCCTCTTGATTCTCGCGGCACTTAATGGTATAGGAAAGACTCCAGGCTCACCGGGAAATGGACCCCCGTATGTCTGTGACCATTTGACCTACAACACCGGCGCCACTCACACGTCTTCACCTTAAGTCTTCACGCACGCTCCCACGCATTCACGCACGCAGACCCCATATATCGCTACCCTTGCGTTGTATGGTTTACGGCCCCCATGAACTCTCCTCTGCCTCTCGCTGAATGCCCCTTCCTTCCTCGTTCCCTTCACATGGCTCTTATATTGAACATATGAATCGTTGGTGCCCTTTCCTCGGCCTTTCCTCAGCGCTAACACTTCACCTTCTTGCCCCACACCATCTTTAAGGAAGTAGGAATCGGTGTGTTTATTATAAAAGAGCTCTGTGATTATTATACTAGTTGTTAGCTTCATATCACGTAAAGAACTGTATTTTTCGCTAATTTAACAAAACTCTCATATGTACATTGTTTACATAAAGCAATATGGATTTTCATACGAGTAATTGCTTTTTCACTTCATTTAATCCTCCTTTTATGTAGTGGATCAAATACTATTACAATGCAGTCGTCGTCGATTCAAAACCTTTTGGAATATAACCCAGAGATTTTAGAGCACATGTTTATTTTCCATTCTAGATCATTTCTCTGCGTAGCTCCATCAAGGTCCTTCTTTTCTGTAGTGGCTCAAATACTATCTCCATGCAGCCGTCACACTTTTCTTCCTCGATTCAAACCCTTTGGAATATAACCCAAAGACTTCAGAGCACAGTTTATTTTTCATTCTTGATCATTTCTCTGTGCAGGCTCCATTAAACTCCCCAGCCCTTCATTTCTCACCTGCCTGAATGGCCCGACTGGTATAGATTTGTCTCCAGGTATCACAGCCCTCCATCTTCACGCCGCGGTTGACTTTATTTTCGTATTATGATTTACGCCGCGTTGGTATTATCGCCCACTCATCAGATTTTACTTGGAATTTTACTGAACACGCCTCGTAGCATCGGGTGAATATTTGGTGTAAATGAGGAAGTTGCCTGCGTGTGGGTTTTTTCATCCTACTGGAACACACACACACACACACACACACACACACACACACACACACACACACACACACACACACACACACACACACACACACACACACACACACACACACACACACACACACACACACACACACACACACACACACACACACACACATTACATACACAGTGGTAGGTCCTATATCCCTGTCACGTTAATGAGGTTGGTCACGGTTTCCATACCTGTAATGCTAATGGTGTGTATGATAGTAGTGATGGTGGTGCTAGTGGTAATGGTGGTGATGGTAGTGGTGATGCTGCATGCTCGCCACGCACCTCTACCCGGGAGTCACAATGGTTGCCACGGTGTAGTGAGCAGCATGGATGTGATAGCAAAGCACTCTGTGATTGCCATTTTTGAGGGTGGCGGAGCGGATAGCCAAATGCCCTGACCCTTGAATGCCTGTCTGCCTGCCTGCCTGTCTGTCTGTCTGTCTGTGTGTCTGTCTCTCTGCTCGAATTCTCATATATCAAAATGCATGGGAATGTTTGCAATAGTGTGCGTTCAACGGCCAGTGTGTGCATTTATTGTGTATGATTCAGTAATTACATTTCCTACTTTTTGGAGTCAGTCTCATTGGGACTCTTGTTATCATACGAATGTATAAATATTATTGGATTTATACGTATCGTGCTTGGCTGCATAATACGTCGATGGATGTGAATAAAAATGGAACGTGAAATTTATTGCTGCTGGGTTGGGTTGGTTGGGGACATTTTTTTTATTGATTTTAGTTTGTTAGTGGATTATATATATACGTTTTTAAAGCCATAATCTTAACCTGCTCAATAGAACCTGACTTGTCCATTCAACTACAACCACCAACACAAATAACAGAATCTCTATCACCCTCACCACCATAACCATTAAAGTCTTTGTCTTCACCACCACCACCACGACTCGCACCACCAACAGCGACATCAACCTCACCACAACCAGCACAACCACCAACAGAACCTCCATCACTTCAACCACCACAGCCACTAGTCTCTGTCACCACCATCACCACCACTCGCACCACCAATAGACACATCACCACCACTCACCACCACACCACCACCACCAAAACCATCTCATATCCCTCTCTAGTGTCCCCAAGTGTAGCAACTCTTGATTTTTACGTATTAGCCACGGCCATTCCATTTTTTTCTCACCTTTCTCTGTAATACATGTGTTCTTACCCTCGCGCCTCTCTTCACACACACGCTGCTCTCCATTGTCAGAAACTCGGAAGATATTTCTAAACCTTTTGTTCTTTGTGTTCCACCGTGCCCGCCGCCTCGCACCTTACCTCCCTCCACCCCTTTCCACATCCCATTCCTTTTGGTAGAAACAGTACATCCCTTACTCTCTCAAGCCCAGTGGTTTTTAAGGAAGTAAGGAGTGAGAGAGAACTCCGATGGATGGTTGTTGGTGCTTCGAATTTGTATAGATCATCCACTCGCTGTTTCCGTAATCATCTTTCTTTCTACCATTCATCCCTCCACCCATCCAGCCAGGCATTCATCCAGTCATCCAATTCTTACATACACCGTCGGTTGTGTCGTTTACGGTAAAGAAAATAAGAGAAATGTCACGATTATTAATGTAAGATTAGATAGATAGATAGATGAAAAGATAGATAGATAGATAGATAAATGGATATATTGATAGATAGATAGATAGATAGATAGGTAAAATGATAGACTGATAGATAGATAGGTAGATGGATCGATGGATAATTTAAAAGAGAGAGAAGTCATTGCTTTTTCTGTAAACGCGTGTTGGTGGACTCGTTTTTGTTTCCGTCGCTCCACAAATAATCGTGCACAGAGAGACAGAGGAAAAGATTTATTGTTTTCGCTTATTTTTAGGAATTTGGAGGGTTGTACGGCTCTTTATTTTATTTTATTTATTTATTTATTTGTTTATTTATTTATTTATTATTTTCTTTTGTGTGTGTGTGTGTGTGTGTTTTCCCGGAGCTAAATTCCGTTACGTTTCCGTCTGTCTGCCTGTCTGTTGAATGTGAACGGATCGTATCATCGGAGTTCGAAATATCTTAACCATTTCACTATGTATAGATTTACCTTTTTATTCCTTTGCTTTATGAATTACCTATATAGTTTTACCGATGAAGTGTAGCGTCCTTATGAAACGTTAACCGGAGAAATAATTGTGGCATTCAGGAGATTAAGAGATGGGTAGATAGATAGATAAAGAGATAGAAAGACAGATAGAGGGGAGAAAAAGAGAGAATAATTTTCTCTCTGGAACACGTTAGGAACAAGAATTGATAAACGTACCTCGATATGAATGAATAACGTACTAAATTATGTCCCTTGATCAGTACTATTGTAGAAAAGAATTGCATTTCACACCTCTCCTCTTCCTCCTCCTCTCCTTATTCTTCTTCTTCCTCCTCCTCCTCCCCCTCCCCTCCTCCTCCTCCTCCTCCTCCTCCTTCTCCTCCTGCTCCCCCTCCTCCTCCTCATCTTTTTATTTTATTTTCCGCCTCATGACGGACTTCTAGCGTGCTTAACCCCCGTCTCCCCCCTGAGATCAAGTCACATACAGCCTTCACTCCGATCAGCGGCGACACACAAGAAAGTGCCCAACGTCACCCCGAAATTCTCTTTAAAAATGTGTTGCAAGGTGAGGGATTTGTTGCTGACCAAACTCCTCCATCTCTCTCTCTCTCTCTCTCTCTCTCTCTCTCTCTCTCTCTCTCTCTCTCTCTCTCTCTCTCTCTCTCTCTCTCTCTCTCTCTCTCTCTCTCTCTCTCTCTCTCTCTCTCTCTCTCTCTCTCTCTCTCTCTCTCTCTCTCTCTCTCTCTCTCTCTCTCTCTCTCTCTCTCTCTCTCTCTCTCTCTCTCTCTCTCTCTCTCTCTCTCTCTCTCTCAACACATTATAATATTCTAACTCTTCAAACAAGTAACTGAAAACGAAATCATGAGTGTGTTCCTGCCGCTGAGAGAGAGATTGATCAGATGCTGTCCTGACACAAAAATGGTAAATGTGTGCGCTTGAGACCTTGAATGGATTAGTATAGTAATTAAAGGGACAGCGATGCACAGTTCTACGGCGTAATGGTAAACAGAGGCTTTAGTCGTTTTCAACATTGAGGAGGCAGCTCAGAAATGTGATCTTTTTGTCGTGGGTTGGAGGGGTAAGTGCCGTGGGGACAGAGTAATGCTAGGGGAGCCTTCAGGCATGCTCTTAATACGATTGTTGAGAAAATATAAAATTAATACAATTTGGTGTAACATGAGGGTTTGAGAGTCTGATTTCAGCATTTATATTTTACTCTAAATACTTATCACTTTGTTACCTCTGACTTAATCGGGAAAGACATAAAAATAAGGGGATGGTTGCCCCCCTATCCTCTACTCTGACGTCACTAGTAAATGAGAGAGCCAGGGGGAGAGAGAGAGAGAGAGAGAGAGAGAGAGAGAGAGAGAGAGAGAGAGAGAGAGAGAGAGAGAGGAGGCAATTAGGAAAAGAAACGTTGAAAAAATTTGAGATTAAAGATATATGTTGAGTTCCGGCAAAATAAATGGAAGTCCAGAAAATAAAGCTCTGTGCTTTAGCAGTATGAAAATATTTTAGAAAGTTTCCTATGGAGGGAGACGAAGCCCGCCGAAGGAACAGCAGGGGAGGGCGAAGGGGCGGCCGCGCTCGGGTCCGGGCGGGAGTGGGAGGCAAGGTGAGGCAGCGCGGGCGGAGCGTGCGCCGTTGCGTGCTGGGTCGTGGCCTAGGTTAGCCAGGAGCGCTCTGCTAGTCCGCCGTGGCACCCAACACCATCCTGAGCCAGCACTCTCCCTCGCCTCCCTCCCGCCTCCGCCACAGCTCTCCCGCCACACCAGCGCGACCGACCCGTGCCATCCACGGGCCGGTACCCGCCCGCCGCCCGCCCGCCTCACTTCTTGGAAAAGTTGTGACGTGTTGCGCCCAGACCGGCGGACTGTTGTTGTGCGAAGTGGCTGAAGCAAACTGTTGTTAAAAATACCTCTCCGTTTACAACTGTTGGATAATGTCGCCTGAAAAAGGCACAACTCTGTTGAAAATCTGTTGATGGTGTTATGTAATTTATCTTAGCACATCCAGAACAACCAGTTTACGTTTTGTTGGAAATTATGTAATTGATGTAATGCGATTGTGTCAGGGTGACCCGATCCGTGGATCCTGGCCACCGCTGGGGAACCCTTGTGCCCTCCCCACCAGCCCTGCGGCGCCTGCTGCCGCGGCCATGAGCAGTCGTAGACTACAGCAGCAAAAGCATGACGCCCCAGAGGAGCTCGGTGCTTGGGCCAAGCTCTCCCCACAACCTTCGCTAGTTCGTGTGTAGACCCGCTTCAGTATTCAGTGAAAGCTATTCTTTTTTTTTTCTAGAGGGCAGCCAAAGGCTGTCGGCGACGTTTTGCCGCAAGGCAAAACAATTCACTCTCCTCAGAACTTGGTGAAACTCAAACTAGGAGAGGCCATCGAGCCTCCCGAAGCACTTCTCCATCAGCTGTTGTCGGCGAAGGCTGGCCCGCGCCGCAGACAGGCATGGGCGATGAGAGGAGCAGTTTGAGTGAATCGGCGGGGGGATCGTATGGGAGCCACCGCCGAACCTCCCCGAGCATCAAACCTTTCACGCAAGAGTCCCTCGAGCGTCTCGAGACTCGCACCTCCTCCGTTATCCGCGACTATGGCTTCCTGCCCCGTCGCCAGCCGATTGTGGCGGACGGCGGCCGTCTGCCCACCAAGTACGAGCCCTTCCCTAGCTACATGTACGGCCGCCCCTTGGAGGAAATTGACCGCTTCATCTTCGAAGAGGTCAGTACATGTCTTCGAAACACTGATACAGATTTCTGTCCCTTTTCACAAGTGTGCGAATGAGACCAAATGATTTAAGCTCTGTACAAAACTTTTCAAAATCACCCCCTGTAGTTTGTAGTTAGTGCTGGGATAAAAACTACTATGTGTTGCTTATTACTCGACTTTTATCAGCCTTCCTTCCTCTTCATCCCTTCTCTTCCTCCAACTGTTTGGTCATCTGATATGCCGGCTCCGACTGCACTCCTTGTGGCCTCCACTGGCGCACGGGAGAGGTGGACGCCGCCGGAAGCCATCCACTTGGGGGCCGATGGCCGACCACTGCTCTGACTCGTGACTTTTGGCTCTCGAGGTGTGGTGCTGCCTTTCTTGCGCAGGGCACTGTCACCATCATGGGAATCGTCTAACATATACAATGCACACACACACACACACACACACACACACACGTAATATGGAATCAAAATTTTCCTTCGACACACACACACACACACACACACACACACACATTCAATCATTCATTTATTCATTCAGAGAGAGAGAGAGATTAATTTTAATGTTCAAGATGTAAGTCTGTTTGGTGAGAATACTTGCTGTTCTGACTCTCATATATATATAAATATATATATATATATATATATATATATATATATATAGATATATATATATATATATATATATATAGATTCACACACTGCTCTCGTACTTGGTAGAGTTAGGGCGGAGCCATCATCTAAGAAAAGGAAGAGGATTCGGGAGGACGAGCGGGGCGGGAAGGGGCAGGGCAGGAGATGGACTGGGCGGGCTGTGAAGTGACCCACATTCGTAGGGTGTCTGTCGGGCGGCCTAAAGCGAGGAACAAGTGCCACATTTTCCTGCATTCAGTGTAGCCACGCTAACACCGCAGCACATTTGTACATACTGTGATGTTGCTTATGCTGTATACATGAATAATTTGTGAGTCTGGACCCGGTGTGTGTGTGTGTGTGTGTGTGTGTGTGTGTGTGTGTGCGCGCGCACACACACACACACACACACACACACACACACACACACACACACACACACACACACATAATTGGCTCTTCAGCTAACCACACTCTTGGCCGACCAGGGACTGGAAGCGGGGCGCTTCCAGTCCCAGTCCCAGTCATAGCTGTGCGTCGCGTCGTGGCCACTACGCAACGCGTCCTTTTGTCACGCGTTTCCTTTTGCCGCTTGTTTCATTCTCGTAGGTTGAATAGAAGGTCTGCTTTTCCATCCTAGACTGGTGCAACTTTTGTTTTAAAAGAAACATTCAGTCTTTCCATTCCGGTACTCTCACTCAGCTATACATATTTTTCCTGAAAAAATATATAATGCATTCCGCTCGGCTTTCACACAATTTTTGTGTTTTAAATACTCCTTGGCCTCCCCCCGGAGACGCCTGTCTTTCCCCTGACTTTCCGTGTCTTTATGGACGATTAAATGTGGAATCCTCAGTGTTTCCTTGTCTTTATTTTCGGATCCTCATTAAAATGTTGGTGGTCAAACCTTTTATGTAGGAAAAAAATATTATCTCATTATTTTAATTTTCCTCTGTTGATTGCTCCTTCGCACTAACTTTGGGTCATCTAACCTCACCCATTCGTCATCTTCTTCTTTTACACTTTTCCTATGGCTCAATTCTTTTCAATCCAGCCCGTCAGCCTCCCGTGCCCCCTCCCCTCCCTCTGCTTGAATTCAGCCCCTTTACCTCAGCGGAACTTGAAGGTAAAGCCATTTTTTCTCAAGTCATGGAAGGCTTAGACTGCTTGCTGCCTTACGGAATGAAGGGATGACCGGAAATCCCCGGCAAACCCAAGAGTGAAGGGTTCATCTCAGGTAAAACCGTGTTGGCAAGAGATTACCTTCATTTTTTATGATTTGCCCGTGTTTCAGTAACTTGTGGTTCCTGTTTTGCTTGAGTCTTTCCTTTCCCACTAACTTGGTAATAGAAATACAGCGAGGGCAGTGTGTGGACTATTACACAAGCAGTACACGCAGATAACTAATGTCAGAAAAGTGTGGAATGTGTTCAACATGTACCCATGAAATCATCTTTATAGAAGGGATGGAAAGACGAGAGGAGAAGAGCAAGATGAAGCCATTTTATCAAAGGTGTGGTGAAGTGACATTAAAAAGTTTAGGATAAGACGTTTTTACCTTACTCCTCCGAAATAAACTTTTTTCCTTAAAAGTTGCTAAAAGATGCAAGGCGCATCAAAAAATCGCAATTAGATTTAACTTTACACAATTCATCACATTGCGGAGATGTGGAAACGCAGACAAAACTAAAATTACAGGTGACGTTACGGTCTGTGATGTTTTTTTAATTTTTTTATCACTTGCTAGACGATGATATTTTAGGTCAGGCAGTGTGTGCGGAGAGAACTCTGGTGCAGAAATTATCAAAAGAGAGTCTGCGGAGTAGGTACTTGTTATTAATATTAACATGATACAGTGGCCACTACTTTAGAGGGAGGCCGAGAAAGCACCAAATTCACGAATCAGGACATGGAAAATATACTGGTGATAAATATAACTACAGTGCCTTCGTCAAGTTGGTCACGGGTCTTATATTTTTGTGGTTTAATATCTTAGTCTTATTGTTCTTATAGTCTTATAGTCATGTCGGCCATTTGTTTAAGCTCGTAGCAGACTATCAACGCTCACTCTTTCTTAAGATCGAATGAGTATATTCTCTTTGGGACCACTTGGAAAACTTTGGGCAGGGCATCAAGGCGTTCCCCCGCGAGCCCCTTTCGGCCACTCTGGCAGATTAAGCCGTGCCAACTTATCTGCGGCGCTCCCGTCATTGGCCGATCTCGAGCCACGGTTTATGAAGGCGGCTAGAGAAGAAAAGTGACTCCGCCTTTCCTTGGGAGGGCTCATGTTTCTTGAGACGGGAGCGGAAGGTGGGAATCATCATCATTATCATTATCATCATCATCATCGTATCATCATTATTATCATTACCAGCATGTTCTATTATCGGCAAACACTTCCAACCTATCTCATTATTAACTAAACCTGTGTAAGAGAGAGAGAGAGAGAGAGAGAGAGAGAGAGAGAGAGAGAGAGAGAGAGAGAGAGAGAGAGAGAGAGAGAGAGAGAGAGAGAACGCAACAGTTATAGATCCAGACCCGTTCCTTTCCACATCTCTCATTTTCCACGTGCATGTCTGAAGCTTGTGAACTGCCTGTCGCTCTCTGGGAAACGTGTCCGCCTGAAAAGATGAGTACTGCTGAAACCTTTCCCTCTATCAGTGTTCCTTCCGCACCCCTCCTACTACTTGTATGTCTGTGTGCGTGTGTGGGTGTGTCTGTGTGCATGGTGGGGGAGAGGAGGGTTAGATGTTTATCCTTCTTTCGCCGTCTGGTTTGTTTGTTTATTTGTTTCTCTCTCTCTCTCTCTCTCTCTCTCTCTCTCTCTCTCTCTCTCTCTCTCTCTCTATATATATATATATATATATATATATATTCATTGAGCTATAATTGCTCAGTGTCTGCCGCGTCAAGCCATTGTGTTTCCGGGACCCCGTCAGAGTTGGGTTGGAGCAGACACATGTCCTCGAACACAGCCGTTCCTTCTCATGCTGGCCGGTCGATAAATGGTACCTTGGAACCTGTGAAAGGTAAACTGTGGGAACCCGGATGTCACAGTCGGCTGTGTCCCGAGTAAAGGGTCTTTACCCAGCAATGGTTGAAAGGCCAAGGAGCGCTGAGTCAAAGAACAGCTTACTGGAGGTCCCTTCCGACCTTACGCGAGAAAGGAAAATGTTTTCTCCAAGAATAGGACTGTTACAAGCAAAGAGTCGGTGTGTGGCCCCCCATTTTTTTTTTTTTTTGGTCACTTGGAAATACTACACAGGCAAAAATATTTTCAAAGTATTCTTTTATATCTTTTATGGGTTGTTTTTTATTTAACTTGTTAACTTCATCATTATTATCACTATTGTTATGATTTTTATCGTTATCATTTATATTATCATTATTATTGCTATGAACTTTATTAATATTATTATTGCTATTATTTTTTTATTATGATTATTATTATAATTATCATTGTTAGTGGTAGTTATAACAGTAGTATATGATTATCACTTATCATTATCATAATTATTATTATTATAATTATTATTATAATTATTATTATTTTTATCAATATCATTATGAATATTATTATTATTATAATTATTCAGATGAGCTGCATTTGTTTTACTGGAATACTTAGAGTTGAATATAGAATCAACTACTAATTTAAGTGGAGATATCACATCATTAATGCAATTTTACAACTTTGAGTATCATGAACTCCCTTTTTCATGGGCCATTCCTGGAGCAGTGACGGGGTAATGGAACATGTTATTTAAGACCTTTAACACCTGAATTGCAGCTTGAAGAGTTGCCATGTATATATCTCTATGCTTCTGATAGAGTAATTGTATACCGGAACCTAATTTGAAAATATGACCCACAAGTACTGCAGTTTAAATATTACGTTTTTAATACCTTCACAGACCCAGCCGAACAGCTCTACGCACTTAGCAGTCCGGTAAAAACGTATTTGATTAAAGTTAAAGCCCTCATTATTATTCTGTTGGCCCTCGTGCATGGATGAAGCTCGCAAGATGTTAACGACGAAACATTAGGAGGAGGAGTAGCGTCGTCAAGTGAACAAGGCACCATGAGCGCCTAGTTCATTAGAAAGTCAAGTAGACGAGGAACAAGGCGGGTGAGAGGCTGGGAGGACGTGTACGATGATCAACAGTGGTTTACTGCCTCAGGGTGAAGGCGGACAGGGAAGGAGAAGCCGTGAGGAAGGCAAGGAGGAAAGAGGAGGGCGCTGGAAGGCTGGCTGGGGACGAAAGGAAATTAGATGAAGCGGAGGAGGGGAAGGGAAGGGAGAACTGGAGGACGGGGTTAGAGAATGGGGGTAAAGAGAGAGAAAAGGCTAAGAAACTGGATGATGAAGAAAGTGTGAAGAATGGTGCATGAGAAATAGTGAAGGAAAGACAGGGAGAGGGAACTAAAAGATAGGATAAGAATAAACTGAAAGACAGTAGGAAAAGGGGTAAAAAGGAGAGGAAAATAGGGTAGGAAGTTGGATAAGGAAAAGATAAGAGGTGAGGAAGACAGTATGAAGAGTGATAAAAATAGAGGAGAGTGGGCGAAAAGAAATTAGATGGAAAAGCGAAGAGGTGGAGAAAATAAAGATAACAGGAAAGTGGATATAGAGAAAAAAGAAAAGGTTTAGAAGTTATGTTGAAGAAAATGATAAATATAATAGATTTAGGAATGAGAGTTGAAAAAAAATTACGTTAAAGTTATAAGAGAGTGCCCGAATTGGAGTTAAATGAAGAGGATGTGAAAATAGAGAGAAAAGGAAGAAAAAAACGACGAACAAGTTGAATGAGGGAAAGGATAATGAGTGTGGAGGAAGAAATGAAGGATGGCCCGCTAAAAATAGGTAGGGAAAGGGGATGAAAGGGAATTAGGTGAAGAGCAGGAAACGATAAACTAGAAGACGGCGAAGGAAGGGAGATGTAACGAGGAGGGAAAAGGGAAAAAAGAGACCTTAGATGAGGGAAGGACGATATGGGAAGCAGAAGAAAAGGAGAAGAAAATAACGAAGGAGAAGGGCCAGAGGAGGAGGAGATAAAAACAAAGCGTGTGATTACTAAATAAGAATACAGGAGTTAACAGGAAGAAAGGAAGGACGGAAAATGACACCAAGACAAGGCAAAAAAGTGAAAATCAAAGAAAGAAACGAAAGGAACTGAACATGGGAAGGAAATATAAAAATAAGTGAAGGGAAGGGACTAGAGAAAGGAGGGGAAAAGGAAATGTTTGAGTTCAGGGATTTAAGGAGAAGAAGAAGGGAAAAATGAGAGTGGAAGAGGATTTGGAAAAGAGGGCGAGGCAGAAAAGGATGTGAGAAAGAAGGGAAAATGCCTGAAAACCCACAAGACATGATAAACGAAAAGCCGGCAGGAAAAAGAAGATGTAGGAGTTTGTTGGAAAGCAGAATAAAGGTGGATAAAAGAATAAGGTTAACGATAGAAACCAAAGAAGGAAAGGGACAGTATTAAAATCCACAACACAGAATCTTGAACGAAGGGAGAATAAGGAAAGGATTGAGAGGAACATGAGTTATAAAGACGAAGCACATGGCCACGAAAAAAGTTATAATAAAAGAGGGAAATAAAGGAAGAGGTAGACATTTAAAGGTGGAACCATGAACGGCAAAATACCGAGAGATAAAGGAGAGAACGGAAAGCATTAAGGCGCATTCCAAAACGGATAAAGGGTAGGTAGTAAAGGGAACTGAAGAAGATAGAGGAGGATTAGGAAAAGATAAAGAAAGAGATGAGTTGATAGAACGAGTTTGAAGAGTGGGATAGGGAAGTAGGAAGACCATAAACTATAAACTGTGACCTAAATACTGTGGGCGAACGAGGGGAGACGGAAGGAGATTAGGAAAAGAGGATGAGGAGAGAGAAGAGAACGGAAGGGACTAGAGTAATGGAACAAGGAAGGAAGAAGATTTAGGCGAACTGCAGACTTAGACCTAAATACTGTGGGGGAACTAAAAAGAGGCTGAGGAAGATTAAGAAAAGGGGATGAAGAAAGAGAAGGGGAAAGGAGAGAGTAGAGGAATGGGGCGAGGAAGGAAGAAGACTAAGGGAGAACTAAATAAAATAAAGATAGATTAAGAAAAGGGGATGACGAAAGAGCAAAGGAAGGGAGGGACTAGATACATAAAACAAGGGAAAAAGAAGAAGACTAAGGTGAACTATAGACAGTGGCCTGAATACAGTGAGGGGAAGTTTTAGGCACCAAAAGTTATCGCCACGCACAGCAACTTGAATGCCGAGGGGAATGAATAGAGGGGACCGGAAAGGGGGGCGGGAAAGGAACGGGGGTGGGACATGGACCATATATTAGGGGCCACCTCGTGGCTGTCATGTTGATTCTCACTCGGATGGCAGTGCTCGCTGAAATGTGTCACAGGATTTTAATACTCCTGTCACGGGTTGACGTGTCTGGTACAAGCATGGCCGTGTAAAATTAATGCATATTGATGGATGGCTTTTTGGGATTGAATAGTGCGTTCAGGTATGATGTTCGGGGTGTCTTTAAGCAGTCCGAAACACATCCGGCTGAAGAGTCTCTCTAATTGAAGAAGGAAATGTCAGAGGAATGTAGTGGGCCAGGAAACAGCTTTTGAGTAGTAAGAACAAGCAGGAAACAACGAATTCATTTGGTTAATTCCTAAAGCACAACGCATAACCTTTGAATATTCCTCGTCCTTTTGATCAACTGAGTCTTGGCCCCTCCTAGAAAGAACTTTGTCTTCTGCTTCTTCTTACACTTCCTTCTCCTACTCCTACTCTATTACTATTTCACCTCTTACTCCTCCTCCTCTTTCTCCTCCTTATTTTCCTCCTCTTCTTCCTCTTCCTTCTCCTACTCTTCCTCCTCCTCTTTAATAATAAATCGGAAAAAGTAATATTAAAACTGTATAATTCGTTGGTTCGACCCCGTCTAGAGTACTGTGTACAGTTTTGGTCTCCTTATTACAGAAAAGACATAGAAAAGTTGGAACGGGTTCAACGAAGAGTAACAAAGATGATTCCTAGGTTGAGAAATTTATCATATGAACAAAGGCTTAAAGAAGTAAATTTATTCAGCCAATCAAAACGAAGAATGCGAGGCGATCTAATAGAAGTGTTTAAAATGTTTAAAGGATTCAGTGATATTAATGCGGAAGATTACTTTACAATTGATCGATCAAATAGAACAAGAAGAAATCACAATTTGAAGATAAGTGGTAAAAGATTCTCGTCGCACGAAGCTAAACACTTCTTCTTCAATCGAGTTGTTAATGTTTGGAACTCTCTACCCTGTGATGTTGACAGTACAACAGTTACGGCCTTCAAGAATAGATTAGACAAGTATTTTGAATCCAACCAGCAACTAAGATATTACTCATTGTCGTAATAACGCTAAGTTCTTTCGAATACTGGTGTCCTTGTCTGCTTTTATCGCCCGGTTAGTGGTAGCAGTAATGGCAGTTCTTTCCTCTTTCCTACATAACTTCCATGCAGTTTTTCCATGCTGCATGGTTCTTTTTCCTTTCCTGCCAGCTTTGGCTGGAGGGATGGGGGTTGGGGAGGAGCCTTCGCCTTTGCTGTCCTTCATCTTCCACCTTTGATTAGATAGTTAGTGTAGCTTGTCACAAACAGCCTCGTAAGGACCAGCAGGTCTGCTGTTGTTTGTTCTTTCTTTGTGGTCTTTGTGTCCTCTTTTTTCTCCTCCTTCGCTTTACTCCAGACAGCAACTACGTACATACAAATACAGCTCAGCGAATATATGAAGGCAAAAAGTTGCAGCTGCCGGTGTAGTGTGGTGTGGTGTGGCGTGGTGTGGTGTTGTGTGGTTTAGTGTGGCGTAATGTGGCGTGGCGTTGTGTGTGGCGTGGTGTGACTTAGGGTGGCGTGTCGTGGCGGGGGCTCATGAAACACACCTCGGCCGCCTCCACGTTCCGCCCCCGGATATCCTCTCCCGTGTCATCAACATACCTCGAAAACTCGCTCAGAAAGAGAGAAGGATCTTTTCGTTAAATATATGTCTCGAAGCGACTAATTAGTGGCTTTCAGATGACTTTGTTAGTGAGAGAGAGAGAGAGAGAGAGAGAGAGAGAGAGAGAGTGTGTGTGTGAGAGACAGAGAGAGACACACCACAATACGCCCTCACGCGCCATTTGTTCCCTTCAAGGCGGTGTGCTCATAAAAATACACCTCCACAAGCACTTTTAAACTAGGCACTGTATACGGCCATCCATCCTGTCACCTTCCTTCCATCCTTCCAACCTTCTGAGCTCCATACCACCATGCATGCAGCTACCGTAGACGCTGTACACATATACACTGTTCCGTCTTTTGCCCCTTTGAACCGTACGTGTCACTGTCTCGGCCCCCTTTTCATTATATATATCACTGATTCCTTTTCACTATATCGCTGTTCTCTTCTCACTCTCTTTGCCCCCTTTTTCATTTATCACTGTTTCCTTTTCAGTATATTCCTGTTCCTCTTTTTTATTATACATGTCCTCCATTTCACTTTCAATGTTCTTCTCACTATATCACTATCTTTGTCCCCTTTTTCATTTATTACTGTTTCCTTTGCAGTGTATTCCTGCTCCCCTTTTTTTATAATCTGTTCCATTTTGTTACTGTCAGTGTTCTCTTTTCACTATTTCACTGTTCCCTTTTCATTATTCTTGCTTCCTTTCCACTGTCATTATTTTCTTTTCAATATATAACGGTTTTCTATTTATTATTTCCGATCCCCTTTCACTCTTATTCAATATCATATTTTATTTCATTTTTGCTCTTCCTTTTTCTTTTTATAAGCCTCCTTCACTATCATATTTCTCTTTTCAGTATATCACAGTTTTCCCTCTATTATTTTCGCCCCTTTTTCACAATCTCCGCTACCTTTTTCACTATCACTTCCGTTTTCACTATCAAGATTCATTATTTTTCATTATCACTCTTCCCTCTTCATCATCACTTCCCGTTCTTACTGCCTTTGATCCTTTTTTTTTTTATTCTCACGATCACTTTTCTCTTTTTACATCAGTTTTTTTCTTCTTCACTTCTCACGATCACTTTTCTCTTTTTTCATCACTGTTTTTTCTTCACTTCTCACGATCACTTTTCTCTTTTTACATCAGTTTTTTTCTTCTTCACTTCTCACGATCACTTTTCTCTTTTTACATCACTGTTTTTTTTCTTCTTCACTTCTCACGATCACTTTTCTCTTTTTACATCACTGGTTTTTTTCTTCTTCACTTCTCACGATCACTTTTCTCTTTTTACATCACTGTTTTTTCTTCTTCACTTCTCATGATCACTTCTCTCTTTTTACATCACTGTTTTTTCTTCTTCACTTCTCACGATCACTTTTCTCTTTTTACATCACTGCTTTTTCTTCTTCACCTCTCACGATCACTTTTCTCTATTTACATCAGTTTTTTCGTCTGCACTTCTCACGATCACTTTTCTCTTTTTTCATCACTGTTTTTTCTTCACTTCTCACGATCACTTTTCTCTTTTTACATCACTGTTTTTTTCCTCTTCACTTCTCATTCTTATTAGCATTGGTATTTTTTCACTCTACTCCCTCTTTTACTTTCATCATATGCCCCCACTTGACGATTACTCTTCTCTGTTTGCATCAGTGTTTTCTCCTCCACATCCTGCTCTTACTCTAAATGTTTTCTTTTCGCGTTCTCTCTCTGTTCCCCTTTTCGTATCACAGTTCCCATTAAGCCTATTTCCGGTCACTGTTCCCTCATCTCCTTCGTGCGATCAAGGTTCATTTTTTCAATTATTTTTACCTTCATTTTCACCTCCCTCTCTTACTCTTTTTGTTTTCTTTTCTCTCTCTCTGTTCTCATTTCGTATCACTCTTCCCTTTAAGCCTATTCTTGGTCACTCTTCCCTCAACTCCCTCGTGCGATCATGTCGTAGTAATAGACTTGCCTCCCTCCCTCCCTCCCTTCAACAAAACTCTGTCGTTGTTTTAAGCCTCCCAGTCAATCTCTTTCATTCATCTCAAGCTCATACTTTTGTCACACCTGTTTACGCTTCTATCTTCTATAAGGGGCAGTGATTATCGGGCTAGGAGCAATGATTAGCTGGCTTTTTTTCATTATTATTTTTTTGCCCTTCAGCTGTTTACTGTAAAGAAAAATCTTATACAGTCGGACAGTTCAGAGCATCACCTGGCATATTTTTTGCATTTATTTTACATATTTCGGTGGCAAAGCAGAATACAATTCTTATGATTTTTTTTGCGAACATTTCAGCTTAAACTTTTGAATATTTATCCTTAAGAGATTTGAATTTATGAATGTTTAATCATCGTTGTGAGAAATTTTAGCATAGTTGGTATATTTCCTCATTTTTCACCTTAAACTATTTTCTATATATCTAATCGTGTTATTTATGGGCAGAAACTTTTACTAACTAACACATCCGTAACATGATTATGGAGGGGAGCGTCGCAAAGCTGATTCTTGTAGTTGTAGTGACGAATTTTAGATCGGTATTGTCAGATCCTTCCTCCTCCTTCATCATCTATTAGACCGAAAAGGAGGCCAATCGCTTTCTAATGATTGGTCTTTTAGGTTCATGGTAAGAAAGATTGTCAAACTTCCACCAGGGTCATAAAACTACCCCTCGAAATGTTCAAAACTCCTGCGAAAGCCTTGTCAAATCTGTGCTTCTTGGGCGCCGAAATCTTTAAGAATATGAACCCTACTTTTTTCATCCCCTTTATTTTCGTCCCACCTAAAAATGGAGAATTACACTTTATGAAGCCCCCCCCCCCCTCCTAAAAAATGGCGCTTCGTTGGCGGTCTCATTGCACCGTTGAGAGCAGGAATTTACGTTATGGAGGATAATTACGTCTAAGGAGCGCTCTGAGGACTGTTGGGTTTCTTATACACACGTTTCCGGGTCACTGTATTGATTATTTGTTCCAGATGAAAAAAGGTGGAGGGTTTTGTTAAGTGTCGTTGTCTGTCCGCTCACTCGACACTTGATGGTCCTGATGAGAAATATTTCTGTCGTTTTGAGACGTTATTACATCCTGCCTTTGTTGAGAGAGAGAGAGAGAGAGAGAGAGAGAGAGAGAGAGAGAGAGAGAGCACGAATCAGGTCCATTTAGCTTAAGGTGAATGTTGTATTTGGACGCAATTCATCGTAGCTCGAATACTTTCCAATTTTAATGAACCCTTGAACATAACAGGTTCAGCCCTTATTAGTGTCAGCCCCGGAGAGTCATCGAGGCTTTTTACACGTGATTGAATACTCGTTTTCTCTTACTGCTTTCTTCCTCCTTTTCCCCGATTTTTCATTTCTTTTATTTAGTAGGATCGTTCGTTCGGAATTGATTTCTCTTATTTATTTATCCTTCCTTATTATTTCCATCTTTCTTTCTTTCTCCTTTTTATTTCTTTATTTCTTTCCCTCTTTCTTTCTGTTTTTCTCTCTTTCTCCTTTTCGTTAAATATATGTCTCGAAGCGACTAATTAGTGGCTTTCAGATGACTTTGTTAGTGAGAGAGAGAGAGAGAGAGAGAGAGAGTGTGTGTGTGTGTGTGTGTGTGAGAGACAGAGAGAGACACACCACAATACGCCCTCACGCGCCATTTGTTCCCTTCAAGGCGGTGTGCTCATAAAAATACACCTCCACAAGCACTTTTAAACTAGGCACTGTATACGGCCATCCATCCTGTCACCTTCCTTCCCTCCTTCCAACCTTCTGAGCTCCATACCACCATGCATGCAGCTACCGTAGACGCTGTACACATATACACTGTTCCGTCTTTTGCCCCTTTGAACCGTACGTGTCACTGTCTTGGTCCCCTTTTCATTATATATATCACTGATTCCTTTTCACTATATCGCTGTTCTCTTCTCACTCTCTTTGCCCCCTTTTTCATTTATCACTGTTTCCTTTTCAGTATATTCCTGTTCCTCTTTTTTATTATACATGTCCTCCATTTCACTTTCAATGTTCTTCTCACTATATCACTATCTTTGCTCCCTTTTTTTATTTATTACTGTTTCCTTTGCAGTGTATTCCTGCTCCCCTTTTTTTATAATCTGTGTTCCATTTTGTTACTGTCAGTGTTCTCTTTTCACTATTTCACTGTTCCCTTTTCATTATTCTTGCTTCCTTTCCACTGTCATTGTTTTCTTTTCAATATATAACGGTTTTCTATTTATTATTTCCGATCCCCTTTCACTCTTATTCAATATCATATTTTATTTCATTTTTGCTCTTCCTTTTTCTTTTTATAAGCCTCCTTCACTATCATATTTCTCTTTTCAGTATATCACAGTTTTCCCTCTATTATTTTCGCCCCTTTTTCACAATCTCCGCTACCTTTTTCACTATCACTTCCGTTTTCACTATCAAGATTCATTATTTTTCATTATCACTCTTTCCTCTTCATCATCACTTCCCGTTCTTACTGCCTTTGATCCTTTTTTTTTATTATCACGATCACTTTTCTCTATTTACATCAGTTTTTTCGTATTCACTTCTCACGATCACTTTTCTCTTTTTTCATCACTGTTTTTTCTTCACTTCTCACGATCACTTTTCTCTTTTTACATCAGTTTTTCTTCTTCCTTTTTACTTTTTTACATCACTTTTCTCTTTTTTCATCACTGTTTTTTCTTCACTTCTCACGATCACTTTTCTCTTTTTACATCACTGCTTTTTCTTCTTCACCTCTCACGATCACTTTTCTCTATTTACATCAGTTTTTTCTTCTTCACTTCTCACGATCACTTTTCTCTTTTTTCATCACTGTTTTTTCTTCACTTCTCACGATCACTTTTCTCTTTTTACATCACTGTTTTTTTCCTCTTCACTTCTCATTCTTATTAGCATTGGTATTTTTTCACTCTACTCCCTCTTTTACTTTCATCATATGCCCCCACTTGACGATTACTCTTCTCTGTTTGCATCAGTGTTTTCTCCTCCACATCCTGCTCTTACTCTAAATGTTTTCTTTTCGCGTTCTCTCTCTGTTCCCCTTTTCGTATCACAGTTCCCATTAAGCCTATTTCCGGTCACTGTTCCCTCATCTCCTTCGAGCGATCAAGGTTCATTTTTAAAATTATTTTTACCTTCATTTCCACCTCTCTCTCTTACTCTTTTTGTTTTCTTTTCTCTCTCTCTGTTCTCATTTCGTATCACTCTTCCCTTTAAGCCTATTCTTGGTCACTCTTCCCTCAACTCCCTCGTGCGATCATGTCGTAGTAATAGACTTGCCTCCCTCCCTCCCTCCCTTCAACAAAACTCTGTCGTTGTTTTAAGCCTCCCAGTCAATCTCTTTCATTCATCTCAAGCTCATACTTTTGTCACACCTGTTTACGCTTATATCTTCTATAAGGGGCAGTGATTATCGGGCTAGGAGCAATGATTAGCTGGCTTTTTTTCATTATTATTTTTTTGCCCTTCAGCTGTTTACTGTAAAGAAAAATCTTATACAGTCGGACAGTTCAGAGCATCACCTGGCATATTTTTTGCATTTATTTTACATATTTCGGTGGCAAAGCAGAATACAATTCTTATGATTTTTTTTTCGAACATTTCAGCTTAAACTTTTGAATATTTATCCTTAAGAGATTTGAATTTATGAATGTTTAATCATCGTTGTGAGAAATTTTAGCATAGTTGGTATATTTCCTCATTTTTCACCTTAAACTATTTTCTATATATCTAATCGTGTTATTTATGGGCAGAAACTTTTACTAACTAACACATCCGTAACATGATTATGGAGGGGAGCGTCGCAAAGCTGATTCTTGTAGTTGTAGTGACGAATTTTTGATCGGTATTGTCAGATCCTTCCTCCTCCTTCATCATCTATTAGACCGAAAAGGAGGCCAATCGCTTTCTAATGATTGGTCTTTTAGGTTCATGGTAAGAAAGATTGTCAAACTTCCACCAGGGTCATAAAACTACCCCTCGAAATGTTCAAAACTCCTGCGAAAGCCTTGTCAAATCTGTGCTTCTTGGGCGCCGAAATCTTTAAGAATATGAACCCTACTTTTTTCATCCCCTTTATTTTCGTCCCACCTAAAAATGGAGAATTACACTTTATGAAGCCCCCCCCCCCCTCCTAAAAAATGGCGCTTCGTTGGCGGTCTCATTGCACCGTTGAGAGCAGGAATTTACGTTATGGAGGATAATTACGTCTAAGGAGCGCTCTGAGGACTGTTGGGTTTCTTATACACACTTGTCCGGGTCACTGTATTGATGATTGGTTCCTGATTACAAAAGTTGGAGCTGTTTTTTAAGTGTCTTTGTCTGTCCGCTCACTCGACAATTGATGGTCCTGATGAAATATTTCTGTCGTTTTGAGACGTTATTACATCCTGCCTTTGTTGAGAGAGAGAGAGAGAGAGAGAGAGAGAGAGAGAGAGAGAGCACGAATCAGGTCCATTTAGCTTAAGGTGAATGTTGTATTTGGACGCAATTCATCGTAGCTCGAATACTTTCCAATTTTAATGAACCCTTGAACATAACAGGTTCAGCCCTTATTAGTGTCAGCCCCGGAGAGTCATCGAGGCTTTTTACACGTGATTGAATACTCGTTTTCTCTTACTGCTTTCTTCCTCCTTTTCCCCGATTTTTCATTTCTTTTATTTAGTAGGATCGTTCGTTCGGAACTGATTTCTCTTATTTATTTATCCTTCCTTATTATTTCCATCTTTCTTTCTTTCTCCTTTTTATTTCTTTATTTCTTTCCCTCTTTCTTTCTGTTTTTCTCTCTTTCTCCTTTATTTCTTCATTCATTCCATATTTTCATGTTCCATCTTTCTTCTCTTCCGTCTTCCTTTCTCCTATAGTCAATTCATTATAAGCAAGCCTTTAAATTCATTGTAGTGTTAGTCAGGCCTTTCCTGATTGCTTGGATTCCTCTCTGGCTCTCATGAAGATTATATGTCAATCACACACGCTCTCGCGCTAAATGTTTCTGCATTATTTGCTTCAGATTACCTTTTCTGCAAGATGAAGTTTTGATTGATAAACACTGATTTCAAATATTATTTAGTTCAACACCACTACAAAATAAGTCTCAGTACAATTCATGCCACATTTAGCACAAGCAGGCTGATCAGCAGGTGTTTCAGCCAGATTTCCACCAGGTATCCACAAATTTTTCAATGCCCGTAGGACAAATAGTTTATTACGGCCTGAGCGTAAACTAGGTAGTGACGCGGTAAACTCTACGGACACAGCCAGCCACGTTTACATTACTCAACGGCTTTCTTTGCTTTCCACTATCCTCTCCTTCTTCCTTTCTTTCTTGCTTGCATCATTCTTTCCATTAGATTCACTCCTTTCATGCATTTCTCCTTTATTCAATTATTTTTTATTCCTCTTTCATTTCTTTCCCCTCCTCGTTTATTGCCTACCCGGTTACGTAGTCTCTCTCTCTCTCTCTCTCTCTCTCTCTCTCTCTCTCTCTCTCTCTCTCTCTCTCTCTCTCTCTCTCTCTCTCTCTCTCTCTCTCTCTCTCTCTCTCTCTCTCTCTCTCTCTCTCTCTCTCTCTCTCTCTCTCTCTCTCTCTCTCTCTCTCTCTCTCTCTCTTCTCTCTCTCTCTCTCTCTTCCTTCCCTCTTCTCTCTCTTCCTTCCCTCTTCACCTCTCCACTTCGTAGGACAATTTTTTTTCCTTTTCTTCTTCCTCCTCCTCTTCCTCCTCCTCCTCCTCCTCATCCTCTTCCTCTTCCTCCTCCTCCTCCTCCTCCTCCTCCTCCTCCTCCTCTTTCCTCCTACTTATATATTTTTTTTTCAGTATTTCCAGCTTAGGTTTTTCCTTAACGCTTGTCTTTCGTTTTCCTCTTCTCATACCACCACCTTCTTCTCTTCCTCCTCCTCCTTCTCTTCCTCCTCCTCCTCCTCCTCCTCCTCCTCCTCCTCCTCCTCCTCCTCCTCCTCCTCCTCCTCCTCCTCCTCCTCCTCCTCCTCCTCCTCCTCCTCCTCCTCCTCCTCCTCCTCCTCCTCCTTCTTCTTTTCCTCCTCTTCCTTTTTCTCCCCCCGTTCCTCTCCTCCTCCCCCCCCTTCCTCCTGTGACCCGGGGCGCCTCCATAAACCATTGTTTCAGGCACTTTATGAGAAGTCGATGGCTGGAGGTCGATGCTCGTCGGCTTGTCTCGTCTCGTGGTGTGTTGGTGGGACGTTTTTGTCGCACGTTTCTTTGCTTGCCGGCTTTATGATGCGATCCCTTGTCTGCCCCGCCGCGGCCCCGTTGTTCCCGCCGCAAAATATTTATTTCCTCTTTTTATCTCTTTCTTTTCTGTCTCTACCTGAAAAGAAAAATCCTGCCTTCCGCCTGATAGCGTTGCAGCGTCGCTTGAAAATGTATTCTCGAAAAAAAGAATGAACGTTTTTAATTTCCTATGCGTGAAAAAAAAAAACTTATATTTTGTTAAGAGCGTCTCCCCTCTTAAATGACAATGAAAATTCTTATATTCACACGCCAAGCCCTCCTGCGGCGCGTCCTTCGGCGTGCCTGAATATTAATTTAAAAAGATGAAATGAAAATGATTCTTGAAATGTTTGGTTAGAAAATTATGATGCAGGATTTTATTCATTTGACATGCATCAATATTTACATTTTTTCCATACCGGCAATGTATAAAATTATTAATTTGATGTTATATTCCTTTGCTGTGTGTGTGTGTGTGTGTGTGTGTGTGTGTGTGTGTGTGTGTGTGTGTGTGTGTGTGTGTGTGTGTGTGTGTGTATAATTACAGGAGCCGTCTGAGTTAATACGCCTATTAGTGTTGTATTATGGGCTCAACACCATTTGTTGCCCCACTGACTGAAGTAGCCGCGGCAGCTTGCCTCTGTTATCACGGGAAGCCGAGCACATGTGTTGCCTAGCCCTCCCGAGGGTGTTCCTTGACCCCATCTTGACTGATTACTGCCACGAATCTTAATTGGATTTGGCATTCCTCTGTCTGGGAAATGTGTTTCAATTCTGGTTTGTCATTATTTACTCGTCCTCTTTTTCTGTGCTTTCTCTACGTTTTCTCTATGTATTTTCATGCGAATCTTTATAAGAATTATTTTTTCATTGTAGAATCTTTCAATGTCAAGTATAGTTCTGTGACCATCATTTTTTAATTCATTCGCTTACTATAAAGTATCTTCAAGTGTTGCAT
>NC_066511.1:13145944-13163444 GCF_024679095.1 Eriocheir sinensis
CCACCTCCTACACACACAAACACATGTTATATTACTCTCTCTCTCTCTCTCTCTCTCTCTCTCTCTCTCTCTCTCTCTCTCTCTCCCCCTTCTCTCCCCCTCCCCTCCCCCTTCCCCTCCCCACCACTCGACCCCCTTCCACCCACCCACCCCGAAGCACCTCTTTTCGGTCGCACATTTACTTCACGCCGTTGAAATTTGCAACCCGGAGACTCGTGTTATCGCGTCCCGCACGGCCTCCTCGGGGGCGCGCCGCCGCTCCCTGCTTTATCGTCTAAGTCCACAAACGCTTAAGATTTTTTGTCTGGGTGTTTTCTTTCGTTTTTTTCTTCTCTCTCTCTCTCTCTCTCTCTCTCTCTCTCTCTCTCTCTCTCTCTCTCTCTCTCTCTCTCTCTCCCCAGGTGTGTGTGTGTGTGTGTGTGTGTGTATGTGTGTGTGTGTGTGTGTGTGTATTTGTCTATAAAAGAGATTCGACTTACTTTCACTTTGTTCTTTTTCCTTTCCTTTTTTTCCGAGGGTGTTTAAATCGTCGCCTTTTTACCCGTGTATGGAGTGAGTGAGTTTATTTGTCTCGTTCGTTCGCTTGGGCTGTGATTTTATTTTTCTTTCTCTCTTTTTTTTTTGTACGGGTGGCTGGGTTCTGAGCGTTCATGTATGAAAAGTAAAGTTGTAATGTGTGTGTTAGTGTTGTATTATTTTTTCCTTTTTTGCTCGTTCACATCGTTGACTGGATTTACTGATTGCCATGAATTGAGTTGCCTCGTTTATTTTGTGTCTGTGATTTGTGTTGCGTCATTGCTTCACGATTTTTTATACTTAGTTCCAAAGACGAGTGAATTATTTTTTACGCTGAATCTACTATTTCGATCCATAATAAAATCCTAGTTATATGAAGTCTATATTTACACGTATTTTTTTCTCTTGAGCTATTTTTTTTTTTAACGCAACACGATTTATGTTTAGTCCCAAAGTTACGATATATTTTTTTTTGCTGAATTTAGGTCTGTTTCGATCCTGTATTTAGATTTATAGAGGTGTGAGAATAAGAGATCGTTGTTACCTGTATCTGTATTTACCTGTTGCGCTTTTCCTCGAGTTATTTATATTTTCTTTACGACTGATTTTTACGAGTTTCGGTTTTGTTTCTTGCTGATCTTACTATTGCGATTCTGTAGCAAGATTTATAGAGGTGTGAGAATAAGATGTCCCTGTTACCTGCAGTCTATATTTACTTGTGTTTTTCTTTTTGAGTTGATTTTTATGCTTCACAATTTATTTTTACGAGTGACTTATTATTTTTCTTGATGAATTTACTATTGCGTTCCTGTATCCAGATTAGCCTAATGGAGGTGTGAATAAGGCTCTTGTCACCTGCAGTTAATATTTACCTGTTGTGTTTTTTCTATTGGGGAAATTATTATGCTTCACGCTTTATGTTTAGTCCCCAAGTTAGGAGTTACTTTTTTTGTTGAATTTAGTGTTTCGGTCCTGTATCCAAATTTATAGAGGCGTCATAATAAGGTCCTTGTTACCTTCGGTCCATATTTACCTGTTGTGTTTTTTCCTCTTGTTAATTTTTATGGGATAATTTCAAGCGTGGTCATTTTAAAGGGAAGCTGCCTATATATATTTTTATTTATTTATTTAGTCTGTCTCGTTAGGTCTCGGCTAACTTTAAGGGGTATTTACCTGTGCTATCGTGGTTGGTACCTGAGTGTGGGTGTACCTCTGACATTTCTTCTCTTTCTTTGATTTTCATTGCTCTCATTTTCATTATTTAAATTGTAAGTGTCATTTTCAACGTAACTTCGTCCTAATTTACCTTATTCTAATTTCTGAACAACTATCTTCTAATATAACCTCCTAACCTATAACCTAACAAACTTATTTCTTCACCCACACCTTTACCAATTCATCCAAAGTCTCTTCCATCCACCCTTTCTTCAACCCCACTTATGCACTCACCCAACAGATTCTCCACTCCTTCACCAACCCACCCTAACCCCCTCCATTAACCCCCCACCCACCGAAACCTCCCTCCAACCACTCCACTCACCCTAAATCCGCTCCACCTATCCACACACAAAACCCTAAACCTATCCACTCTTGGGGGAGGCGGTGGCTGAGTCGTCAAAGTAACGGCCTCGTGTTCTTCAGGTTCACGAGTTCAATCCCACCGGAGTGCCATTTTCAGGGATTTTCAGCCGCCAACTACAAACTACCCACATCCCCACATGCCACAGAACACCCGGACTCTCGGACCGGACTCTAGAAGGAAAGAAAAGAGGAGGAGAGCAGGAGGAGCCAATGGCAATGCAAGATAAACACACGCGCTCGCCTGCGCCTGCTGGGCTGACCATCAGGACACAGGAGACTAACGGAAAGAAGCCGACCATCGACATCATCCTGGAAGAAAGAAGAAGGGCACCACCAGGCAATAAAAAAAAAAAAAAAAAAACACCGCCCACCTCTCCACTCTCTCATCCTTCCTCCATCCACTCCGACTCCTTCAGCCACTCATCCACCTAAACCTCCCCTATTCAAGCCCCACTCATCCACTCTACCAGCACATCCTCCACTACTCAATACCTCTCCACCTACCCACCACGTCCTCATCCCCTCCACCCAGCCTTCCACTACCGCATAAAAAACACACGCCCTCGTAACTCTCATAGAGGTCTAAGGGTCGGGCCGTGTTATGCGAGCAAGGGGCCGACGAGACCCTTCCCCTGGCCACCAAACGCTGCCCATAAAGGTGTTTGGTGCAGCTGCAGACACACTAGAGGGCGGGGTATTGGGTGCTTCGTCAGCCGCGCCACACCCAAGGAAACGCAACAGGGCGAGGAATAAAGATGCATGCGTCTTGTACAGCTACTGCCGCAATGCACGTTAGGTTGTATTAGATCCCTTCATGAGACAGGCGAGTTAAGGTTAGTGCTTGGGCTTGCTTATTATGGTAGTAGTAGTAGTAGTAGTAGTAGTGATAATAGTGGTAGTAATAGTAGTAGTAGTAGTAGTAGTAGTAGTAGTAGTAGTAGTAGTAGTAGTAGTAGTAGTAGTAGTAGTAGTAGGGGAGGCGGTGGCTGAACAGATAGCGAGACGGCCCCGCGTTCAGGAGGACACGAGTTCAATCCCCGACCGGTGCCACCAAGCTGGGATTTTTCAGCCGCCGCCGAGTGGCGTAAAACTACCCACATGCTATCCAGAAGACCACTTATCAACCCGGACTCTAGATTCTAGGATTAAAGATGAGCTCCGGGAGGGCAGCATGAGCCAATGCAAGATGGCGCCACTATAAACACTCGCCTGCACCAGAACGGGCTGGGCCCACCGGGAAGAAGCCTTGGACCGACACGGCGTCAGGATCCACCGGGAAGAAGCCTACCGGCACAACAGGCCAAGACGTAAAAAAATAAAAAAATAAAAAAAAATAAAAAAAAATAGTAGTAGTAGTAGTTGTAGTGGGGGGGAGGCTGTTTTCCTTTTTATCTTGCCTGTATGAAAGGAGAAAGTCTAATCAGGTTGTATAAGGATCTTTACTCCTCATTCTTGGCTCTGGGATATGTAGGAGCGTGGTCGGTGGACATAGGCTCATGTATGGACGCAAGACGCATATTCATTTGCATTTACGACTTGCTTTCTTCTATTATCTTCCATAACTACCTATCTACACCTTACCTCGCCACCTGTCTTCTCCTTCCGGCCTGGGCGTGGGAATGGCAAATGCCGAGGTTCAAGTGGCAATGAAGTCGATGTTGAGTGATTTCGTCTTTTGTCTGACTAACGAGGAAGGAAGATCATGCTCCCGACTCTCGTGATGGTTAGATTAGAAGTTGACGAGCATGTGGTGATCGTTAATGCTTTGTTCTAATTTGTTGTTTTCTGTATTTTTAGAAAGTATTTTGCCCTCGTTTTGGATTTCATATACTGCGCTGCTTGCTCGTATGGCCTTTGATGTGTGTGTGTGTGTGTGTGTGTGTGTGTGAGAGAGAGAGAGAGAGAGAGAGAGAGACAAATTAACAGTTTAAAATTTGCTTCTGAAGTTTTGCCTTTTTATAACTTTTCCTTCGTCTTGCTTCTCTTGGCTCTCTCGTCTCTCCACTTAGCTCTCTGTTCGTCTATCTTTCTCTCTGTGTGTCTGTCTGTCTGTTTGTCTGTCTGTGTGCGTATGTATCTGTCTGTTTGTCTATGTTTTTGTCTTTGTCTGTCTATGTCAATACCTGTCTTCTTGTCGTTTTCTGCATCTTTTTTTGTGTATGTGTGTCTGTCTGTCTCTCTGTCTGATAATTTGTCTTTGTGTCTGTGTGTCTGTCTTGTTATATCTTCGTATACGTGTGTTTCTGTATGTGTATGTGTATACGGAGAAGGGTCTGTCTGCCCGTCTGTCTTTCTCTTCTGTCTATCTGTATCTGTCTTCTTGTTTTTATCTGCATCTTTGTTTATGTGTGTCCTTAAGGGGGGGAGGGGAGTCAGTGTGTCCGTCACTTCACTTTCTTTCATAAACTCGCAGATCCTTCTTTGATACGTGCCACCGCCGCGTCACCCTGCAGAGTATTGACAGCTCCGCCAATAACTCTGTCAGCATTCCGTTCTTTCGACTTGTTGAGTGATAGTTGCACGAAATTTTTTAATGTGACTTTGATGCGCTATTACGAACAAATGTTTTCAGCTGTTTCAGACACTAATTGATGGCTGTATTACGGTGTGCGCTGACTGAAGAAAACATGTTTGGTGTTATTATGATGTTTTGCAGTTTTGATTGAGTGGTGGATAGCTTTGCCACACTATTTGAATGGAATGGTTTATCAGAAGGCTTTTTTTTTTACCTGAGTTGATATTTTTCGTGTTTTTTGTCATAGCTTTTAACTTGAGATGTGGCACAAATCTACTTTTGGATGTACATATTGTAATAAATGGCCTTTTCATGTGCCTGATATATCGTTGCTTTTGGTATTCGAGTTCTGAATAACTTTATGACAGAGGTGACATGAGAAGCATTTGTCTCTCTTCTCTAATTAACACTTTAATTACGGCATTTTATCCAGTTACACCACCGAATTTTCGTTGATTTACATACTCGTTGCCGGCGTCCATGCATTAGGGGGAACAAACGGGAGGGACTTCAATCAAAGCGAAAGGTTTTGGCGGCAGAGGCGGCGCGGCACCGGCCTCGATACCAATTATCGGCGAGTTTGTTGTCATTAGCCGCAGCGAGTCAAGGCGGGGCGACGCCGGGTTCTCGCGGGTCAGCGACTTCGGTGCGACAATATTGAGGCTTTGATCTTATGTTAATTACCGAGACTCTTCTTATGAAACCTTTCTTTCTAACCTATAAAGTCCTCTTTCTGGCTTTTCTGCATATCTCTTGTTTCTTGTTGTTGTTCCGTCTTGTTTCTGTTTTCTTGCTTTTTATTTTACAGCAAGGGAGTCAGCTCAATGGCAAAAAAAACAAAAAAGCAGCAAAAAAGTCTTCTAGGCACTGCTCCGATAAAGGGAAACTGAATAAGAGACCAAAAGAGAGGCCATTTTCCTGCTTTTAGTTTATTAGTCTACGTTGTGTAGTGATTCTGTTTGCCGGCTTATTCTGCCGTATTCAGAGGCACAAACCGAGCGATGCTAACTAACCCTGGATCAGAACTAAGAAGAGGTCTACAGCGATACTTACAGCTTGGAGAGGCAACAACACAACACACGAGGAGAACGACAAACTACTCTTCATAGTTTGCACAGCTTTATAAGACCAACGAACATCTGGACGCGCCAACAACCACAATGCGGAAGGAGGATAACAACTTAATGTTCATCGTTTGCACAGCTTATAACACCTACGCACTTACACCTTGACGTGCTTACTACAACAGTGCTGAAGGAGAGTGAGGCTTTTCTGTTCTAATTTTGCACTGCTTATAAGACCATCGTACTTACATCTTGACGCACCACCAACAACGATGCAGAAAGAAGAAGATAAATGTTATAGTTTGCACAGCTTATAAGACCTACGTACTTACATCTTGACGCACCACCAACAACAATGCAAAAAGAAGAAAAATGTTATAGTTTGCACAGCTTATAAGACCTACGTACTTACATCTTGACGCACAACTAACAACGATGAGGAAAGAGGAGGACAAATGTTATAGTTTGCACAGCTTATAAGACCTACGTACTTACATCTTGACGCACCACCAACAACGATGAGGAAAGAGGAGGACAAATGTTATAGTTTGCACATCTTGTAAGACCTACGTATCTTGACGCACCACCAACAACGATGCGGAAAGAGGAGGACAAAATTAATGTTATAGTTTGCACAGCTTAAGACTTCACTTCCGCCCCTCACATCAACTATATCCAAAGGCGGAAAAGAAGATTAATCGTATTTTCATGAGTGTCTTTTCACGTTCATGGTACAGAAGAAGGGTCAAACTACTGATCAGGGTCATTAAACTACCCCTGGAAATGCCCAAAACGTGTACGAAAGTTTTGTCAAATATGTGTTCTTTGTCGCCGAAAGGTTTAAGAATGCTAACCATATTCCTACACCTGGATGCACCAAAGACCACCACGCTGAAACAGGATGGAAATTATAACATTCTCTAAATCAGCGTCGAGTTACCGTCATTACAGCATACACCATAAAAGTAAAGCTCGTCCCAACACAAAATCTCCAGTCCTAGTAATTTTGTTAGAGAAATATAAAAAACACAATTATCCCAAATAGAGCATACGGTTTTACATTCACAATTTACTGTATTGATAATTATAGTTTGTAGTGGCTCAACTCAGATTAATGTGAAATCAATTACAGATTGAACGCCAGGAAGCCAAATAGTTATTCTACCCAAGAGAGCGATCGTGTACACTCTTGCTAATTTCCTGCTCACCCCCTTACAAGTTTCCGTGCACCCCTTAATAATGTTGTATCGTGTGCTCTTGGTAATGTAGTTCTGTGGACCCTTGTTATTATACCGTGCCGCCCCCTCCCCCTTCCCGTGCTTAGGATCGTGCATTCCCTTTGAAAAACCTGTGGCTCACTGATAAGGTTTTGTACTTCCCCTGATAAGGTTTCGTGCTCCCCTACCAAGTAACGGGGCACCATTTTTTAAGGTTCCCAACACTCCTTGCTACGGATTTATGTGTCCCTGCAAAGTTTTCGTGCACCCCACATAAGGAACCATGCACCGTTTCTTAAGGTTTCGTGCACCCCTCGCTAAGGCTTCGTGTGTCCCTGTCCAGTTTTCTCTCACCCTTACTAAAGAACAGTGCACCGTTTGTAAGTAAGGTTTCGTGCACCCCCTGCTAATGTTTCGTGCACCCCTCGCTAAAGCTTCGTGTGCCCCTGTCCAGTTTTCTTGCACCCTTACTAAAGAACAGTGCACCGTTTGTTAAGTAAGGTTTCGTGCACCCCTTGCTAATGTTTCTTGCACCACTAGAACGTAAGTACCTCTCCTCTGTTTCCGACACCGCCGCTGTGCACGCTCCGTCACGCAGCGCCAGTCACTCAAACAAGGAAGCAATTAACATTTCGGTTTGGACGGCAGCAGAAAGAAAAGTATATATAATAAAGACGTGTGTTAATGATAATAGCGTTTTCACTCACATTCATTTTTATCCCCGAGTTCTGGATTCCGGGGAAAAAATATATTCATTAACCTTTAAGCTCCCGGAATTGAATACGCCGGATATGGGGCGCCGTGTAACGTTCAGTATTATATTATTTAACATTTATTATCTCAGGATATTTCTGTAAACCAATTGGGGCAGCGGAAAATAACTAAAGTCACTAATTGATTCTAGCACAAAGGGAGCGTAAGTGTTTCCTAAATGGTGGTGGTGATGATGATGACGATGATAATGATGTGGAGGTGGTGATGGTAGTCGTCAGTACCTTGTCTGTTGTCTGTCTGTCATTGTGTCTGTTATATCGGTCTCTCCTTATGTCTGAGCCTTCTGTCTGTCTTTCTATCTGTCACTGTTTCTCCGTCTGTTTCTCTTTCTCTCTTTTTATCTCTATTTCGTTCCCTTCATTCTAATCCGCACCATCTTACCAACTTCCGTTCTCTTAATTCTGTCTCCGTCTGTCTTTTTATCTGTCTCTGTTTCTCGCGTCTCTTTTTTCCCCTCATTCCACCTCTATCTCTGTTTCTTTTTCTTTCGTTTTCTCCCACTCTATTTCTTCCTCTATCTCTTTATTCTAATCCGCACCATCTTACCCACTCATTTTCTCACACAACCATTACTTCCACCACACTAAGTTCTTCATTATTCGACCGAAGGGCAAATCCAGAAGAGTATCCAGCCCGTTGATTAGCACCGTGATCCATCGCTCGCGCCTGTTCCCCTGATAGACTGCTCTTCCTGCTGCCCGTGACGGTAGGAGGAATGACTCTGGAATGCCTGATGAATGGTTGATGGAGTGGATGAACGCGTGGAAACTTCATAATTTTGGTCATCCATCATTTCTGTTGCTTCTGGTTATTGTCATGTCTATGGATCAATGTGAGAGGGTGGCCAATATTATGATACGTCTCGGTCTCCCGTTACGACCATTATCCAAGGCCACAGAGAAGATTAACCGGGTTTTCAGGGTCGGTTTTCCCGTTCAAGGTGCAGAAGTCGGGATAAGCTCTCATCAGGATCACAGAATAGTCCATGAAAAGTCGGGTTAAATTCTCACCAGGATCACAGAAGAGTCCATGAAAAGCCCGTCAACTTACTTCTACGGGAGGCTTTTCAAATAGGCGAACTGAGGTGGCGCTGTGTTTAAAAATACGTACTTGTGTCATTTCGGATATTAGGTACATTCTCGACACATGACTCACTTTGTTTCTCCCTCTCTCTCTCTCTCTCTCTCTCTCTCTCTCCCAAGCATTTTACTCTTTCTTATCTTTCTCTTATTTTCTCCATCCTCATCATCCCCTTCGCATCTTTTTTATCCCTTTTTTCGTCTATCATTTTCACGCCCTTCTTCTTTCTCCCTCTTTCTCTTCTTTCTTCCTTTGTCCACACACCCCTTCTCGCCTCAGCCACATCCTCTCCTCTCGCGTGTTATCCTTCTTAATCTCTCCTTTATTCCTTTATTATTATTATTATTATGATTATATCTCGGTATTCATATTTTGTGATGTCCGTTTATTCGCATTTTTTTTTTACTCTTTGTCTTTCCTCTCCTTCGCTTTCCTGTGATTTTGGTTCGTAATGCTCTTCTTGTTCTTCTATCCTTCTTCTTTACTTTTTTTCTTCTTCTTCTCTCGGTCTCCCTTCCTTCCATTCTTCCTTTCTTCCTTCCTTCCTTCCTTCCTTCCTCTCTTCCATCCTTCGTTCAATAATATCAGTTAATTATTCATTTCTTGCTCATTTATTATTTCCTTTCCTCTCGTATTTAATTTTGTTCTCTGCCTTTCTCTCTTCCTTCATCGTTCCTGCTTCCATTTTTTTTCTTTCCTTCACCTCTGCCTTCCTTCTTTCCCTCCTTCCTTCCTTCCTTTTTTCCTTTCTCTCTTCCTCATGTTCATCTAAGCGTCTTTAAAACGTGTAATCTCTCCTCCTCCTTTATTTGCGTCCTGAAAGATATTCTCCTCCCCTTTCCCTCTTATTTCCTTTCCGTATCCGCACTTATACCTGCGTTTCCTTCCTCCTCTCCAATATTTAATTACTGCAACATATCTTCATTCCATCCTTTCGCCTGTTTTCCTTTATCTCTTTTCTTGCAGCTCACTTTGTCTTCCGGTATCCGTACTTATGCCCTTCGCTTCCTTCCTCCTCCTCTTCTCCGATATTTAATCATTGCATAATTTCTCCATTCCTTTATTTTGCCTCTCTTCCTCTTCCTATGTAACCATCTTATATTATCTTCACCTTCCTCTATCCGTATACTTATGCCCTTCACTTCCTTCCTCCTCCTCTTCTCCGATATTTAATTATTATTATAATATATCTCTATACCATTCGACCATTTCACAAGCCATCCTCTTTTTCCTATCTCCCCTTCGTTGCTCTCTCCTGCACCTCACCTCACCTCACCTTCCTGCCGCCTCGTCTTCCTCCTCCTCCTCCTCCTCGTTTTTCTCACCTCGTCTCACGGATTTAAAATCAATCTTTCGACGGAGGTTCCTTAATCTACTTTAGGAGCTGGTGCCTTCCGCCGCGCCACGATAGAGTGAAGGAGGAAAGGAGAAAAGACTAAAAACGCAACGATGAAAAAAAAAAAAAAGATCATACTAGCCACGGTCTTTCGCCGGCACAGGGGGTATATAATAATTTTCGGGCATTATGAGGAGGGGCCCTGAGCTGCACGAGAGAGGCGACCAGCGACCTTCTTTTGTTCGCGGCGGAGGTTATCAAGGAGGGCAGCGAGGGATAACGAGCGCGTGGCAGGATGACTGAGGACCCGAGGAGCGTTTCTGCAGGTGCGGTAAGGAGGGAGGAGTGGAGGGAAAGAAACGTTAGTCCTTTGAAGTTAGGTGAGAGGGCATTTAGGTGGGAGGGAAGGGGGATGGAGAGCCTACAATCACCCATAAAGCTGCATTTTACCTCAGCATATTAAAGGATACGAAACCTGTCTTAAACATTCCCTATTGATACTCATAAGCGGTCGTTCTCTGTACCTAGCTTGTTCTCATTCGATATTCTGTCGCTCACAATGAAGACCAATGACTTTTTGAGCAATTATACCTCTTAGTTTTTTTATTGAGGGAGTGGAACCAGGAGGGAGAATATGTACCTGTAATTGTAAAGAAAGAAGGAAGAATAGGGATGAAGAGTGAAGGAGGGTGGGTGGGAGAGTGCAGTTGTGAAGATAGGAAAGTGAAGGAGAAAGATAGGGAGGAGCGGGTATATCTTTGGGCTTGCGTGAGGGAGGGAAGAAGAAAGGAAGAATAGAGAAGAGTGAAGGAAGGAAGGAGGGTGGGAGGGAGCACCTGTGATGATAGGCAAGTGAAGGAGGAAGATAGGGAGGAGCAGGTAATTTATGGAGTGAAGGAGGTAGGGAGGGAGAAAGGAAGGCAGGGTATACCTGTGAAAATGGGTCAGCAGGAAAGGGAAAGTGGAAGGCAGGGGAGACACGAAGGTACCTGCAGGACTGATCAAATTTTAATACCTGGTGAGTCGGGTTATTCTTCCTCAGCTTCCTTCCCTTCCCTTCTCTGCCCCTCCCTTCCGTTCCTCTCCTTCCTGCTGCTCCTGCTCATTTTCTTCCGTCTTTTTCCTCTATTTCTCGTTTAACATTCCATGCCATTCTGTGTTCTCTCATTACATTTGTTATTACTTTTCATTTCCTCTTATCCTTATGTGAATTATTGGTTGTCTTTATCTTTGTTCGTCTGTCTGTCTGTTCCTCTCTCTCTCTCTATCTTTCAATCTGCGTATCTATCTACATATCTATCTTGTTTCATGTGTGTGTGTGTGTGTGTGTGTGTGTGTGTGTGTGTGTGCGTCTGAGCTGCATAAAGAAAGGGGAGTCATCGGAGCATTAAACCTCATCAGCGAGTCTTGTGTTTGCCGGGCGTGCGGGGAGAGGAGAAGCGGTCCCAGTAAGGGTGAGCGGCGACCAGAATTAAGAGGAGCCGGGAGGAGCGTAAGCAACAGAAGCCCCGAAGTCTTCCTCAAACTATATTTAGCATTAGTTAGACCTCATCTTGACTATGCGGTTCAGTTCTGGTCACCTTACTATAGAATGGATATCAAAATGTTAGAATCGGTGCAGAGGAGAATGACTAAGATGATTCAGGGGTTGAGAAACTTGCCATATGAGGGAAGACTCAAACAGTTAAACTTGCATTCTCTAGAAAGGCGAAGGGTGCATGGAGACATGATCGAGGTTTATAAATGGATGAAGGGCTTTAATAAGGGAGACATTCATAAGGTTTTGTTGGTAAGAGAACCGGGTAGGACACGAAGTAACGGGTTTAAACTGGATAAATTCAGATTCAACAGGGACACAGGCAAAAATTGGTTTACTAACAGGGTGGTGGATGAGTGGAATAGGCTTAGCAGTCATGTGGTGAGTGCCAATACAATTGTCACATTCAAAAATAGACTAGATAAATTCATGGACAGCGATATTTGGTGGGGTTAGATACACGGGAGCTTAGGGTCAAAGGAGCTGCCTCGTACAGGCCTACCGGCCTCTTGTAGACTCCTGCGTTCTTATGTTCTTATGTTCTTATAAAGAGCCCGTACTGGCGGTCCTGTTCAAGGCAGTACCTCGACGGTCCTCTTTCCCCTTCCTCTGTAATGCAATGGTAAAGAAGGGGCAGTTCAAACACACACACACACACACACACACACACACACACACACACTTGTGACCCAGACCTGACCGAGGTCAGACGTGGGTCACGGCGCTCCGAAAGGAGCAGCCAGGGGCCAGCCTGTTGGCCTCCCCCCTTCTCCTACATCCCCCTCTCCCTTTTCATCAAAAACCCAACACCGTAAGAAACCGTTGTGACTTCAAGCTTATTCATGGTGAGAGACAGTGAGTGTATTGCGCAATGGCCAGTGTGACGTCGACGCGGCCTTAATTATCATCCAGCCGACGCCCCAGGTGCCCCCCAGGTACACCAGCCCGACCATCATGCTGCTGTGAGAATTCGGTTCAGGTGCAGTGCAGTGTTGAGGCCCGTCACTCAGGTGGAGTCATGGTTGGGGCAATCAGCACGCCGCTCAACATACGAGGCAGTGCAGACGTTCCCACGCCTACTGCTTCTCGGTCCACCTCTTCCTATCTTGTCTCACCGGCAGGATAGATTAGCAGGTCACCGCTAAGCCCATAAGCTGAGTGACGGCCGCTTCTACCTGCACCCCTGCCATCAACATCAACTGCGACCTGAACCTTTTTTTGACCTGGGGTTGACCTGGGGCGTAACCCAGACGACCACACCGCCTCCTACCGCACCTACGCACTGCATTCCACCACCTCACCTCCCCCCACTACCCCAGACCCCCTATACCCCTTTCATATTGTACATTTTCACTTTTTTTTCTATTATATTTCAAAATTTGTATTTTCAACGTGTATATTTTCAGCTTTACAGCTGCAATCACTTAATAAACCGTTTATTATTATTATTATTATTATTATTATTATTATTATTATTATTATTATTATTATTATTATTATTATTATTACACACACACACACACACACTGATACACTCAATTAAATACATCTATCTTCCCACCCTCCTGAAAAAGAGAGAGAGAGAGAGAGAGAGAGAGAGAGAGAGAGATAGATTTACATATTTACATAGAAAATCAGACCACACAGACCCCATGGTCCAGACTTGGTGGTCTGTCCTTAAACCTAAGTGATTTTACATTAATCAGAAGACTCCAAAACGTTGCATTTCTACTCTAGTTGATATTAAGTTGAAGGAAGTGACGGTCGAGCCTATTTTTGAAGGAGTCAATCGTGTTTCACTGGACCACTGATGGTGGAAGCTTATTCCATTCTCGCACTACAACGTTGGTGAAGAAAAATTTGGTGCAGTCTGAATTTACTTGTCTACATCTGAGTTTTACGCCATTGTTCCTCGTGCGCAAACTGTCATCGATCATAAACAATGTTGATCTGTCTACATTCGTGAAACCATTAAGTATTTTAAAACATTCGATCAGTTTTCCTCGGAGGCGACGTTTCTCAAGAGAGAACATGTTAAGGGTAGAAAGCCTTTCTTCGTAGGATTTGTTGCGCAAGGAAGAGATCATTTTCATTGCCCGACGCTGAACACCTTCTAATTTAGCAATATCCTTTGCATGGTGGGGAGACCAAAACTGTACCGCATATTCCAAGTGGGGTCTGATTAAACTGTTGTAGAGCGGGAGTATTACATCTTTATTCTTGAATACAAAGTTTCTTTTAATGAAGCCCAACATTCTGTTCGCTTTATTTGCTGCATCGATGCATTGCTGTGAGAATTTGAGGTTTGACGCGATTTTGACCCCCAAGTCCTTGACGCATTGAACGCTTTTGAGTTTAACGCCGCGCATTTCGTATTCGAACCTCTTATTCCTCGTTCCAACTTGAAGGACCTGGCACTTGTCTACGTTAAAGGGCATCTCCCATCTATCCGACCAAGCTGAAATTTTGTGCAAATCCTCTTGGAGGCTTTGCCTGTCTTCGTCAGTGAGAACCGAGTTACCAATCTTTGTGTCGTCTGCAAATTTACTAATGCGGTTATTGAGTCCAACATCCACGTCGTTGATGTAAATAATGAAGAGCACTGGGCCAAGAACCGAGCCCTGAGGGACGCCATTAGTGACAGGCGCCCACTCTGAGTTAAATCCGTCAATTACTACTCTTTGTTGTCTGTTGCTCAACCAATTCGCGATCCATTGGCTTACTTGACCGTCAATACCTATTTGCTTTAATTTGTAAAGTAATTTATGATGCGGTACTTTATCAAACGCTTTCTGGAAATCAAGATAGACTACGTCCAGTGATTTGGTTACGTCATAAACAGTGAAGAGGTCATTATAAAAGGTTAATAGGTTTGATAGGCAGGATCTTTTGTTTCGGAAGCCATGTTGTAAGTCCCCAATCAATGAGTGGCTTTCAAGGTAACTCACAATTTTGTCTCTAATTATGCCCTCAAGTAGCTTACCTGCAACCGAAGTTAGACTAATGGGCCTGTAATTACCTGGTACTTTTTTGTCTCCTTTCTTAAAAATCGGTGTCACGTTAGCCTTTTTCCAATCTGAAGGGACGATGCCTTGTCGCAAGGACATATTGAATACGGTTGTGAGGGAGGAGAGTATTTCGCTCTTTGTTTCTTTCAGCAGAGTTGGATATACTTTGTCAGGTCCAGGACTTTTATTTCTTTTAAGTGATTTGAGGGCTTTAAGGACTTCATCGGGTTTTATTTCAAAGTTAGACAATGCATGCTCGGGATTTACATTAGTACTGGTGTTGGTGGTGGTGGCGGGAGGACTGTTATTATTAAACACCGAGGAAAAGTAATTGTTTAATAGGTTTGCAACGTGTTGGCTGTCAGTCACTAGTGCACCGTCGCTGTTTGTTAAAGGTCCAATTCCACTTCTGATCGCCTTTCTGTTGTTTATGTAACTGAAGAAGGATTTCGGATTATTTTTACAGTTGGCTGCAATATTTTCTTCATATCTACGCTTTGCCTGACGCACTAATCTGTTTACTCGTCGCCTGGCATCATTGTAAAATCTAATGTTTTCGGGCGTGCTTTGCTCTTTCTTTAACCTGTAAGACAATTTTCTCTCCTTGACTGAGTGTTTAATTTCGCTATTAAACCAAGGTGGACTTTTATTAGTGTTAATTCGCTTCTCGCACAAGGGGACAAATGTGTCCTGCTGAGTGAGTAAGTGATTTTTAAAGCTTAGCCAGGCGTCCTCTACATTGCCGTCATCTGATAGTTGCATTTCTATTAGTTTTCGTCGGATTTCTACGAAGTTGGCTCTTTTGAAATTGGGCACCTTTACTTTATTTTCAGTCACCGATGTTTGAGCTCTAATGTCAACGCGCACTAGTTTATGATCGCAGGAACCGAGGTGTTCTCCTACCGTGACATTACTGACTAGGTTATCTTGGGTCGCTATAACAAGGTCAAGTATGTTATTTTGTCGAGTTGGTTCAGAAACCATTTGGCTTAGATAATTTTCCTCTAGAAATTCGATCATTCTGTGGGACTCACCTTCTGTACCCGACAGTGTCGCCCAGTCGATATGGGGGAGGTTAAAGTCTCCTAGTATCAGTGAGTCGCTGTTATTAAGTGACTGCCTTAAGACGCTGTACATTTCAAGATCGGCATCGAGTGATTGCCCCGGAGGCCTGTAAGTGACAGATATATTTAAATTGACTTTTGCAATGTCTACTCGCACGCACAAATGTTCAACGTTACTGTTTCTTGGTGTTTTGTCAGTGGGTTGCAAGTAGCTTTTGACAAAAAGGGCGACACCACCCCCTCTACGGTTTACACGATCATTGTTGAAGAATCTGTAGCCATCTATGTTGTATTCGGAACTTAAATCAATATTAGTGGTGTCGATAAATGTTTCGGCTATAGCAATTACGTCAAAGTTTTCTGTCAGAGCAAGACATCGCAGTTCATCAAACTTGTTTCTTAGGCTACGCGCATTGAAACTAAGGACTCTTAGGTTATCTTGAAGCTTGGTAATAGAGGTGGTGGTACTGGAGGGTTCAATGTTACGAGTCTGTTGCCGTGTATGGTGTCTATTTACACGGGCGGGATGGAAGGACGTGGCTGAGAGTCGTTTTTTGCTGTTCGGGCGTTACGTACGGCGTTGTTGAGGAGCCTTCCGAATCTGGCTGCCCCGATGGGGACAGGTGTATGCCGTCCCTTTGGAAAAGTTTACTCTGGCCGTAGAAATCGTTCCAGGCGTTAAAGAACTCGACGTCAAGCTCTCCGCAGAGAGTCTGCAGGCGGTTGTTGAGGCTGAAGGCCTTACTGTAGAAGTCGCCCTCATCCCATGTCCGTGGTAGAATTCCTGAAATCAAAATATTAGGGGATTTAGACATATACTGCTGGATGAGCCTACGGTACTTGTCCAGCAGTTCCTCAGACCGGGTCGTGGTGACGTCGTTTGTACCTGTGTGGAGAACAAAGAGTGAGTCATTAGAGGCCACAGCGGTGACCTCGTCCAGGGAAGCTGTGATGTCGTCAACACCAGCTCCAGGATAACAGTAGTTACGCCTACGACGGGGGACTCTGCCACAGAATTCAACCACCTGATGACGAATCATAGAGTCACCGACCAAGAAGGTGCTCTGTTCCTCGTCCTCCTCCTCCAGTATGGCAAATCTGTTGTAGCAATGAGTAGGATAAATGGCTCTAGGGGCGGGTCTGGCTCCTCCTCTCACGGGGGTGAAGCATTCAGCGTCAGCTCTACCGGTCACCTGTGACGTGTCTTCTTCGGAAGGTGGCTGGGCATCGAGTGCAGGTGAGGAGGGTGATGAGGCGTCACTTGCAGCAGGGGCGACGATGTTGGCCTGGATAAACTCCTGCAAGGTATCAACAGTACTTGTTAGTTCGGTGATCTTCTCGCCAGCCGTCAGCCTTTCGTCCTGTTGAAGGAGTCTCGTTTCCATCTGCTGTGTCAACAGGCAGATCTTGCAGACGGTCGATCGTCCCGAGAAGAAATGACCAGAGAAGTTTCCTGTGCGAGTCGAACGTTTCTTTAGCGCCATCTTGGTAAGGAGGAGAGAGCAAGTGAGTAGTGTTTATCTATATATTTGCTTTTCTTATTCTTTTTCGTAGGGCAGAGGGACGCGCGCGTGAATAAGCGAGAATAAGAGAGAGAGAGAGAGAGAGAGAGAGAGAGAGAGAGAGAGAGAGAGAGAGAGAGATTTACATAGAAAATCAGACCACACAGACCCCATGGTCCAGACTTGGTGGTCTGTCCTTAAACCTAAGTGATTTTACATTAATCAGAAGACTCCAAAACGTTGCATTTCTACTCTAGTTAATATTACGTTGAAGGAAGTGACGGTCGAGCTTATTTTTGAAGGAGT
>NC_066511.1:13168444-13233444 GCF_024679095.1 Eriocheir sinensis
CTGTCATGCGCACGGCCAAGCAGACGTTTTGATTAATCTCATCAGGAATAAGGAAATTTTTTGAGGACTCCGCTGGAATTCGTGTTCGGGAATGAGTTTTGTCAGGTGAATATGGTCGTATGTTCCTCTTACGCATACATACTCTTACGTTCAAACATATATACATACATACATACACACACACACACACACACACACACACACACACACACACACACACACACACACACACACACACACACACACACACACACACACACACACACACACACACACACATATTCTCTAGCCAGACCTTATGTGCGTGTAAAATCTTTGCAGACACAATAACCGAGGCATGAGCATTATTTTTTTTTCATAAAGTCAGTAGCCATTCTGCAAAATCTTCCGGAAAACGTCGCAATGGACTGGAAACACAGGACACAAAGGGAGAAACGATGAACTCATTGTCCTCATTTCTCCACTATTTCTCCCGTTCCTTTCAAATTCCGGCCTCATCACGGAGCACTCATTGGGGCGGGAGGAAATTTTATTTTTGGCGAGGAATACATTTTGGATTTAATTTTTTTGCCGCTCATATTCTCTGCTCAGTTTTCTTAACGAAGGAGCTCTGTGCGTTGGCTGATAATGATGATGGTGGGCGTTTTGTTGTTACTGTTTAATGCATATTTAATTTAAAGTGCGGGAGAAAATTATTCTTAGTTCTGGGAAAGAAAATATGAGAATGATTAACTTAGATGTTTGTGTTATCTTTAGTGTGTGTGTGTGTGTGTGTGTGTGTGTGTGTGTGTGTGTGTGTGTGTGAGAGAGTTTGTGTGTATTGGAATATAGGTCAGTGGCAAGCTGTCACTTACTGGCTTTCGGTAATAATTTGATACTCTCGAGCCAGGGGGGGGGGGGGGTTCCAAGGGCGTTGCTTCCCTACGAGGCTGGTGTGCCGCAGTGGATTATGCACTAATAGTTTTTCAATACTCCAGGATACTTTAAAAATGCACACTCCCATGTCAAAAACGAATTCTCAATGGAATCTATATCAGTTTTACAAGGCACGCCGTAAGAAAATAAGAACCACGCACTTTTTTGCAAGATGTTAGGGACGTTGAATGCAACCCCTTCCTTACCTGACAGGAGTGTTGAGGAAGGCACAGGTACAGCTATTCTCAGTGCATTTAACTTCAAGGTACGCCCCACACAGTTTTCCACTAAGGAGTTAGGAACGTTCGATGCTTGCTACCAATTATTCGTCAGGAGTGTTGGGGAAGGCATAGGAATAGATGTTCTCAGTGTATTAACTTCAAGACATAACGCACGCATGACGGCAGGACCTGTGTAGACCTAACCTGCGATGCATGACAGGAAGGAACGAAGAGAGTGGGCGTGATACGGCGCGAGCATGTTAAGGGAGAGGCAACAACGGTGCGCCGGGAGGTTTAGTGGGTCCGGAGCTAATTGCATTGAGCACCAAGGACGCCTGAAAGTGTCTGGGGGAGCGGCGTGAGAGCGGACTTACTGTGGGTGGAAAGGGAGAAAACACATCTGGCTTTATGCGGACAAGGCTAATGATAATAATAATAATAATAATAATAATAATAATAATAATAATAATAATAATAATAATAATAATAATAATAATAATAATAATAATAATGATAATAATAATAATAATAGTGCTTTCGAAAAAAACTCATACAAATCATTGGAAAAGTATAAATAAAAGTATCTAAAACACACACACAAAAAAAAGAAGAAAAAAAAGAAAAAAAAAGTTAAGAAGGAAGAGTTGAAAATGAATATATAGTTTCACTGTTGGAGATTTATATTCCCAGCGGATACCCTCGATGAAAAAAATCGTGCGCAGTCTACATTTGTATTTTCTACATACAAAAAGATTGCAACGGGGGAAAAATAGTAAATTGTTGTCTGGCGGAGTTTTCCCAGAATAGAGACGGATTACAGGAATCAGTCAAAATTTTCCCTCCTGTCCACCCACACACGCAAACACGGTAAAAAGTGACAAAGTTGACTGTTTCATCTCACTCGCGATAAACATGGAATATATATTTTCATTTTTTCTCCCTAGGGCCGGTTTCGTTGATTGCTCTATTCATGGGTTCTTGCATTATAGTGTCGATGTGTTCGGTGATAGTTTCGTGGTTCTGACATTTCCCTTATGACCCATTCTGAAACTTCTTGGCAATGTTTAACGCTGTGTTCCTTCCGTTGTCTGGGGCTCGACACGTATTTTGAAGAACCTTATTTTAAGACACCCCTATTGTTTCCTGCTTATCTTTCCTTAGAGGTGGATGTCTGCCCCTTCCACTCTTCCTCTTAGTTTAAAACAGTAGTATTTCGTCTTTCAACCTAACGCTAGTTACAGTGTTGGCTTCAAATGTTTAATATCTTGTAAAGGTTTTCCATCTTTTTCATTGGGTGGATCTGTACTACATAATAAACCTGACCTTTTCAAAGACTGGCATTCTGAACTGGCAACTGTGTAACACGGACAAAAACATTATGTGGTACAGCCAGTCAGTGCAGTGATATGTTGTTGGTAATGTGCTATTTATTGCATTAACTACAGGACCAGATGATTACTCGTCACTCTGAACTTTATTAGATTCTAGTCACACTTCCGATGATAATTAGAGGTGTTTGTACAGGAAGTGAGCTCCTTTGCGTCACAAATATAATTAACGAAAAACGAACCAAATAGATATGCAAATGATTTCAGTTATAGAAGTAATTAATTTGTGGTTCAACGTACCTTGTCTAGAAATACATTTGCGACGAGATCCTGTGAACTGATACGGAATCTAAAGCAAAAATCTCAAAAAATGTTATATCTGCAAAACACTTTACTGCTGATGGTGCCTGAAGGTTCGTGTGTGTCAGGATGTGTGTGTGTGTGTGTGTGTGTGTGTGTGTGTGTGTGTGTGTGTGTGTGTGTGTGTGCGTGTGCGATAAATAATGTTTTAATTAACATACTAGTATGAAAAAATCCAAAGACTGTAAACGCTTCACTTTAATCTAATATAGGTTGTTAGATAGATAGCCAGATAGATATCTAGATAGAGTTTGATAGATAGATAAATAGATAGATAAAGAGAGAGAGAGAGAGAGAGAGAGAGAGAGAGAGAGAGAGAGAGAGAGAGAGAGAGAGAGAGAGAGAGAGAGAGAGAGAGAGAGAGAGAGAGAGAGAGAGAGAGAGAGAGAGAGAGAGACAGAAATAGAGAGTGCAACCAATCGTGGATAGGATTCTGGAAAATCAAGTTAAGTTCGCCGCATGTAAGGGATAATACAGGAATAGAACCAAGGCCGAAAATACTAGTGAAAGCCTTCATGACCGTGGCAAAAATGCGTCCGTGCTCGGGACAGGAACAAAACCGTGGTAGGCAAGACACGTAGACGGCGGGCGGGCGGAAAGGCTGGAAGGGCTGGCGGGTGAGACGAAGGGGGGGGTAATGCGAGGGAAGAAAGGCCTGGTTATGCTCAGTACCACTCCCTTGAAAGTGCAGTATGTAATGCTTCCTTAGAACCGGGTAATGTTTTCTTAATATGAAGAAGAATGGAATGAGTGAAAATTATGTGCCGCTAACGGAGGGATGCAAGGCTTAGGACCATTGCTGTGAGGTTAAGTTAGAGCTTTGTGGGACTGTCCTAGAGCTCGATAATGTTCTGTTAGGTCTGATTATGTTAATTTTTAAGAGAGGAAATTGCACTTCTAAGGCTATTAATCACTTTAAGGTTAAGGTAAAGATTGGTGGGACTGTTTTTGAGCGGAATAATGTTCTGTTGGTCTGATTATGTTTTCAGTGCTTTGTCTCGTTATAACTATGGATTATACGGACTGGAATAGGTAGATGGTTTTGACATTTATATACCCATAGATGCCGAAGTTTGTCAGTCTGTATCTCTATATCTCTATTTATTAATCCTTCTGTCTCTTCATTTTAATCCTTCCTTCCTTCCTTCCTCCCTTCCTTCCTTCCTTTCTCCCTTCCTTCCTTTTTTCCTACCTTCCTTTCTTCCTTCCTTTCTTCCTTCCTTCCTTCATTCATTCATATCTTCCTTCTATCTTTCTTCCCTTCATTCATTCATTTTATTCTTCCTTCTATATCTTCATTTTTAATACGTATCGTCCTACCCACGCTTGTTCTCAAATAACTAATAGTACTACCGCAAATTGATTCACCTTGAAAACTCGTGAACATCAGCATTTTAATACCCCCAACACTGTCTGGCCGAATTCAAAACAGTCATATATTACGTGGCAGTCCAATTTACAGTCGGGCGCCACGTGGGTGTTAGGAAACTGGATGTGAGGGGTGAGGGAGGGGGAGCAGGCGAGTACGAGGTGGAGTGTAGTCCGTGCACACCTAATTTCTTTTGACGTCACGCTGGTTCGTATGCAGAGTGTTAATTAAGGTTCTCTTCCTAGGTATGTGGTGGTCATGGTGGTGATGGTGGTGGTGGTGGTCACACTGCGGCGGCGGCGGTGTGAGGTAAGGTGGTCCGTGCAGCGTGAGTACCAAGCGTATGTGTGTATGTATGCAGCGTGTGTACTCTGCAGCGTTGCGTGTGAATAATACGGTGGGGAGTTGATGAAGGTTTACAGTTTGTTAGCCACCCTTTCCTCATGCCGAGTAAATGAAAGAAGGGCGAAGCGTAGATGTGAAAACCTGCAGACAATAACGTGGACACTATGCAGAACTACAAACTAAAGCCCTCACGATTATATCCTATCTTGTAATGCGACATGTGGTGCTCTTAGCCTTAATATTCACATCCACCCTTCACTATGCAGAGTATATGCAAGAAAGGCCAGGTGTAGCTGTAAAACCCTGCAAAAAATAACATGGACACAATATAGATCTACAACTTAAAGACCTTACTATTATATCTGCTCCTTTAATGCGGCATGTAGTACTGTTATAATTGTATTCAAGCATCAGAACTCGACAAAATGCAAATGCCTGTAAAAAGCAACGTGGACACAAGAGAGAACTTCAATATAAAGACCTCACCATCATTTCCACACTTTTAATGCGGCATACAGTACTCTTGTCACGATATTCACTCCACAGACATTGATAAATGCACACTCTCTTGGCTGTGGTGCATGTAAAAGAGTATGTGTTTAAGGTTACCTAAAATACATAGCCTCAACAAAGTGAAAATGGGGTGGAATTTTATCGGAACTTTGGAGTTTGCATAAAGTTCCCGCGCCCTTGATGAGTCCAGCGCCTTGACTCGGTGGCACGTTAACAAGCAACTTTTTTTTAGCAAGTCATTCCCTCAACCCCCCCCCCCCCCCACACACACACACACACGCACACAAACTCACACATACGTTACAATGGCACATAAGTCGTCCTGGTGTTGGTGTTGGTGGTGCAGGGGCGAGATACGAGACAAGACCATTAAGCTGCGTTGGTTGGGCGCCTGTTGCACATCCTTCTCCATCATGCAGCGAGAGATACAAGGAATGAAACAGTATACCCCAAAACAAGCACCCGTAACGTTATACACACTGGAAACCAAAATGTGCAGCCCTTGTAAATGGTCTGTCCAAAACTTGTCCTGCAGAAGTCACTCCGTAGAGGAAAACTTGTGCCTCTGTTAGCTAGTCACGAATTTTTTTTTTGACTTCCCGTACTGCGACTCTAGGTATATTACCCCCCACCCCCACCTCTACAAACCTCTTGACTATAGTAAAAGTTGTGTTCCGCTTGCCATCCGGTACTCAATACTGGTTCTGTGAAGTTACGACGTAGCCAATCGCCTTTCGTGACACGCTGTACTGGGGCGTGTCACGTACTTGGAATATACGTGCCGTGGATTAGTGGCGTTGGGGATTAAGAGGGGTGTTCGTGCTTTAGTTTACCACCTCCTCGAATAAGAGACCTGTTGCTTGGATGCAATGTAAACCTCAATATTGGCTTGGCATAATGTACATCCCCTGGGCACACCATTAGTGCTGGTTACGATTTCTGGGGTCTAGAATACCAGTGGAAGGGGATACGACACCATTTCAGGAGGCTTGGATACCATTTCAAGTGGCTTGGATACCATTTGAAGGGGCTAGGATACATTTGGGGCGGCTGAGATACCATTTGAAGGGGTTAGGATGCCATTTCAAGGGGCTAGGATACATTTTGGGTGGCTACGATACCATTAGAAGGGGCTAGGATACCATTTCAGGGGGCTAGGATACATTTGAAAGGCCTAGGATGCCAGTTGGGGTAACACGGATACCACTTGGTATTTGCAGGGCTAACACTTGAGGTGTGGTACCTATGGTTATTATCGTTAGATATTATCGTTTCATCCTTCCATTCGGCTGGTCTTCTCATTCATATTTTCATTTGTAAAAAAAAAAGTACGTATTCCTGAATTAGTAAACTGAATAAAAGAAAAAGAGCTCAAGTTCGCAGCAGGGAAAAATCCGTAACAGGTTCCCGTAAGCCTATCAGTCACAGTCTCGTGGCTCGGCTGCCCGCCCCGTGCACACCGGCGGAAGGGCCACTATGCACGCGGGAGTCAGAGGAGCCTGTCTGCCTGCCGCCTGTGGATATACTCCTCGCATCGCTGGTGAGGGAGGGAATGGAAGTTATTGTTTATACTGTAGGAGTAAACAAATCAAAGGCACAATAAAAAATAGTAAAGAATCATCTCAGTGTGATCCTCCTACGCGGATGACACAAAGAGATGCCAGATGGTTGTCAAACACTATTATAGCCCCAGAAATATAATGACACTCTCACAATGAAAGAGTTACTGCTTAGGAAGGAGAAAATGCAATCATGTGCCATTTCCAGTTCGGGCACTAGAATGAGCAAGGAGGTTTCTAGCAACACGAATTGTTTTAAAAGCTCAGCCCTATAAAAACTGTGGGTATTAAGTGTCGTTTGAAGGGAAGGAAAGGAATTCGTATACATCCACATAAACTCAATGACGCTAAGCTGCTCGCCACACACACAAAAAAAAACTACCTCCCTGCTCTATCCATTTTCATTACCCAAACAGTCTTCACCTTGTTCTCATTATACCCCCTCTTGGCAAACCTTTTTTCTCCGTCCATTTCTCATCTGTGCTCTCCAAACAGCCATTAGTTAACCCACATCCCGCTCCTCGTCCTCCACCTCCTCCTTCGGGCCTAATCTATCTCCTGCCTTACAGTAATGCGTCAAGGGAAATAAGGAGCACCATCTCTCCCTCTTAGAATGAACAAAGCGTCGAAATCCTACTCAAACATGCATGTACACTCCTCTCCTTCATTTGTTCAAGAGTCAGAGTAATGCTATTGTTGGTGCTGTTTAAGGCATAGAGGGGGGTGGTAAGGATGATTAATGTCCTGAATGATGATTTGCTGAGCCTGTTTAGTTGATAAATGTTAGTTTAGTTCTAGACACGCGGGTGCATGTGTGTAGGAAAGAAAGGGTTGTTTTTTCTTCGTTATTTTCTTCCCACATGTTTGTTTTTTCATTCTGTCCATGGGCGTTAGTATAAGTAAGGTGTTGCGTGTTTGGTATCGCTGTGGCCGTTGCTGTTGTTTTCTTGATTTCTTCCATGATTCCATCCTTTATATTAGTGGATCGGTGTCTGAGCTAAAGCATATTCTGACCTGTTATATCTCTCCTTTATTTTTTTTTCTTGTTATTTTGTGTATGTGTGTTCTGTATTTTATTTTTTGCCTATCTCTCTCTCTCTCTCTCTCTCTCTCTCTCTCTCTCTCTCTCTCTCTCTCTCTCTCTCTCTCTCTCTCTCTCTCTCTCTCTCTCTCTCTCACACACACACACACACACACACACACACACACACACACACACACACACACACACACACACGTTTTCTGTGAGTTGGTTGTAATGCCGGCGGAGAAAAGAGTCTGAAAAACATGTTTACTTCAGTCGGTCGGTTCATGTTCCTTCAAGAGAGTTCCTCCCATGAGTTTATGGTAGAGTTTATTCAGTTGATGCTCGCCTCATAGATTGCGAGGATTTTTTTTTCTTAGGAAGGGGGGGAAAAGGCAAATAAAAGGAATTCGGATATCCCAAGCTTTTTTGTTCAGTCAACAGCACGAAAATATGTAGAATGTGAAAAGAATGCCTTGGACTGGAAAAGTAAATGAAAAATTGGAACATTGGGGACTCGAAGTGTGCCATGAACTTTTATGCGTTTTTTTTCTTTTTATTATTTTTGTATATATTTTTTGTTGTGTGTGTGTGTGTGTGTGTGTGTGTGTGTGTGTGTGTGTGTGTGTGTGTGTGTGTGTGTGTGTGTGTGTGTGTGTTTGACAGAGATATAATATATATATATATATATATATATATATATATATATATATATATATATATATATATATATATATATATATTTCAAATTATTGGAGTGTTTGTTTAGCTCCTGCTGCTGAGCCCCCGTTCTTTACCCACCCACCCCCTCCCCTGAGCCGGGGCAGTGGCTGGTAGCCCCTCAGGCGAGCCTCGTCACAAAAGCTGCTTCAGTGTGTCAAGGGCCCTCGCCCACGCTGCTCTCCGGGCCTCGACCCACGGGCAGCGAGTTTTCCTGGACCATGGGCCTGCAGGGGCTGGACTGGACCATGGGCCTACAGGGGTTGGACCTAGTGCAGCCTGTCTTGTATAATAATGATAAAATTTAAAGTAAGAAAACATGGATAATGATAATAATAATAATAAGGATGATAATAATGATAATAAAGACAAGGTAATTATAACAGCACTGGCAGCAGGAGCATGCGTAGCAGAAGTAGTAGTAATAGCAATATAAGTAGTGGTAGTGGTCGCAGTAGTGTGTGTGTGTGTGTGTGTGTGTGTGTGTGTGTGTGTGTGTGTGTGTGTGTGCGTGTGCGTGAACATGTGTGCGTGTGCGTGTGCGTATGCGTGTGTGTGTGTGTGTGTGTGTGTGTGTGTGTGTGTGTGTGTGTGTGTGTGTGTGTGTGTGTGTGTGTGTGTGTGTGTGTGTGTGTGTGTGTGTGTGTGTGTGTGTGTGTGTGTGTGTGCTGTAGTCCAGGGGATCGGTGTCGCAGCATTACCATAACATGTAATATCCGTCCCATCACTGCTGTACAGATTGAAGAATATTGGGAATAAAACGGAAATATATGTAGCCCCGCGATGTCAGTGTTGGCGCAATAAAAGTGGGCGGCGGTGTGGCTCAGTCCTCAACACTATTTTTTTTTTTTCAGGGCTGGCGGGAAGGGCCGCCATATTAAAAAGGCTCACCAAGCCCCAGGGATTCAAAGTTTGTCCGAGGGAGTGGTGGGAGGGGAGGCGTGGCGCTGACAGTACCTGCTTGATGGGGCAGCCACGGAAGCCACCGGCCGCCGCGGAAATGATATAACAGATTTCTTTTTTCGTTATTATTTGTTAGGCAAAGGTCACTTGATTAAATTTTTGTGTAAGGATATAGGAAAAAATCGCATTTTGAAAAATGACAAAATAATTGTACTCTCGCTTCGGTTCGTTAGACGACTTATAAAGCGGAAAAGAGACCAACAAAGGCGAAGTTTGAACTTAGTGATTTTTTTTATGACAAAGTTGTATTTGGCAACACTTTGTCGGCATCAAAATTTACCGCTGGATGATTGGGAGCATAACGTTGCTTGTTGTTCACTCAACCAAAAGTGTTGAATAGCGAAAACATAAATTACAAAGCTCAATGTGACCTGCAGTGAATTTTATACTTGTCGAGCAAGGCAGTATTTTATGGCAGGATATGGATGGCTGTAGTCTGTTAAGTGAATATATTGTGTAGTTCTTAACTCGTTTTACAAGATGATTTAAAATTCGAGTATTCGAATATTCGAATATAAAACACTTGCCTGTGCCATGACGGGCTGGGGCCGACTACCATCCAGGCCCCTCAAGAAAGCCTACTGGCGCTATAGGCTGCTCGTAATTAAAAAAAAAAAAAAAGCGGTAGTAATCCGGTAATTTTCTCGGATAAATGTTGACGATGTCCATCACTTTATTCATCGTTTATGTGTCGAAGGGCTGATGTATTGCATATTGCTGAGGCTCAGAGTGTTGCAACGATAGCCGAGGCTCATGCGCGGCTGTAGGGTAATGGACCACTCTGTCACTCTTGATGAATCAGGTAAAAGATAGTTTGGCGGACCTGTTCTGAATGGCGTCCCTGGAACAAAATGCAGACCCACGTGTATGATTAGGTCCTGCAGAGTCTTGAGTTGATGGTACTCGAAAGCAGGCCACACCTCTCCTGAACGAAGGAAAAGGCTATCTTCTGTGTATAAGAACAGGCATGTGAGTAGGTTATGTTTTTGTAGGGTCTTGAGCAAATGGTCACTTAAAATAAATCGCACCTATAAATTAAATAAGGAGACTCCCCAGAATGATGGCAAGTGAACATATAAGTAAACATAACATATATAAGGTCAATATTTCTTCTCTACCCAGCAATGGAAAGGTGCACAGAGGAAAAGAGGCATTACGAGACGTATGAAACATGTGACTCAATGTCCGCAGAAGTGAAGTTGTTCCTGGTTGAGGGTTGATAAATCGGGAGGAAGATGACCAGTGAGTGGCAGGGGATAAGGTGCATGAAAAATAAAAGCCCCGGGGGAACACAAAGAGCAAGCTGTCTCCAACTTGTGGATTCTCAGCCTCAGTCTCATGAATATTAAAGTCTATGTCCAAACTTTGCAAGGAGGGAAGAGACAAAGGTGATAGTCCTGTTACATTTGTGCTTTCCCTTAAAACAGAAATTACAAAAGTCACCGAAGAAATTTGCGGAGGATGGTCACGTTTTATTACTCTCCTTCTTAAAAGTAATTACACAATCACTGTCAACTATTGCAGCTTTACTTTTCTAATGTTCTTGGAACCGACAGTTTTTGTTTTGCGGCAAGAACTAAAAGAATATGAAGGGAGGTTGTTGTTCTCTTTTAAGGGCATAACATTGTTCCTTATATGGTTTAGGGGAACATTAGCATTAAAGTGTTGAGGATATTATGAATTAAAACATTACATTTTCCTCATACATCAATGACACAGACACACACACACACACACACACACACACACACACACACACACACACACACACACACACACACACACACACACACACACACACACACACACACACACACACACACACACACACACACACACACACACACACACACACACACACACACACCCCCCCACACACACACACACACACAGGACGGCTGAATCTACCACATCCTCCCCACGCCTCACAGCCGCCGCGCCCCTGAGGCTGTGTGTCTGAGCACCGCCACCGCCACCCCCTCCGCCTCCTCCTCCTCCGCCTCCGCCCGACGCGTCACCTCATTACGTCGTCCTGGCCGCCTCACTCTCGCCTTGTCTGCGTGAGCCACAAAACGCCGCAGCTCGTTATCGGCGGCCACAGAGCTTACTGTCATTATGTGGGTTTTCTCTGGAGTTTTTGTTATTTTTCTCATCTTCCCATCTTGGCTGCGTCTTGTGTCTCATTACCTGGACGAAGAATGCAAAAGTAAATGAGTAAATTTGTGGATCAAAAGCATAACTCATTATGATTTGCCTTTATTTTCATACATATCACAATTTTCCTTTGCTTTAATGTAAGTTACATAAGAATATAAGTAATTGTACAGTCATTAACAACATACTGCTGAGGAATGTATATTCGTTAAAGTAATATGTGCTTCTCTGATGAAAATTCTTCCTTGAAATGATGATACATACTCGGCTGTCACGGCAGGCGTCCATGCAACAACTTGTTGGCAAAAACATAATTGCAAGAAGTAAGAAGGTTGTGCAAGCAGCATTATCCCCTCGGAAGAAAAACACACCTTTCATGTTGATAATTTTCTTAACGTTGCTTGACTTCCTGCGACAGTGTGTGTGTGTGTGTGTGTGTGTGTGTGTGTGTGTGTGTGTGTGTGTGTGTGTGTGTGTGTGTGTGTGTGTGTGTACCCACACGCGCGTGCACGCACTTTCACACCCTCAGGTCCTCAAAGTTTTAGCGTCGGGGTTTAGCTTGTATATAGTTTTTCCATGCTCACATAATAGTCTTGAGTTATGCTCCGTCATCAAGTGAAGCCTCTGCGCTTCCTTCACAAGCTCATTACCTTTAAGAAGCCCTCCAGAGCCTCGGCCTCCCCCCCCCCCCCCCAAGTAGCCAACCCCTTTCTCCCAACCCACCCTTAGCACCATCCTCCCACCCCACACCCCTGGTCCCTCAGTCTCAGGACAGGAAGACTACTGAGACTGGTGACTAATTTTAGGCCGCGTTGTCTGCCTCGCTTCGACACCACCCGCTCTTCAGAGACGGGGCTGCGGGCCACGGCTCTCCCGCAATATGCTAATGACGTGCATGAGACAAGAGGCGGTGAGGTTCGGCGTCGCAGCGACATTGTGCCTCGGCGGAAATGAAACCCAGTCCACTCATCCGTACCACACACACACGCACCCCCCCCACACACACTTACATACACACGCACACTTACGCACACACATACACACATATATATACACATACATGTTGACTCCATACTCAAGGGTACAACAACGCTACAGTCATCATTTGTTACCGCCGCCACGATGGAAATTATATAGTCCAAAGTTCACCGTGCCTTGAAAATGTGGTGTATCGTTTTGCATTTCATTGTGCGTGATGAAAATCTGTTTTGACATCTATTGTCCTCTCATACTCGCCCGGCTGGACTGCGTATCTTGTTAATTAGGTTAAAGTTGATGGTGCCTTTGCGGTGCGTGGACTGTACCTATTTGAAAGCTTACCTTATTCAAAGCAACTGAGGGTGAAATAGTTCCCTTTTCAGCTAGCATCACAGCTTTTTAAGAAGGGATTCCACAAATTTGATGACTTGGAAAACCTCGGGAAAGTAAGTGAAATATGTCCATTTTTTAAAGCAAACTATTTACTCCCACGTGACATCTTTCCTCAAGATGTGTATGCCTCTAGAAATTAAGTTCATAAGACATATTGACACTTATAAGGTGCGATTCCATATATCTGATGACCTGTGGAACTCGATAAATGGACGGTTTTCGTTTTTTCTCTAAGCCTGCCTACAAGCTGTGAAAAATAGTGAGAAGGGTGGAGAGGAATTTCAAAAGGTCATTCCTAAAACTTGCTGACCTACAGGGTGAAGTTGGTGCATCCTTTTATCAATCCCACACCGGCGAACAATGAAATGGATGCTAAGGACAGCGTGTGACATTGTGGACAGAGACATGGAGGCATTCTCAGAAAGTGACGCCTTACATTCAACACACCTTAGCGGGCTTCTTTTTACTTTGTATTTGCCTTTGAGCTGCTTCCTCTACCTACGAACCAAGAGGCGGATGCTGAGTACGACGGTTGGGAAATGTGTGACGGGAATACTACGTCTAACTAAGGGTAGGCGAGGTGGCGGAGGTCATGTCAAGCAAGGAAGGAAGGAAGGAAGGAACGGGCGCATGTAGCAAAGTGTAGGGCAGGAAGGAGGCGAGCAGGGCAACTCTCAGACGGAAGGGTATTTCGTTAACCATATACCCGTTACTAAGATCATAAACAGGACATGTGATGGAGGTGGAAGAAGAGACAGAGTAGCTGAGGAGGCTGTAGGATAAGATTAGTAGTAGTGGTGGTGGTGTAGGTGGTGGGGATGCACTTGGGTGGTAGGGAAGGAGAGGAGGAGTGAGGGGCGGCAGATATGGTTCAACTTTACCTGACCATAATTTATGTACGTAGGGCTGCGTGTAGGCTTCCACTGCCGGTACTCTTCTCGGCTGTCTGTCCTCGGATGCCCCACCTGTCTCTGTGTTTCTCTCTCTCTCTCTCTCTCTCTCTCTCTCTCTCTCTCTCTCTCTCTCTCTCTCTCTCTCTCTCTCTCTCTCTCTCTCTCTCTCTCTCTCTCTCTCTCTCTCTCTCTCTCTCTCTCTCTCTCTCTCTCTCTCTCTCTCTCTCTCTCTCTCTCTCTCTCTCTCTCTCTCTCTCTCTCTCTCTCTCTCTCTCTCTCTCTCTCTCTCTCTCTCTCTCTCTCTCTCTCTCTCTCTCTCTCTCTCTCTCTCTCTCTCTCTTCTTTAACTCACACAAACAACACTCCTCTCCATTAGAAAAATAAATACTAAAATGTTCAATCGTGTGTGATCAGATGTTAAAGTTCAAACATCTCACCGCCTTCTACCTTCCCGCTTGTCTCCTCTTCCTCCTGTCTCTTCCTCCTTCTCCTCCTCTTCCTTCTCCCCGTCCCCTCACCTCCCCGAACCCTTCACCATCAGGACACATCTTTAAGGCTGTTTACCAATCAACGGCGGCCAAGTATAAGCCATAAAATGTGCCATAACACGCGCGCCGCTCCCCGTACACGATCAAGGAGACCAATATCTGTCGTGCGAGCAGGTGATGGCGGCATTTCGCGTCACTATCACGAAGTAAGTATCTTGAGGGTCCTCCACAAGCCCCACCACCACCGCCACCTCCACCGCCACCACCGACGCTGCTACCACCATCACCCTCTCAGTGCATACCCTCAAAATGATGTGAGGCCTCGCACGGCTTTACTGCATCTCCTGTTATCTTGTCGTAAACGTACCACGCGCCATAGTTTACTCTCCCCTTCCTCCCTCTTCAAGAATATACTCTTTAGTGAGGTTATAACAGGGGGGCTGAGGCTGAGGCGGGCGGCAGACACGGTGAAGATTTAAGCAAAACATACAAGTCTGCTCCTGAAACTTAAGCGAAAACCACCGACCAGTGCGCTCTGCGGGACTTTGCTCGACCATCCAGCTTTTTTTCCAAGAGCTTAGTTTATGATGGTGGTGATGGGGATTCTGTAGATGGTAAGGCTAGTCGTTAAAGGGATCCGTGTCTATCCATTTACTCAGGTTATATGGTAATAAAAATGATCGGGTGGGGAAAGTTGTGGGCCTAGTAGTGCAATATAATCTACGGCTACTCCCTGTAAGATCTTGTGTGTTCTAAATCTGCCTATTTTTTTTTTCTGTGTTGTTGCTCGGCCCTTACCTGTCCTTACCTATGGAAGACGAATACACACACACACACACACACACACACACACACACACACACACACACACACACACACACACACACACACACACACACACACACACACACACACACACACACACACACACACACACACACACACACACACACACACAGAGAGAGAGAGAGAGAGAGAGAGAGAGAGAGAGAGAGAGAGAGAGAGAGAGAGAGAGAGAGAGAGAGAGAGAGAGAGAGAGAGAGAGAGAGAGAGAGAGTGAAATTAGTTTAATAAAGTTAGCTCAGATCATATAACTTTTTATTAAAGAGGATGATCTCCGCTGGAAGATGTAAGAGAGAGAGAGAGAGAGAGAGAGAGAGAGAGAGAGAGAGAGAGAGAGAGAGAGAGAGAGAGAGAGAGAGAGAGAGAGAGAGAGAGAGAGAGAGAGAGAGAGAGAGAGAGAGAGAGAGAGAGAGAGAGAGAGAGAGAGAGAGAGAGAGAGACGGGGGGGAGGTAGTATACGGGGCTGTAGCTCGTGCAACATAAGGGGTTCCATTATTTCCTTTCATCTCTGCCAAATGTGGCGGCTAAGGCTGTGAGAGACCAGTGGCTGCACCCAATGGAATACGAGAACTTATTTTAATGACGTTAATGTTTGATGGCTTTGTTAGCTAAAGGGATATGACTTTCAAGTGGATTTTGTCACTCGGCGTCACTGAGCCTCTTTGAGTGTGTGTGGTTCTCTCTTCAGAGGTCGAGTTGAATGGCGTGGAGATGCAGGGACGAATAGCTCAGAATCGTGTGTTAGATGTGGCAGGATCAGTATATGGTTTTGACCTGCTCCGTGCGGCTGACGAGCACTACTTTGTATCGCAGATATATAGTTATAAATCGTAAAATATAACTATAGGTACGAAGAAAAAGGATGTCATGAAAGAGAAAGAGAAATATACATACTCTCTCTCTCTCTCTCTCTCTCTCTCTCTCTCTCTCTCACACACACACACACACACACACACACACACACACACACACACACACACACACACACACACACACACACACACACACACACACACACACACACACACACACTCACACACACACTTAAAACAAAGCCACAGCTGATAGGAGAAGGGAAGCCTTGCCCTGGCCGCTGGTGGTGGTGGTGGGGACTAACAAGGCAAAGAAAAAAATGAGGGTTCTAAGATTAACATCAAAGAGAGTTTCCCCACATTCTGATACCTTAATTATCACTAACTAAGGCAGGTGGGAAAAAAATGTGTGTTCTTGCAGCCCAGCTTTAATGACGAAGGGAAAAGTTCACACCGGCCAAAGATAAAGAGAATTTTGCTCCGGGTCGGGACGTATTTTAGGCGCAACAGCGAAACTTTAGCGCAACTTTTGTATTGCTAATCATAAGAGTAGTGGCGAGGCTGGGGTGGTGTGGTGGTGGGTGGTGGTGGTGGTGGTGGGCGTGCAGTTTTTAATTATTCCAGGTCAGGGAGTTGGGAAGTCATGTGTTCTTAATTTATTCTCTCACTAAAAAACTGGGAAAAGTGACGATGAGGAGTTAGATGTGGGAGTGAGTGAGTGCAGGAATAAACGCATGCACTATTCAGTTAGCGGATGATGGGTTATATATTTGTCCTGTTTCTAATGATCGTTGTGTCTGTATGGAAAGGTCAGGCCACATACACATCCCCGTCTCCTTCATTCACTCATGGCTAAATGTGATCACAAGATATAGAGCATCACCCTCTGGACCTACTGATCGATGCTGATTATTCCTAAAGTCGCCGGTGTTATCAATCGCGCAAATAATTATATAAAGTAATGGAACAAATATGCAGCGCTGACGAGGCCAAGCTCCTTTGTCTTCGAGGCTCGTGACTTGGTACAAATGAGTTCATTCATTATACGAACTAAAACATAAAATCTGCGCTCATTTTTGTCAACCATTCCGGCATAAAAAACGGTCGAGCATTTTCCTTCGTCAGCTGCAACCGTTTGTCTGGGTAGAGAGAGAGAGAGAGAGAGAGAGAGAGAGAGAGAGAGAGAGAGAGAGAGAGAGAGAGAGAGAGAGAGAGAGAGAGAGAGAGAGAGAGAGAGAGAGAGAGAGAGAGAGAGAGAGAGAGAGAGAGAGAGAGACTGACTTGCAGGTAATTGCATTACAGACCACACGGGCTATTCCCTGGCCGCGAATCAGAGCGCCACTTATCCTCGTTACGCAGCTGGTGTTATTATTTAACTGGAATACCTGCTTCGGGCAGCGGCAAGCTGGGTTATGCACACGCTCGTTATTTGGGATTCTACTGCTGGTGCCTGAGCCCTTGCTTGCCACTATTTATTTTATATGCAAGCTTTTTCTACCTTCTCTATGCATTTGGGATTTTTTTCCTGATTACGAATATTGATTTTCCTATTTGCTCTCTCTTATTAAATGATACATGGAAGCCCGTATACTTAGATGAATGTGTATCGTGGAAGTGATTGAAGAGTGGCTCTGGTGATAAATTACTTTTGGGGTGTCACACTGTAAAGCGTCAATAACTGAGGTGGAAACAGACAGACAGACAGACAGACAGACAGACACAGACAGACAGACAGACAGACAGACGGACATTCAGGTCGGCAGGCAGGAAGTTATGAAGGTAATCAGGCTGGCAGACAGTCATGCTGGATGGCTGACAGGCAATCAGAAAGACTGTGAGGGAGGCAGGCAAGCACACAGGAGAGCTGGCAGTCAATCAGTCAAAGAGGCAACTGTCGGCTGACGGGCATTAGATCGTTAGGCAGGCAAACAGGCAGCAGACAGTCAGGCTATCGGGCAGTCAGGCAGGCTAGGAGGGAGGAAGGAGACAGACCGAGAGCCACATGAAGACAAAACATGGAAGCCTTAATACATTTCCTCAGTGCCTGGCTCCATTATCTGCGGCGGTTCTTTGATCACGGTAGGTTTGATTCTACGTCATCATTCGTATCAAAGACGCTCCCTCGACCATTATGTAAGAGAAGCCGCTAAGGAAGCTTCACCTTAATCTCCTCTCTTTTCCCTTTCAATCAGGGACACACGAAGCCGTATGCCAACGTCGCCTTTACAGAACAGACATCCAACTATTTTACTTTGCAAGGATAAAGAAAAAGGTACTAGAGGTCGGAGGGGTTGGGGTGGGGAGGATGGATGGAGGGAAAGAAAGAGGGAAGATCAGGTGGAAAGGAGTTACTCGGCGCGGCAAGGAGTCACCTGGCGCGGCAATAAACACGGCTAGAACGACCGCACGCCACCACCACATCCCCCATCTCACTCCTTCCTCGTTCAGCTGTGAATGTTCCATCTCTTTCCCCGTCCCTGGCTTCTGGGCTTCCTCAATCCCCCTTCTCCTTCTTCCTCCTCCTCCTCCGTCTCTTCCGGCTCATCTTTGTCTTTCTTTTTCATTTTTACCTTCCAGTTTCTTGTCCCTTTACTTGTCAGTGCCGTCCTCTTCCTCCTCTTTCTCCTTCTCCTTCTTCTCCGCCTTCTCCTCCTTCTCCTTAAGTTTTTTTTCCCTCTTTCCTTTACGTTTCTTTCCCTCATTGTCGTTACCTTTCTCCTCTATTCCCCTTTATCTATTCCTTGTCTCATTCCCTTCTCATCGTTTGCGTCGTTGTCGTTATCCTCCTCCTCCTCCTCCTCCTCCTCCTCCTCCTCCTCCTCCTCCTCCTCCTTCTCCTCCTCCTCCTCCTCCTCCTCCTTCCCCCTATTCCTTCTCCTTCTCTCCGTCCTCCTCCTCCGTTTCTTATGAACACACACACACACACACACACACACACACACACACACACGCACGCACGCACGGACACACACACACACACACACACACACACACACACACACACACACACACACACACACACACACACACACACACACACACACACATGAATGGATGGAAAGAAGAGAGAGAGAGAGAGAGAGAGAGAGAGAGAGAGAGAGAGAGAGAGAGAGAGAGAGAGAGAGAGAGAGAGAGAGAGAGAGAGAGAGAGAGAGAGAGAGAGAGAGAGAGAGAGAGAGAGAGAGATTTACATAGATTTACATAGAAAATCAGACCACATGGTCCAGACTTGGTGGTCTGTCCTTAAACCTAAGTGATTTTACATTAATCAGAAGACTCCAAAACGTTGCATATCTACTCTAGTTGATATTAAGTTGAAGGAAGTGACGGTCGAGCTTATTTTTGAAGGAGTCAATCGTGTTACACTGGACCACTGACGGTGGAAGCTTATTCCATTCTCGCACTACAACGTTGGTGAAGAAAAATTTGGTGCAGTCTGAATTTACTTGTCTACATCTGAGTTTTACGCCATTGTTCCTCGTGCGCAAAGTGTCATCGATCATAAACAATGTTGATCTGTCTACATTCGTGAAACCATTAAGTATTTTAAAACATTCGATCAGTTTTCCTCGGAGGCGACGTTTCTCAAGAGAACATGTTAAGGGTAGAAAGCCTTTCTTCGTAGGATTTGTTGCGCAAGGAAGGGATCATTTTCGTTGCCCGACGCTGAACACCTTCTAATTTAGCAATATCCTTTGCATGGTGGGAGACCAAAACTGTACCGCATATTCCAAGTGGGGTCTGACTAAACTGTTGTAGAGCGAGTATTACATCTTTATTCTTGAATACAAAGTTTCTTATAATGAAGACCAACAATCTGTTCGCTTTATTAGCTGCATCGATGCATTGCTGTGAGAATTTGAGGTTTGACGCGATTTTGACCCCCAAGTCTTTGACGCAATGAACGCTTTTGAGTTTAACGCCGCGCATTTCGTATTCGAACTTCTTATTCCTCGTTCCAACTTGAAGGACCTGGCACTTGTCTACGTTAAAGGGCATCTCCCATCTATCCGACCAAGTTGAAATTTTGTGCAAATCCTCTTGGAGGCTTTGCCTGTCTTCGTCAGTGAGAACCGAGTTGCCAATCTTTGTGTCGTCTGCAAATTTACTAATGCGGTTATTGAGTCCAACATCCACGTCGTTGATGTAAATAATGAAGAGCACTGGGCCAAGGACCGAGCCCTGAGGGACGCCACTAGTGAACTGCGCCCACTCTGAGTTAAATCCGTCAATCACTACTCTTTGTTGTCTGTTGCTCAACCAATTCGCGATCCATTGGTTTACTTGACCGTCAATACCTATTTGCTTTAATTTGTAAAGTAATTTATGATGCGGGACTTTATCAAACGCTTTCTGGAAATCAAGATAGACTACGTCCAGTGATTTGGTTACGTCATAAACAGTGAAGAGGTCGTTATAAAAGGTTAATAGGTTTGATAGGCAGGATCTTTTGTTTCGGAAGCCATGTTGTGAGTCCCCAATCAATGAGTGGCTTTCAAGGTAATTCACAATTTTGTCTCTAATTATGCCCTCAAGTAGCTTGCCTACAACCGAAGTTAGACTAATGGGCCTGTAATTACCTGGTACTTTTTTGTCTCCTTTCTTTAAAATCGGTGTCACGTTAGCCTTTTTCCAATCTGAAGGGACGATGCCTTGTCGCAAGGACATATTGAATACGGTTGTGAGGGAGGAGAGTATTTCGCTCTTTGTTTCTTTCAGCAGAGTTGGATATACTTCGTCAGGTCCAGGACTTTTATTTGTTTTAAGTGAATGGAGAGCTTTAAGGACTTCATCGGTTGTTATTTCAAAATTAGGCAATGCATGCTCGAGATTTACAATAGTATTGGTGTTGGTGGTAGCGAGAGGAAGACTGTTAGTATTAAACACCGAGGAAAAGTAATTGTTTAAGAGGTTTGCAATGTGTTGGCTGTCAGTCACTAGTGCACCGTCGCTGTTTGTTAAAGGTCCAATACCACTTTTGATCGCCTTTCTGTTGTTTATGTAACTGAAGAAAGATTTCGGATTATTTTTACAGTTGGCTGCAATATTTTCTTCGTATCTACGCTTTGCCTGACCTACTAGTCTTTTTACTCGTCGCCTGGCATCATTATAAAGTCTAATGTTTTCGGGCGTGCTTTGTTCTTTCTGTAACCTGTAAAACAATTTTCTCTCATTGACTGATTGTTTAATTTCGCTATTAAACCACGGTGGGCTTTTATTAGTGTTAATTCGCTTCTCGCACAAGGGGACGAATGTGTTCTGCTGAGTGAGAGAGAGAGAGAGAGTATATGATATTGTTCAACTTTTACCCCTGTCCGAAACAAATGCTCTCATGACAAATTTAAACTGTATGAAATATTTATATAATGGATGAAAGGGCAACATGAGTAAGTATTCTTTTGCGCTTAACAGTAAGAACAGAGGAACAACAGCTCATTACATAGATTAAGGGTAAAAACTCACTACAACGCTACCTACATCGCTACAACCTCATTGATACGCCTTCGCTGTTCTCGTACAGTTATTCACGCTACCCTCCGTTGTGAATTATACTTTTAGCGGTTTAAAGGGGAAGGAAGGTTCACGTGTCAAGGGAAGGGATGGCTGGCTGTAGTGGAGAGATTGTAAAAGGAAGGAGGAGGGAGAAGGACATCTGCAGGTGCTGGAAAGAAATTGTGGCTTTGTGGCTTTATAGCGTGGAACAGATATCTTGGAGTTTGCAGGTAAAGAAACTGAAGGAATGGCTGCATGTGTGTGTGTGTGGGAGGGGGGGGGAGGGGTGCCTGTGTGTGTGTGTGTGTGTGTGTGTGTGTGTGTGTGTATGTGTGTGTGTGTGGTGTGTGTGTATGTGTGTGTGTGTGTGTGTGTGTGTGTGTGTGTGAATGTGTGTGTGCGTGTGTGTGTGCGTGTGTGTATCTGGCAGATCCATGTATATTATTGGTAGCTGTATGGCTTGTTGATGCAGGTCACGGAACTAGCTAGTTAGAGAGAGAGAGAGAGAGAGAGAGAGAGAGAGAGAGAGAGAGAGAGAGAGAGAGAGAGAGAGAGAGAGAGAGAGAGAGAGAGAGAGAGAGAGAGAGAGAGAGAGAGAGAGAGAGAGAGAGAGAGAGAGAGAGAGAGAGGATACAAGTAAAATATTCATGTGTTAATATCATATAACAAATGTTCTCCATTTCAAAGCAATAGTTATTTGTTATCATTTTCGGAATCACCATTATTATTACTATTTTATTATTATTATTATTATTATTATTATTATTATTATTATTATTATTATTATTATTATTATTATTATTATTATTATTATTATTATTATTATTATTATTATTATTACTATTGTTTATGATATTGTCGGTGTTTCTGTTACTGTTCTTGTTATTATTTCCTCATTTTTCAATCACTTATTAAGCTATCTTTCTTACTTGACAAATTGGAAGGCCTTAAAAGAAATATGTGGCGGCTATAATGAGCAGGAGCGGCGGCGTGCGTGCCTCCCCGCTGCATGACGGCAATGACGGGACGCCTCGCACGGCTAGTTCTTGCCTGGGGGTGAAATCGTGCTCGTAAATCTTGCATGACTTCTCTTTTTTGATGGTGAGAGTGACGACAAAGCTAAGCAACTCGTTTTTATCCTTTACATAAAAAAAATAGTATGGTGGTCTGTTTGTTCTGGCTCTCCCTAACATCATGCAGCTCGTAATCAACTCGAAAGGTCAGTATTGCTAGACACTTCCACATATTACATCAACTATTTCCAGTAACCAAAAAGGACGTCAATCGGGTTCTCCTGAGTGTTGTTTTAGGTTCATGGATTCAGAAGAAGTATCAAACTACCACCAGGGTCATACAATTATCCCTGGAAATGCCCACAACTCCTAAGAAAGCGTTGCCAAAAAGGTGTGCTTGGGCGACTAATTGTCTTTATGATACGTCCCTTTATAATTATAACTTCATTTAGGAAAGCGTAAACCAACGTGAGCCAACCTAACTTTCTCAACCCTAATCTAACCTCTCAAACACAAGGACCTACCTCAACCTACTCACTCCCTGCCCGCCTGCATCCCTCACTCCTCCTCTGCTAGGCCTGTGCGTCTGTGGCCCCCCTTTGTGTGTTTGAAGGAGCAGTGTGTGGGAGGCGTGAAAGAACTCCCTCTTCTTCCTGAGTTGACCTCCGCCTGAGCACCGGGACCAAGACGGCTCGTGATCAATAACTCGGCATTGTTTTTCGTCTTTTCACATCACTCAGGCAGGTTCCGCGGCGCTCTCGTCCCTCTCACCAGGTGTCAGGGTCCTCCTCTTCATCGTCCGTCGGTGAGGATAGACTTAAAAGGCTGAATGAGAGAGAGAGAGAGAGAGAGAGAGAGAGAGAGAGAGAGAGAGAGAGAGAGAGAGAGAGAGAGAGAGAGAGAGAGAGAGAGAGAGAGAGAGAGAGAGAGAGAGAGAGAGAGAGAAAGGGATAGAGATGAGGTTTTTGGAAAAGGAGATCAGGGAAGATAAGGAGAGAAGTAGAAAATAATGTAGGAAGCAAGAAAGAAAGAATGAAAGGCAGTGAAAGGGTTAGGGTGACAAGAAGGATATGAAGTAGCAGAAGAAACAGAAGCAGGAGGTAAGGGAGAAGTCTAGAAACTGAGAAAGTAAGAAAGGAAGCAAGAATAGTAGGCAGGAAGAATGCAAGAAAGGAGACAAGGGATAAAGGAAGGATTAGGAGGAAGAACAAGAGGGTGTGAAGTAGCAGAAGAAGAAACAGAAAAAGAAGAAGGGAGTAAGGGAGAAGTCTAGTCTGTTCTTATCGCCTTGCAGTCCCTTCCATTTCGGGGTAAGTTATCGTCCGGCGTCACGTGGTTAGTCGGAGCTCATTCAAGAAGGAAGTCCAGCAGTTTACGCTCCGGATGAGGAGTTTCGTTCGTGTTAAAGGTGTAGGAGAGGGCGTCATTGTAAAAGATGCTGCGTAAAAAAAACAAAATAATGCAGAAGAGGATTCACACACACTTGTTTTATTTTCTGTATTCATGGAGGGGAAGCGAATACCACCAGAACGGAACTAGTAGGAGTAGAAATGTCTGCGTAATGGGGGACTTTAATTATAGGAATATAGACTGGGATGACCTGGAAGCCGAGGATTTTCTTGAAGTTATACAAGATAATTTCCTTAAGCATGTAGTTACTGAGCCTACCAGAGGAGATAACATATTAGACTTAGTCCTAACCAATAATGGGAACTTGCTACGTGAGTTGGAGGTGGGCGGAGAGTTAGGAAATAGTGACCACAGAACGGTTCGTTTTATCTTAGACTGGGGGGTAACCCGCGAACCAAACCCAGTGTTAGTGCCAGATTTTAGAAGAGCAAATTACGAGGGGCTTCGAAGACATCTTGAAGGGGTAAACTGGGATAATTTAAGGATTCATGAGGGCCAGAACTGCGGATTGGAGAGCCAGGAGAACCAGGTAGAAATGTCTTACAATAATTTAGTTAGAGTAATAGTAGAGGGGCAAAGACAGCATATACCACAACGAACACTTAGAAAAGAAAACAATGACCCTAAGTGGATGACTCGTGGACTAAAACATGAGATAGGGTTAAAGAAGGAAATTTATCAGAAAATAAAGAATGGTGAAACACATCTCAGGGGCTGGTACGTCGAACTATCTAGATTAGTTAAGAAAAACACCAGGAGAGCAAAAAGGAACTATGAGATCAAAGTAGCAAATGAGGCGAAAAGTAATCCTAAGGGCTTCTTTCAGATGTATAGAACAAAAACACGGGAGAAAATTGGACCGCTGAAAACAAACACAGGGGAGATAGTAGAAAATTACGAAAATATGAGCACATTGTTGAACGACTACTTCCTTTCAGTATTCACACAGGAGGATCGAACGACTATACCGGAAAGGGTTCAGGTGTACGAGAGCGGGGATGGCGATAAATTGAGGGATATAATCATTACCAGGCAAGTAGTTCAGGATGAGATAGATAAGTTTAAAAAGAACAAGTCGCCAGGTCCTGACGGGATATTTCCGAGGGTATTAAAATAATTAGATGATGTACTCAGTGACCCACTAACCGACATCTTTAAGATGTCGGTAAATACTGGCTATGTGCCGAACCTATGGAAAGTAGCTAATGTGACGCCGATTTTCAAAAAGGGGGACAGGTCAGTTGGTTCAAACTATCGCCCACTTAGTTTAACATCGGTTATAGGCAAGATGCTGGAGTCCATAATAGCCAGGAACATTCGGGAGCATCTAGATAAACATAGCTTAATTCACGACTCGCAGCATGGGTTCACGAAAGGTAGGTCATGCCTCACCAATCTCTTGTCCTTCTACAATAAAGTATTTGAGGCGGTAGACAGAGATGAAAATTATTATGTAATCTATCTTGATTTTAGTAAAGCGTTTGACAGAGTTCCTCACCAACGACTGTTGCTTAAATTACAGGCTCACGAAATAGAGGGTAAAGTTTTGAACTGGGTCAAGGCGTGGCTTAGCAATAGGAAGCAAAGAGTGCAAATCAATGATGAAAGATCTGACTGGGGATGTGTTACGAGTGGGGTCCCACAAGGTTCGGTATTCGGTCCACTTTTGTTTATTATTTATATCGATGACTTAGATACAGGAATTAGTAGTGATGTCAGTAAGTTTACAGATGATACCAAGATCGGTAGAGTAATTGAGTCGGATCAGGACGCTAGTATTCTCCAGGGTGAACTAAACAAATTGTATGACTGGGCTGATAAATGGCAGATGGAGTTCAATGTAGGGAAGTGCAGTATTCTGAGTGTAGGTAGGAACAACCTCTCACATAACTATTGCTTAAATGACACTCTCATAAGCAGGTCTGGGTGCGAGAGGGATTTAGGGGTTTTAGTGAGCTCTGATCTCCGTCCAAGGGCACAATGCATTCCAGCTAGAAATCGAGCAAATAGGGTACTGGAATTTATTTCAAGGAGCGTAAGCAACAGAAGTGCCGAAGTTTTCCTCAAACTATATTTAGCATTAGTTAAACCTCATCTTGACTATGCGGTTCAGTTATGGTCACCTTACTATAGAATGGATATCAAAATGTTAGAATCGGTGCAGAGGAGGATGACTAAGATGATTCAGGGGTTGAGAAACTTGCCATACGAGGAAAGACTCAAACAGTTAAACTTGCATTCTCTAGAAAGGCGAAGGGTGCGTGGAGACATGATCGAGGTTTATAAATGGATGAAGGGCTTTAATAAGAGAAACATTCATAAAGTTTTGTTGGTAGGAGAACCGGGTAGAACACGAAGTAATGGGTTTAAACTGGATAAATTCAGATTCAACAGGGACATAGGCAAAAATTGGTTAACTAACAGGGTGGTGAATGAGTGGAATAGGCTTAGCAGTCATGTGGTGAGTGCCAATACAATTGTCATATTCAAAAATAGATTAGATAAATTCATGGACAGCGATATTAGGTGGGGTTAGATACACGGGAGCTACAGGGGAGATTAGGTTCAGAGGAGCTGCCTCGTACAGGCCTACCGGCCTCTTGCAGACTCCTTGCTCTTATGTTCTTATGTTAACTCTCAGTCTGAATATCATGTTTATTATATTCACTAAAATTTATCTTGTACATTAGTGGTATAAGTGGTAGTTGTAGCAGTAGTAGTAGTAGTAGTTGTGGTGGTAGTGTTGGTGGTGGTAATAGTAGTAAATGGTAATAGCAGTAATAGTGGTAGTAGTAGTGGGGGACCACAAATTCCCCCAGGGAGGACTCCCCTTCTGGCTGCCGACCCGAGAGGTGTCTTGATAACTCCTCGAACCTCTTTCTTCTCAATTTCTGCAACATTCGCGGTCTTCGCTCTAATTTTCATTCTGTGGAACATCATCTCTCCTCCTCTAAACCTCACCTTCTCTTCCTTACCGAAACACAGGTTTCTGAGGCTACTGACAGCAATCTCTTCTCTGTTCCCTCCTACTATCCCTATCCTAAATTTCAATCCAAAGCTGGATGTTGCGCCTACGTGCGCAACGACATCACTTGCTCTCGTGCCCACGACCTTGACTCTTCTGAATTTTCCACCATCTGGTTAAGACTTCACTGTCATTCTATTACTAAATACATCTGTGCTGTTTATCTCTCACCTAACTCTACCAACTATGTAAAATTCTTTGACTATTTGAATTCTAAAGTGGAGCACATCTTGACCCACTCTCCCTTCGCTGAAATCTCCATCCTAGGAGATTTCAATGTTCACCAGCTTTGGCTTTCATCCTCTTTCACTGACCATCCTGGTGAACAAGCCTACAACTTTGCTATCCTCAACGACCTAGAGCAGTTGGTCCAGCACCCTACACGTATTCCTGACCGTCTTGGAGATCGGCCCAACATTCTAGACCTCTTCCTTACCTCAAACCCTTCTGCTTATTCTGTCAAACTGTTCTCTCCGTTGGGCTCCTCCGATCACAATCTTATTTCTGCATCCTGTCCTATCGCTCCTGTACACCCTCTGGACCCACCGAAGAGGCGATGCTTCTGGCATTTTGCTTCAGCTCGGTGGGACGACCTGAGGATGTACTTTTCCGATTTCCCGTGGAATGATTATTGCTTCTGTGCTTCTGTGTGTGCTCAGCGCATCACAGAGGTGATTGTCTCTGGAATGGAGGCATACATTCCTCGTTCTTTCTCTACTCCTCACGCTAAAAAGCCTTGGTTTAATCACGCTTGTTCTCGTGCTGTCAATGATAGAGAGGTAGCTCACAAAAGATACCAGAGCCTTCAAACTAATGCTAATTATGAACTTTACATTTCTGCCCGAAATCGTGCCAAATCTATTCTCCGACTAACCAAAAATTCTTTCATTAATAGAAAATGTCAAAACCTTGCTTTCTCTAACTCTTCCCGTGACTTCTGGCATCTAGCCAAAAAACATCTCCTCCAACTTCACTTCTTCATCTTTCCCTCCACTCCTCAGTCCTGACAGTAAAACTGACTTCTCATCTATCTCTAAGTCTGAACTCTTCTCTCAAACTTATTATAAAAACTCCACTGTGGAAGATTCTGTGCATATTCCTCCTACTCATCCCCCTCTGACTCCTTTATGCCTGTTATAAAGATTCTTCAAAATGATGTTTTCTATGCCCTCTCTGGCCTCAATCCTCAGAAGGCTTATGGACCTGATGGAGTGCCTCCTATTGTCCTTAAAAACTGTGCCTCCGTGCTGTCACCCTGCCTGGTCAAACTCTTTCGCCTCTGCCTGTCAACATCTACCTTTCCTTCTTGCTGGAAGTATGCCTTCATACAGCCTGTACCTAAGAAGGGTGACCGCTCCAATCCCTCAAACTACCGTCCTATTGCTTTACTTTCTTGTCTATCTAAAGCTTTTGAATCAATCCTTAACCGGAAGATTCAAAAGCACCTTTCCACTTCTGACCTTCTATCTGATCGCCAGTATGGGTTCCGCAAGGGCGTTCTACTGGTGATCTCCTAGTTCTTAACTGACTCTTGGTCATCCTCTCTTAGCCGTTTCGGTGAAACTTTTGCTATTGCGCTGGACATATCAAAAGCTTTTGATAGGGTCTGGCACAAATCTTTGCTTTCTAAACTACCCTCCTACGGTTTCTATCCTTCTCTCTGTACCTTTATCTCCAGTTTCCTCTCTGACCGTTCTATTTCTGCCGTGGTAGACGGTCACTGTTCTTCCCCTAAATCTATTAACAGTGGTGTCCCACAGGGTTCTGTCCTATCTCCCACTCTTTTTCTGTTGTTCATTGATGATCTTCTTTCCAAAACGAACTGTCCTATCCATTCCTACGCCGATGATTCCACTCTGCATTATTCAACTTCTTTTAATAGAAGACCCACCCTTCAGGAACTTAACGACTCAAGGCTGGAGGCTGCAGAACGCTTAGCCTCAAACCTTACTATTATTTCCGATTGGGGCAAGAAGAACCTGGTGTCCTTCAACGCCTCAAAAACACAGTTTCTCCACCTATCCACTCGACACAATCTTCCAAACCCTATTCTTTGACAACACCCAGCTATCACCTTCCTCAACACTAAACATCCTCGGTCTATCCTTAACTCAAAATCTCAACTGGAAACTTCATATCTCATCTCTTACTAAATCAGCTTCCTTGAGGCTGGGCGTTCTGTACCGTCTCCGCCAGTTCTTCTCCCCTGCACAGTTGCTGTCCATATACAGGGGCCTTGTCCGCCCTCGTATGGAGTATGCATCTCATGTGTGGGGGGGCTCCACTCACACAGCTCTTCTGGACAGAGTGGAGACAAAGGCTCTTCTTCTCATCAGCTCTCCTCCTCATACTGATAGTCTTCTACCTCTTAAATTCCGCCGCAATGCTGCCTCTCTTTCTATCTTCTATCGATATTTCCACATGACTGCTCTTCTGAACTTGCTAACTGCATGCCTCCCCCCCTCCCGCGGCCCCGCTGCACTCGACTTTCTACTCATGCTCATCCCTATACTGTCCAAACCCCTTATGCAAGAGTTAACCAGCATCTTCACTCTTTCATCCCTCACGCTGGTAAACTCTGGAACAATCTTCCTTCATCTGTATTTCCTCCTGCCTACGACTTGAACTCTTTCAAGAGGAGGGTATCAGGACACCTCTCCTCCCGAAACTGACCTATCTTTCGGCCACCTCTTTGGATTCTTTTTAGGAGCAGCGAGTAGCGGGCTTTTTTTTATTAATGTTTACTTTTTTGTGCCCTTGAGCTGTCTCCTTTGCTGTAAAAAAAAAAAAAAAAAAAAAGTAGTAGTAACAATAATTGATAAAAATAATAATAAGAAAAATAAGTCCAAACACTAATAATAATAATAATAATAATAATAATAATAATAATAATAATAATAATAATAATAATAATAATAATAATAATAATAATAATAATAATAATAATAATAATAATAATAATAATAATAATAATAATAATATCAGTACCAATAACATCAATAACAACAGCAATAATAATAATAATAATAATAATAACCAGCTGCCAAGTAACAGTAATAAGAGCAAAATGCCTTTCGGGTCCCCTCGTGCTGAGTCGCGCGCTGCAGGTCGTAGGGATTAGGGCGAAGTGGTGTTGCCGGCGGTGCGGGCTAGGGATTACTTTTCTGCGCGGAGATTACTTACCGGGGAGGGAAGAATATCCGCCTTGGAAAAACTGGTGGTGAGCTGTAAGAGGAGGAGGAAGAGGAGGGGGAGAAGGAGGAGGAGGAGCAGGAGGAGAAGAAGAAGAAGAAGGAAGAAATATGAGAGGCGGAATATCTTTCAGCTCCTCGCCAGCCTCTCCTTCTTCCTCTCTCATATTCTTCCCTTTCATCATTCATCCGGTTTCTTCTCGCATAATATCTCCATCTTCTCCTGCCTCTGCGGACCACGGCACTGCTAAATGACACACTAGTCTCAGGTAACACCCACGAGAGAGGAAATGCAAGGAAAATGTACACGCCCACTGACGTGATTTTTATTTTACATTTATCTTTATCCTCATATTTCCTGTTTCTTTGTTTCAACCGACTCACAGGAAAGAACGGGATTAAAAGCCACATAAACGAGAAGGATTATTATACTCCTTTCCCACCTCCTTGCTTTCCTACTCTCTACTGTGCAGGTTAAGCTGACTTATAATAAGGAGCGAGAATAATAAACAAGTCAACACCATTAGTCTTCTGTAGGCAAGAACTAGGGAGGAGAGGGAGGGTCAGGTTGGGGCAGAGAGTGCGAGTGACGGCTGTAGTTTATCACCGTAGATTACCAGGCCCACGACCCCTACCCTTCACTACCTCGCCCGCCAGACCCGCCAGGAGCCAGGCAGCCGCAGCCTCCATTTGTCCGAGATAATGTTTGGCGACCCTAAACCCGTTGTCAGGCTCAGGCGGAGGCAGTCTGCCCTTTGGTAGGCGTGAGGTAACACCAATTATTGCACGGCTCGGTTATGCGGTATTCTCAGGAATGACAAATTGAGGGGGAAAGGTTAAGTTAAGCACCAATTAAAGTACAGATGTCATGTGGCGTTCTCGGCGTATTACACATCAATGACAGATTAAAAAGGTTGAGTTGGACACGGTTGAATAAAATACGGCTCGGTTATGCTGTATTTTCAGCAATGACAAATCGAGGGGGTCGAGTTAGTTAAGCACCAATTAAAGTACATATGTCATGTGGCGTTCTCGGCGTATTACACAGCAATTGCAGATTAAGGTTGAGTTGATTTAAACACTGCTGGGTTATGTGTTTTCTGCAATTATAATATTAATGAGGTCGTTGAAAAGTCGGATGACAGACGGTTTTGTACTGCGGTTCTTTCTTAATTGATAAGTTAAGATTGGTTAGTGACAATTGAACACGACTATTTAATTCCGTATTCTGCGTGATGGCAAAGAGTTTGAGTAAATCACAGTGTTAAATCAAGGTTGTGGAATTCGGTATTTTCGGTATCAGTAAATTGTGTTGATTCAGTAGAGAATGAACTAAAACATTGGGGATTTGCGGTATTCTCAGCATTTTGTTCGATTTGCAGAAGATTGAGAAAAACATCCATTAATGAAATTACGTCTTTCTTAAGTGATATTGTCTGCAATGAGAAATTAAGGAGGATGAGTGAAGTCTTCTTGTCAAAAGTCAATATAGACTGTGTGTGATCTCAAATAAGATTAAAGGAGATTACTGCTGAAACATTATTGGATGTTCTTACGTTTATTGAGTTTTCGTAACGTTCGTTTTTACCGGTGAGCAGGTGCTAGCATCTCTGCTGATTAATCCGTTTTGAGCTCACTTATTGGGAGTAGCTCATATATTTTTCTTTATGAAAGAATGACTGACAAACTGATAGACAGGCAGACGAACGAATAGACATGCCGATAGACAAACTGGCTGGCTAACATACAGAAAGACAAACAGACAGAGAGACAGAAAGTGACAGACAAACGATGGAAAGAGGTAGAGAGTGAAGAAAGGAAAATATATTACTTGTGAAATAACATTGGAAGCGGGAACTGAACGAGCGCTGTGTCTTGCTAATGGATCCAAATTCTGCTCATATTACTCTTTTACCTGTCAAACAAGTAATATACATTTTCCACATACCGCTCACACACAAAGACCCCGAAAAAAAAAAAGTAAACTCGCGATGATATAAAATTTACTTCGATAAAACAACCCTCGTGGGAGATCAAACAAGTAACGTGATTATTTTTCTGTTTAACACACACACACACACACACACACACACACACACACACACACACACACACACACACACACACACACACACACACACACACACACACACACATCAAAAAAACAAACTTCGAGCGGGAAAAAAAGAACTCATTTTGAAAAGTTATATAAATTTGCAAGGATAAAACAGGTTGAGTGGGTAGGTGTGCGGCCGCTCGGGGCATCATCAACCTCATCCATATTTACCTGGTGGGGCGGTACGCAATAAGGCCCGCACGGCACAGGTCAGCTCGACAAGTGAACGCCTCCCAGAAGACCCGAAAAATGCATGGGCGAAAGCGAGAAGATAAATGGTGCAAGTTGGGTTTTTTTTATATATTTTTGTAACGCGTCTTGTCATGTAAATCTCGTCCTTGTTATCGGACTCTGCTTTATTCGTCGGTGTTTGTTTACTATTTACTATTTGTCTTGTTCTTTTTATTATTTATTCGTCGATTGCATGCGGATTCAAGGTCAGGCTCTAGTATGTGTGAATCCTAAATCTGAACACTTTTATACACCCCCTTAAATTCACCTTGCATATTTTCTAACCAACTTTCTATTGCCTTGATTTTTTTCTTCATGTATTTTGCTTACTGATATTTATTTTCTTAATTCTCTTTCTAGTTCTTTGTCTTTTATTTTGTTTTTCTTTCATGTGCCCCTGTTTGCTTGTTGATTTAAGGGGGTGTTCATAAAACTATGAATCCTAAATCTGAACTTTATCTGTTTACACCAGAAGTTTGTTTATATTCTTGGTTTTCTATTCTTTTAAACGAAACTTCTGGCGTTGTTAATCTGAGCCTTGTTTTAGGTCGCATCTGTCTTTGTCGTTGTATATACACTATTTTGTTTCCTGTCTGGTGATGTGTCTCGCTGTATTTTTATTGCTGGATACCTGTTGGTTCATGGCCTCGTGCGGAAGTGTAGGAATGCTAAATCTGAAAAGTTATCTACACACTTGGAGTTTGTTTCGCCGTATCTTTTAGGTTTTTCCTTGCTATATTTGACGCTGTTTATTTTTTACTTAATTTCTTCTTCCTCCAAGGTATTGCATATTGCATATTTTTTACTAGGTTAACTGTTGAGACAAGACCGCATTGTAAAAGGAAAGAATCCTGGTTTTAGATATTTTTAAACCTAGAATTTGTTTCATATATATTTTCAGTTTTTCCTTTATATAATTTTTACTCTCGGTTTTGCCTCGAATCCCACACTTCCTTTCTCCTTTGTCTTTCCTTCTATCCCTCATTGCAGTCTCAGACACCTGCAATATCTGTTCTCTCAGCTAGAGAGCAATGAACCCTCGTGCTGAGGAGGGGAGGCAAAGAAGGGGACTTGCCAGCGTGACTCTTGGCGAACAGAGAAAAAGAAATACGAGACTTCGTTTTCTGTAGTGATATTGACGATACTGAATTCTTCGCACACGATTACTATAGTGCAATATAAAATGTTTGACATCAAGTAAATCTCCAAGCAAAACCTAAGCTGGTGGTTGTCTAAAATTATTGCGTCTTGCCTTACCTGAGATGGTTCCGAATTTTTCCCAGACTTGACAGTTATGGGCCTGACGAGACTTGGGCAGCGGAGGGTGGGTGGCGGGCGGCGGGTTGAGGATGACTGGTTTCCGTGGCGGCTCGTTGTCATGCAGTTCTCGTCTACGGGAGGATGCAGAAAAGGAGGAGCGTGGGAGGGAGAGAATGGCAGCTAAACAGCAGTGCAAGGGATAGGAACAGAATCAATGAGGCAGTGGGAAATTTTCATATTGATTTCTTGTTTTTGTCATTAGATCCTACGAAGGAAGAAGACCGGTAAACAAACCTGTGTCAGAGGGTTCAAAAATATAATTGTGGCCGTGGCGGAAATTCATATTGATTCCCCTATTGTCTTATCATATGATCCTCCTGAGCGTGTACTGTTTCGCGTCTGCAGCCCCACACAACCAAGAAACCAGTAGCAAGAAACAGTCATTTTATTCATTAAGGAGACAGTTGTGCATTCTTGCCCTTATAACCACTTAAACAAGAGATGGCGTTCGTAGCTTTCTTCTAAACTGCGTCGAATTATTGTCATGCTTTTACTCACCAAGAGGGCAATTGTGAATCCACGTCTTTAGAAGGAAAAACAAATACTCGAGGGATGGGAGTCGTAACATTCCTCCTGTGAAATAATCGTGGTTTCTAAAAAGTAATCATCCGATTTTAAAAGTTAAAACGAATATAATGCCGCGTCTTTCGAAAATGCTGACAATATTATTACGGAAGTGAGGTCGGGGCTGAGGTGTCACGGTTGTTTGTGTCAGAGGAGGCGAGAGTGTTGCTTCTAGATGGCAAAAAGAAGGCGGTGGAGAGACGGGAAGCAGGAAGGAATAACAGCTAAGACATGAAAGGCCGGAGCGCAAGGTGAAATTCCGATAAAAATTGAGATGCACTTTGATGGAAAAGGTGTTGACGTGCATATCAAAGCTTTTAAAAATTTATTGTTACCTGTGTGTGTGTGTGTGTGTGTGTGTGTGTGTGTGTGTGTGTGTGTGTGTGTGTGAGTGTGTGAGTGTGAGTGTGAGTTCATGGACAAGGCAGCTTAGATTAGCCAGGCCTTAGCGGACATAATGGACACACTGCTGTAGGGTCGCCTCTTTCCCTGAGTCTCCCCTCGCCTCGCCTCACGCACGCCTTCGCCTCAACACGCAGACCGCCCGGGGCTCATACGGCCATATTCTGCTCCTCCGCTATTGTCTCCGGCGGCACAATTTTCCACTCCGCCTCTTAAGAAAGGGGAGTCGAGTTGCGTGCACAATCTTGCAAGCAGAGGCCGTGTGGGAATTTCACACTTACATACGCCTATTGCACAGCTGTCAATCTAGGGTGGGAGAGCCGCTCTTGGGAAGGGGGAGAGTGTGGGAGGCGTGAGGAAAGCCTGCAACTGGGCGCGTGAATGAGCAACTAAATGGGGGTGGGAAGGGGTGGATGAGGTGGTAGATGAGTGACTGCGAGGAGGAGAAATTTGGTGTATTGGATGGATGAGTGGAAGGGTAGGTGAGTGAGTTGGTGGGTGGGTGAGTTAAAGGAAAAGTAAATGAGCGACTAGGAAGGAGAGTAACTGGCGTCCTGGTCCGCTTACTGGAGGGCGTCAGAGCCACATTGTTCCGACCAATAGTAATGTCAAGGCTGGAGACAATGGTGAATAAGGAAGGTCAAATTGACGGGCAGAGAGAGAGAGAGAGAGAGAGAGAGAGAGAGAGAGAGAGAGAGAGAGAGAGAGAGAGAGAGAGAGAGAGAGAGAGAGAGAGAGAGAGAGAGAGAGAGAGAGAGAGAGAGAGAGAGAGAGAGAGAGAGAGAGAGAGAGAAAATTACATAGAATTACATAGAAAATCAGACCACACAGACCCCATGGTCCAGACTAGGTGGTCTGTCCTTAAACCTCAGTGATTTTACATTAATCAGATGGCTCCAAAACGTTGCTTTTCTACTCTAGTTAATATTAAGTTGAAGGAAGTGACGGTCGAGCTTGTTTTTAAAGGAGTCAATCGTGTTACACTGGACCACTGATGGTGGGAGCTTATTCCATTCTCGCACTACAACGTTGGTGAAGAAAAATTTGGTGCAGTCTGAATTTACCTGTCTACATTTGAATTTTATGCCATTGTTCCTTGTTCGCAAAGTGTCATCGATCATAAACAATTTTGTTCTGTCTACACTCGTGAAACCATTAAGTATTTTAAAACATTCGATCAGTTTTCCTCGGAGGCGACGTTTCTCTAGAGAGAACATGTTAAGGGTGGAAAGCCTTTCTTCGTAGGATTTGTTGCGCAAGGAAGGGATCATTTTTGTTGCTCGACGCTGTACACCTTCTAGTTTAGCAATGTCCTTTGCATGGTGGGGAGACCAAAACTGTACCTCATATTCCAAGTGGGGTCTGACTAAACTATTGTAGAGCGGAAGTATTACATCTTTATTCTTGAATAAAAAGTTTCTTTTAATGAAGCCCAACATTCTGTTCGCTTTATTTGCTGCATCGATGCATTGATGTGAGAATTTGAGGTTTGACGCGATTTTGACCCCCAGGCCCTTAACCCATTGAACGCTTTTGAGTTTAACGCCGCGCATTTCGTAATCGAACTTCTTATTTTTTGTTCCAACTTGAAGGACCTGGCACTTGTCTACGTTAAAGGGCATCTCCCATTTGTCCGACCAAGCTGAAATTTTGTTCAAATCCTCTTGGAGGCTTTGCCTGTCTTCGTCAGCGAGAACCGAGTTACCAATCTTTGTGTTGTCTGGAAAATATACTAATGCGATTATTGAGTCCAACATCCACATCGTTGATGTAAATAATGAAGAGCACTGGGCCAAGAACCGAGCCCTTAGGGACGTCACTAGTGACCGGCGCCCTCTCTGAGTTAAATCCGTTAACCACCACTCTTTGTTGTCTGTTGCTCAACCAATTCGCGATCCATTGGTTTACTTGACTGTCAGTACCTATTTGCTTTAATTTATAAAGTAATTTATGATGATGAGAGAGAGAGAGAGAGAGAGAGAGAATGAATAAATGAATGAATGAATTTGTGTTTCCCTTGCATTTTGTGTCCCGTGACCTCCATGACCCCGGCAGCAGCACATTAAATGCTGCTCGGCGGCGCGACACTCAGGCCGCCACGCCCGGGGCTCGGCCACAAGTCCTCACTTTATCATTCGCTGCGCTCCTCCCATTCGGCCTCACGTCAAAGGCACCGCCGCGAGGCGAAATAGCGCCTTCCCAAGGCACGGCCGGATCATCCGTTTTCCCAACATACAACAGTTGCAGAAAGCGTAAAAAAAAGTGCATGGAGATTTGCATAAGATCCGGAAACATTAATGTAATGTAATGTAAAGTGCAGGCTCATTTTATATATATATATATATATATATATATATATATATATATATATATATATATATATATATATATATATATATATATATATATACATAAAAGCAAGAATTATTGTTTCGGAACAGCTACCATTTATTTTTAGCAGTATTGCGTCGTCAGCCCGTCGGCTCCCGTGGTACGGAAGAATTTTCATTTATCTTTTTCGGTAGAAGAGAATTTTCCTATTTCATATATATATATATATATATATATATATATATATATATATATATATATATATATATATATATATATATATATATATATATATATATATATATATATATATATATATAGATATAGATATATATATATATATATATATATATATATATATATATATATATATATATATATATATATATATGTGTGTGTGTATAAATTTAATAATTCAATCTTAGAGTCGGTGCTGTGTTTGCATCAGTGTAGGGCTCAATGTCATTTATTTCCAATAACCATAACCACATCAATTTTTCTCTCTTTCTCAGTTTCTTCCCGCGGAAGTAACATCAGGCCCGGCCATGATGTGTTTTTTTCTCTGCCTCAAGAGCGGGAGACTCGTTGCTTGGACGCTGATGCTCCGCGCCAAGGCCACGAGAAGCTTTTTTCAGTGATTCCCGATTAAACCAGAATATGGGCGTCTTCTTCTCTTGATGTTGATATTTCATCATCTCAATCATCATCATTGTTATTACTATAATCTTGAATAGGGTTAACATCATAAATAATATCCGCACAGACAACAAATCAACATTAATAATTAAGTTTGACATTTCTTGCTCACCGATGAAAAAATATCAATAACGCCTCGCGTCCTTGCAACCAATCGCCCGACCGTCTCCGTGCCCGGTAAAGATGCCAGTCCATCGCGTGATTATGATTCCCTCCCCACCTCCCCTCTCGCTCTATCTCCCTCTGCCTCCTTCCCTTCCTACCCCGGCTGAACATTCAGCACATTCACTCGGCAAACAGATAAAGCAGCCGGCTGGAAACAATTTCTTGGCGCGTAAAATCGGAAAAGTTCTCTTGCAACTTTGAGTCCTGAACTCCTCTCATTGGCTCCGGCACACTTTGCTCCCACGCACCGCTACCTTGCCATGCGGGTGCCGGAGTCTCTCTCTATTTGTCGGCCGAACTTCTTATTTATAAGCCTCTCTTTCATCATCTTTTATAGGGAGTATGTCGCCTCCGTTCTAATATCCATAATTCTCATCTCTCTTTTTGTGATAGTAGCTGGGTGTCTGTCAGCCTCTCTGCTTCACTTCGTGTCCGTGTGCCTCTCCTTCGTCTAAAGTTATGAAGGGTACGTCGTCTTCGCCTTAATATCCATAAGTCTCATCTCTAAGTTTGTTTCAAGAAAGCGAAGGAAGATTAACGAGTCTGTTTGTCGTGAGGCGTTAATTAAGGATGTGTCACCGGTGAGGGCGCTGCAGGGCTGCCGGTGTTGTTGGTGTTATCCACCGCCCATCGCCACGCCACTGCCTTTCGTTTACCTTTCTTGCTCATCTTTGTCTCCTACCTGTAGCGGCTACTAATATATATATATATATATATATATATATATATATATATATATATATATATATATATATATATATATATATATATATATATATATATATATATATATATATATATATATATATATATATATATATATATATATATATATCAGGTTTTTCAAAAAGATTTCTTCCATATTTATACCAATTCTAATGCCTGAAAGTCAGTGGGAGCGGCACCCAGGGAGTGACGCTGTAAAATCTACGGACACGGCCAGCCATGTGTGCATTACACAGCGGCTCCCATGAGTGACAATGCAAATATCCCAGATTAATTCCTCCTCCAAACAGATTTATTCTACATCACTATACTGCATTGATACTATATGGGTGGGGAATGAGCACGCTAGTAATTCTTTGTATGACAAGGTGCTATTTTCCTTATCCTTCGCAGCCATTCATTCTTCCCAGCCTCCCTGATAAACATTCATCTGGTACATACATAATGCATACATTCATGCATTCATACATACATACATACATACATGCGCACACACACACACACAAATATATGTATATATATATATATATATATATATATATATATATATATATATATATATATATATATATATATATATATATTGCATCTTCTTTCACCGCAATATATATACGTTTTCAAAGAAAGGTAAACATTATGGAAAATCAAGCTTAAAGTTACGATGGCGGAGGAAAGTTTTCTCGCCAAAAAAGAGCGGCAGATTGTGGCCCCGACAAGAGCATCTCTGACGAGCAGCCGCCGCCCAGCACGACACAACGGCAGCGGCGAACCTCTCGTGATGACGTGTCTGGAACCATTTTGTCTCCCAAGGCACCACATTCGTCATACTTTTGACTCCAAAACCAGGACACTGATCAAAGTGAAATGAAAAAAAGTATGATATAGACCACTACGAATGTACCATCATTAAAAAACCCATCGTGCGGTCTTACTATATAACGACCAAATGAATAACTTGTCTCCAGAGAGATGTTAGAAGTTAGTCCGCCCAGCAGGCTACCGAGAGCCCATAAAGATAACGAGGCCAATCCAAGGGAACGTCTGTCTTGGCTGCCATGACTATGTGCGGGAGACTTAACCACACACACACACACACACACACACACACACACACACACACACACACACACACACACACACACACACACACAAACACACACACACACACACACACACACACACACACACACACACACACACACACACACACACACACACACACACACACACACACACACACACACACACACACACACACACACACACACACACACACACACACACACACACACACACACACACACACACACACACACACACACACACACACACATATAAATAAGCAGGTGATGGAACTTCTGGGGCACTATAATATGATATGATATATTATCCGTCATTAAGTTTTACACTACTACTACTACTACTACTACTATTACTACTACTACTTATCCTTTTGCTGCTACAAATAGTGATTATATAATAGCAATTATATTTCTGCTATACTGCCAGTCTGCTTCAGCTTTCCATACAATAACTAAAGTCGATTAACGAGCCAGCAGCCGAGAATTAGTGAAACCTGAGTCTATAATAACGACGTTTATACCTCGAGGGAAATTAGGGAGCCGAACCAGGCCGGGCGGATGTCGCGTCAAGTGTCTGGCTCACGGGTGGAATGCACGCCAGGCCGGGTCGGGTGGCAAGCTCCTCGCCCACCGCAGGGACCGTCGCAGCTTAATTACCGGTGTCGCAATGATCCGCCGGATGAAGGAAAGTGACACGCAGTTCCCTCCCAATCTGGTAGTTCTGAGAAATTATAAATGATCTTGATGACTGAGGTAAATGTCAAGAAATAACCAAATATCACATAAAAGATCGAGTTAGTTGGAAGAAAAGACCGACATGCCATGGAAAACCACATGCTTGCCGGCTAAGATATTGTTGTTCCCGTAGCTCTTACCCCCCACCCCACCCCCAGCCTAGTGCACTGAGTCGCCAGGTCCTGCAGACAACAGAGCCTATGTTTTGCTCACTCCGAGTCCGTCCGAGAAGCGGATTATCGTGTCAAAACTTTCCTCAAACTTTCCTGGATAAGTAGCCTTCGCACTGTTTCTTAAATCCTTTGAGTTTAGTCGTTTTTCAAGGAGTCGCCGCGCCCGTGATCTCCAAGGCCGTAATGAAAAGCTGTGCTGGTTAAAGATACTTAGCACTTATCGAAGGTGTAGCAACGCATTAATTTGCTTCCATAGTGATGGGGACAAACGGCTTAATGGTTTCCCCTCAACACGTAGAAAATGACGACATGATTCAAAGGTTGACACAAGGGCCACAGGAGGAGTCCCTATATTCTGTCCTATCTCCCACTCTTTTTCTGTTGTTCATTGATGATCTTCTTTCCAAAACGAACTGTCCTATCCATTCCTACGCCGATGATTCCACTCTGCATTACTCAACTTCTTTTAATAGAAGACCCACCCTTCAGGAACTTAACGACTCAAGGCTGGAGGCTGCAGAACGCTTAACCTCAGACCTTACTATTATTTCCGATTGGGGCAAGAAGAACCTGGTGTCCTTCAACGCCTCAAAAACACAGTTTCTCCACCTATCCACTCGACACAATCTTCCAAACAACTATCCCCTATTCTTTGACAACACTCAGCTATCACCTTCCTCAACACTAAACATCCTCGGTCTATCCTTAACTCAAAATCTCAACTGGAAACTTCATATCTCAACTCTTACTAAATCAGCTTCCTCGAGGCTTGGCGTTCTGTACCGTCTCCGCCAGTTCTTCTCCCCTGCACGGTTGCTGTCCATATACAGGGGCCTTGTCCGCCCTCGTATGGAGTATGCATCTCATGTGTGGGGGGGGGCTCCACTCACACAGCTCTTCTGGACAGAGTGGAGGCTAAGGCTCTTCGTCTCATCAGCTCTCCTCCTCATACTGATAGTCTTCTACCTCTTAAATTCCGCCGCAATGTTGCCTCTCTTTTTATCTTCTATCGATATTTCCACGCTGACTGCTCTTCTGAACTTGCTAACTGCATGCCTCCCCCCCTCCCGCGGCCCCGCTGCACTCGACTTTCTACTCATGCTCATCCCTATACTGTCCAAACCCCTTATGCAAGAGTTAACCAGCATCTTCACTCTTTCATCCCTCACGCTGGTAAACTCTGGAACAATCTTCCTTCATCTGTATTTCCTCCTGCCTACGACTTGAACTCTTTCAAGAGGAGGGTATCAGGACACCTCTCCTCCTGTATTTGATCTTCCTTTCGGCCACCTCTTTTTTACTTTAGGAGCAGCTCTAGCAGGCTTTTTTTTATTGTTTTCTTTTTTGTTGCCCTTGAGCTGCCTCCTTTGTTGTAAAAAAAAAAATATATATATATATATATATATATATATATATATATATATATATATATATATATATATATATATATAGTAGGGTAACAATCGACAGATCCGTGACCACTTTTCTGGAACCTCCAAAACTCAATTGGGTTGTCTACTTGGGTCAATTTAGAAACAAAATAGCCCCCATGTCTTTTGAGTTAGGTGGGGAACACTCTGAAAAAACGCGTTTTTTTTTATAATTTACACAAAAAACACCTCCGAGACCCTAGAATGCCTATATCTTTGGATTTACATACGCTAGAGAGACAAATAAAGTGTCATTTCCCACTATTTCTGACATGGGAATAATGATAGAAACCATTGCAAATTGATTTCAGACATATTTATCATGATAATTTGGCAGGCAACCTCTCAGGGTCGTAGCGAAGGCTCGTATTGGCCATATACATAAAACTTTGGAACTATATGATTAAAATGAACAAGTAGGGTGTCTTTTCCCACTATATTTGACATGAGAATTACATAGGAATGCATATTTAAGTTATTTGAAGTACCCTAGTACCTCTAATATAACATGACCCCCTGTATCTATGTGAACCGATTTACAATAATATAGATAGGAATCAGTCGAAGAAGTCTCTCACACTTATATTCACATGAACATACTTAGACATCATCATCAGAGCTGTCAGATGGTTCACTCTCAGAGTCAGAGTCATCACTGCGTTCGTTTGGATTGTCTTGTGTAGCTGGCGCAAGTAGCTGCAGCGATGGAGGCGTCGGTAGCATAGTGTAGCGTACTGGCAAGCACAGTCCATTTTCAACATGCCATCCATGCCCAGTGGGTGATGGGTGATCTCTGAGATCATAGTGGATTTGTATATATGCTAGATAGTTGACTCTCAACAGCTGTTGGTACAGAGTGTCGTTGTCAGGTGCAAGGCACAGTCTTCTTTTGTGCCCTCCACTTCACTGTTCGCGCTTCACCAAAGCTAGAGCTCTTGGTATCATCGCCATACACATATTTGAGGACAAAGAAATATAGGTTTACCACAAGTCAGGATGGAATAACGTGACCACACATTTGTAGAGGAAGTACTGAAATTTTATTTCCATAAAAACAGCATATAACACAAAGGTTGTATCATACAGGACAATCAGTAACTGGTTCTTAAGGGCACACTTTTCTTCGTATCAGACAGTATAATATATATAGTAATGATATTATCATCTGTTTGTTAACATAGCCATATGTACATTTTCCACATAATTTTGCCCTTGCCAAATTTTATTAAATAAGTAAGAGACTTAAATATGCATTCCAATGTAATTCTCATGTCAAAGTTAGTGGGAAAAAGACACCCTACTTGTTCATTTTACCCATATACTTTCAAAGTTTTAAGTATATGGCCAATACGAGCCTTCGCTACGATCCTGAGAGGTTGCCTGCCAAATCATCATGATAAATATGTCTGAAATCAATTTACAATGGTTTCTATCATCATTTCCATGTCAGAAATAGTGGGAAATGACACTTTATTTGTCTCTCTAGCATATGTAGATCTAAAGATACAGGCATGCTAGGGTCTCGGAGGTGTTTTTTGCGTAAATTTAGAAAAAACGCGGTTTTTCAGTGTTCTTCCACCTAACTCAAAAAACATGGGGGCTATTTTTTTCTAAATTGACCCAAGAAGACAACCCAATAGAGTTTAGAAGGTTCCAGGGATCTGTCGATTGTTACCCTACTAATAGGTGTGTCGCTGGCTTTCGCTTGTGAACTAAGCCTCCCTCAAGACATTCTGGTCGGCGGCTCCTCGTCGGCTCAGGAGTGTTTCGCTTTAAGTGACCTCTCGTCAAATATTTAAAATGCCGGGCCTTAGTCTTCTTTACTCCACAATTTTTCGTGTTTGACGTCAGTATCGTGCGGATTTTTTTCGAGAATAAGTATATGTCGACTTATCTTATTTAATTTTCTCTTTATTTTCTTATTTTCATTTTTCCAGCTTTTTCATTTACATAAGTTTCAGCCATAGATATGCAGTTCACTTTGCTCTTTTAAGTTATTCGAGTTATACGGTTTAATTGAATCGTTTCCCCACCCTTCCCTTCTCTCCCCTCTCCCCTCTCCTTCCTCCAAAGCCTTGCCCAGATCTACTGAGGAGCGCCACTCTCGCCCCGGCCTGAGCTGTGACACCCGGGGCTGATGGCTACCTGCAGAGTATAATTCCGAGCAAGTCCTGCTTTATAACCCAACGAGTCAGATGCGTCAACCATCATATGCATTCTTTATGGTTCCGTGCACCAACAAACCATTGCAGCCGTGCGTTACAAAAGACGCGTATTTCGCCTTGAATAATGATTCTTTTCGTCATCTTCAATACTACCTCTGGAAATGATCAAGTAATCCATACTTCTAGCTATAGCTGAGGCGAGATAATATATAATTGCAGAATGACATTGCGAAAAGACGAGGAAGGACGAGTCCTCTGTATGAAGTAAACATCAATAAAAGGAAGATGAAGTGTCGGGACGCATTAGAATTGTCGGCTTTACTGAGGCTGAATTGGCAAGAATGAAAATGTAAAACGTTCTCATAAGTCGCTTAGTGAAGCAACGACCGATAACAGTTGATGCACAGGAGAGGATAGCCGAGTGCTGTTAAAGAAGATAGAATACTAGTCGTGAAGGTCAGGTCTAGTTTAGTGCAAAAAGAATATTTCCATTCAGTTATTTGGAGTTTTTGTTCATGGTTACTAGAACAGAACTATCGCTTGAACCAATGCAAGGTTTGATGATTCTTCGGAAAATTCTTAGTCTCGACGTTGGTTAGGAGATTATCACGAGTATAATCCCGTGCAATAGGAGGCTGTTAGTCTCAAGGAAGTATTGTATTATCCACATAATTCCTCACTTATTTCTTGAATATCTCCCCTCAAGAGTTGTCATCTTACTATACAGTATCTCATGTATTAATACTTGCCATGTCTTTCCCACAGTTGTTCCTTCAAGGCTACAACCCTACTAAACAGTATTTTGCGTATCAAACTTGTCTTCTCTTCGGGAACAGCTTCCTATGAATTAGAATTCGTCACTTCTTTCTATATTTTTCCCGTTATAGAATTATCGCTTAAGTAGAGAGCTTCTTATGTATATTGAAGCCACTTCTTTCTAAATGTTTTTTTTTTTTTTTTTTTTTTTTACGTTTTCGCCTATGGCGCCGGTAGGCTTTGATGGTAGGGCCTGATGGTCGGCCCCAGCCCGTTGTGGCGCAGGCAAGTGTTTATAGTGGCGCCATCTTGCATTGGCTCATGCTGGCCCCCGGGAGCTCATCTTTGATCCTCGAATCTAGAGTCCGGGTTGATAGGTGGTCTTCTGGACAGCATGTGGGTAGTCTTAGGTCACTCGGCGGTGACTGAAAAATCCCAGCTTGTGGCACCGGGCGGAGCGCGAACCCGTGTCGTCCTTGACGCGAGGCCGTCACGTTATCCACTCAGCTACCGCCTTCCCTTCACGCCATCTAGCATCTACTAATGTATTAAAATTCTTTTCATGAATTTTATCTTCACCTCATTATCAATATCATGTTCAGCTATTCTGGACAAGCACCGTTCTCAACGCTCTCCTCTTTCAATGTCTGATATTAGTCCTTCCTCTCAAGACCCCCAAATCCAAGCCCGTCACCGCACTGGACGGCAACACATGTGCCTACCCTCAACCCTTACTACTTGCCTCGACTGCTCATCATCAAGGTTTCGTCTCACCCTTCCTGTGTAAATCACCACACAGGGCGCAGCTCGTATGCCTGACACGTTTCATCCGACGCTGCTGAGGAGGGCCACGCGTCGGGGCCTTACTAGCACCCCAACCACGCATGGCATATATCAGCCCTTTAATTTAGCCTAAACATCATTTCTTCCGCTGCTGTTCAATCTATTCAGCCAAATTATCCTTCGAATCTGGAATCCCATGTGACACAACTATGTATTCAAGGACTGCTCTTACATGTGATATTTATATTGGAATTCTAACATACACAAGCTTCATACAGAACTAAACCCTTCACATAGTCGCAAAACATACTTATACGTATTTGAATCCAGTTTTCCAAGACAAGCATTCTCTTGTTCACCATCAAATCTTAGTCTACCAATCCCTTCTGACAGCCCTCCTGCACGGATCAGCTTCACTCCCCTCTCCCCTAACGCAGCTTTTTGTCCGCAGGTGAGTGAGTGGCGCTGCGGGCGGCGCGGGGCTGTCAAAAGGGACCTGTCGAGGGGTGAGTACTGACAGACACACCCCGCACGCACACCGACAGCCTCTCGATCGTGACATAGCCGCTGAAGGGTGTGACTAACTGTGACTTACTCCATTCCCGACAGAGGCAGATGTGCTATAGATATAAAGCATTGCAACGGTCTTACTTTTCCTATTTACGACTATACAGGTACGCTTTTATAGTTGATTTAGAAATGTCATGTGTGAGATGAGTGATTGTGAACTGTAAGTTAAAACGAAAACTTGTTGAGGTAGTTTAGTAGGTTTCATTTACCCACTTGTTATGTTTGCAGCATCTTCACGGATCTAGTGGCTGAGTTGAGTGCTCAGAATGTGAGGCATAAGACAAGAAGTGTTTAGTCTGAGGGAAAGCGAAGATCGTGCTCTGGGTTTCTATATCCCTGAGTGTGTGCGTGTGTAGGTGTGTGTGTGTGTGTGTGTGTGTGTGTGTGTGTGTGTGTGTGTGTGTGTGTGTGTGTGTGTGTGTGTGTGTTTGTGTGTGTGTGTGTGTGTGTGTGTGTGTGTGTGTGTGTGTGTGTGTGTGTGTGTGAGTGTGTGTGCTGGTGTGAGTGTTTTAACCTACATCACCTCTTGTAAGGAAAATATCAACTAGTGAAATGGAGAAAAACTGTGTATGCATATTTTTTTCAGGACGTCGAATTGGTTGATAGCTTTCCGAAATGTCCCCTGACACAATGCATACCCACTTAACTCTGACTATCGGATTATACTCTCTCTCTCTCTCTCTCTCTCTCTCTCTCTCTCTCTCTCTCTCTCTCTCTCTCTCTCTCTCTCTCTCTCTCTCTCTCTCTCTCTCTCTCTCTCTCTCTCTCTCTCTCTCTCTCTCTCTCTCTCTCTCTCTCTCTCTCTCTCTCTCTCTCTCTCTCATGCTCTCCCTCCCTCCCTCATTCACTCCCTCCCTCCCACTCTCCCTCCCTCACTCCCTCCCTCCCAGTCAGCCCCTCTAAGCCCACTCACAACCCCCGGGTCTCTTTCCTCCAAGTAGTGGGCTTCGTGGAAGCTACTTAATAGCCCCTTAAAACCCTTTGTGTTGGCGCATGAATCAAAACGTGGCGCACTTCATCGTTCTAGTGTGAGCTAAGCAGCCTGAGAGTCATGGATGTGGCCTGTCTGTCCTGCTCTTGCCTTGCTGTGTCTTGCCTCGTCTTGGTCTCATAACAACCTCTTCATCCTCCCCAGCCTCCTCCTCTTTCTCCGCCTCGTCCACTTCCGTCTCCTTCTGTTCTTCCTCCTTGTCGAATGCAAGCCATCAAGATTTCGTGGATTTCTTAACTCGTCTTGGCCTTATAACATCCACTTCAGCCTCACCAGCCTCCTCCTCTTCCTATGTATCCTTTTTTCCCTTCTTTTTCTCTTCTGATCTTCCTCCTCATCGAGTTAGAGCCAACAAGATTTCGTGGATTTCTTAACTCGTCTTGGCGTCAAAACATCCACTTTAGACTCCCCAGCCTCCTCCTCTTCCTCTGCATCCTTTTTTTCCCTTCTCCTTCTCCTCTGTTCTTCCTCCTCATCGAGTTAGAGCCATCAAGATTTCGTGGATTTCTTAACTCGTCTTGTCCTCATAACATCCACTTCAGCATCCCCAACCTCCTCCTCTTCCTCTGCATCCCCCTTTTCCTTCTTCTCTTCTTTCTCCTTATCGAGTTGAAGCCATCAATTTCTCGTGTATCCTCTAGCATTTTATATTCATCCTTGTTCTCGTTGAAAGTCTGATTGAATTTGCGTAACTTTTTTCAGTGATTTTCTTTAGGAGGCAGTGCGTACATTTTGGTCTCAATATGTATAGGGCGAGGGTTGAAGATTGTGTGTATGTATAATATGTGTGGGGGAAGAGAGCGGTCGCAAAAAATCGCTGCATCCTCATGGTTTCCCTCATCCCTTTTTCTCTTCCTCTCTCGCATTCCTCTTTTTCTCCTCCTATTATTCCTCTTTTTCTTCCTCCCCACCGCTGAGAGCATCTGCCTCTTAGTTTCCCTCTTTCCACTCTTCATTCTTTTCCCCTCCTCTCCCCTCTTACCAGATTTTCTCCCTTTCAGAGCAAAGCTTTTTCTTATTCCAGAGTTTTTATCTTTCGTCATTTCCCCTTCCATTCCAGTAACTCTCCTGCTCCTCATTTTTCTCTTATGCTTCTTTTTGAACCTCTCTTTCCCTCTGTTTTGTCTCTCTCTATCTCCCTTTCTCTCTATCTACCTATTTTTACCTATCGCTCTACCTATCTTTACTAGACTATATTAATTTACGTTTTATTACACCTCGCCATGCTGTAAAAAGTGTTACTCTTTACTTGGATTTATTAAGGGAAAGTAAGTTTTTTTTTCCACCTTTTTGTCAGTCTCCTGCCCGGTCGACACTTTCCACCTCGTAGGCACATCGTTCTCTGCCAGTTTCACGCCGCCATCCCTTTCGAAGCTTCCCTCAAAGTCTCCTCGAATTACCATACATTATTCTTTTTGGGGTCACTTTTATGGCCCTTCCGCGCGCCTTAGTGGGACTCCAGACGGGTTTTATGTCTTATTTTAATTTAGACGCTTATTTTTCTTTCCCCTTTCATATTTTTTGTAGTTTAGACACAACTTGCGTTTCCCCTTCGGCTTCTTAGAGAGTTAAGACACTAATTTCCCTCTCCCCTTCTTTTTCTAACTCAGACATTTAACTTTCTCTTTCCCCTTCCTCGTATTCTAATGAAGACACTAACTTCATTTTTCGCTTCGCCTTATTCTAATTTTGACACGATAACTTCCTTTTTCTCCATTTTTCTCTTGTTTTAAAGGTCGTTTTTACGTTTCCTCCTTGCGATTTATTTTTATTTCTAGTCTTGATCCTTTTTTAAACTCATCTTATTCTCGTTCATATTGTTAACCATCATTATTTTTAATTCGTTATATCTTTATCTATCCCTATTCTTTCCCTTCATCATCCTCTTTCTCATTCAATTTAAACTGTCGAACGTGTAAAAACAAACACATTGCAACAGTTACCAGCTACGTACACTCTCCTCTCGCCTCAGTCTCATCACCTCTCGACGTCTACCCTTCCCATGTTAGAGCTGACCCACCCCCACCTCTACCTCTCGTCCCCTCGTACAGCCCCTCTCGACTTCAACTTCCCCTCCTCATGGTACTCGCTGCCCCACATGCTCCACGTCTTTGGTTGACAGATCCTATCACGACCGCATGTGTGTTTTGGGGGGGAGGAGAGGGAAGTGTGGGGGAAGGGGGGAGGGGGCGGTGTTTTTAGTACGCGAATGCATTATGTCTGTGGTCCTCATAATATTTTTGTTCGAAGTTTTGCATTTCAATTCACGGTGTCGTCACGTAATCTAATTATAATTTTATTTCGTATTGCAGTAAAACTTTAGCATGACATCGCGTGCAGTGGGAGGTTTTATGAGCGGCGAGAGCACTTGTCGTGGTGTGTGTGAGGCGTGAGTGTGGGTGTTCCGGGAATAGGTGCTTTGCGGCGATATTTATTCATGATTTTTACTGAGGTGCATGACAAGAAGACTCAAATAAAAGGAGGGTTATATATCAGGCGTAGTTCGGTGGTGAGAAATTCAAATATTATGATCATTTATTTATTTAGATTCGAGAAATACTGCGTTAAATTTTTCTCATTTGCTTCAGCCATCTGCTTCGGTAGGCTGCATATTCATTTGTATGCTTGCTGAACAATAATATGAACGCTGGCTGCTGCAAGGTATCAAGAAAATTGGAGAGCAGTTCGGCAAAAACTCAGTCTAAGCTTCCTCACAACAGTATTGTTTGTAAGCTTTCTCACAATAGTCTTGTTTTCAAGTTTTTACATTCAGTTTCCAGCAAATCAAGAAAAATTCCGCAACGCTGCAAAGATCGGGCCTGAGAAACTGTGTTGTGATCGAGAAGCCGAACGTGTGAGAATAATAGTAAAGCCCTCTACGCAGGGCCGTTGGAAGGAAAATACTGGCAACACGTTCGATGTAGATCATAGAAACATTACTGAAAATATATAATAAAGGAAGGCGATACGTATATGTAAAGATGAGCTTATTAATGATGGTGAGGGGATGAGTGAAAAGGTAAACTATAACCTCCTCTCAATCTTTATGCAGGATAATGAAGCGATGATTCCAGAGGGGTAACAGATATTGCATGAGGGGAGAGTGATAAGGTGAGGGACTCGATAATTATATAATTACCGTGCAGGCAGTCCGTGATGAGACTGATAGATTAAGGAAAAATGTATCACCAGACCCGCAAGAAAAAAAAAGGAAAAGTGACCTTCAGCAGATCATTCACCAGCATATTAATGAGGTCGGTGGCTTCTGCTGTTGTGTCAAGGTTATGGAAACTAGCGAATGAGACTCCAACCTTGAACATGGGGTTAAATCTTTCATGTCTAATCATTATCCAATTATCTTAAGATTAGTAATAGGCAAAAATGTTGGAGTTCATAATTGCCAGAAGTAATTGCAATCATCTTGAGAGACAGAGATTAACGACTCGCTTCATAGTTTCATAAGGGATAAACCTTACTAATCTTTCATCCCTACATATTAAAGTGACTATTATGCTACATAGATGCTACTTGCTTGAACACCATAGAAGGAAAAACTACACACTGCAGGTCTTATAGAAATCATGTACCGGTATGTTACTGGGCTCTCCTCACCAACAACTACTCTTCCTTCACCCACCACCCCGTTACACACACATAAAGAAAGCTCAGCCAAAACAATCCCCTCGGGCCTTACTCCCTCCCCTCTAACTCCCCTCTCTTATACTCACACGCGTAATCAACTTCTGCTACACGCCCCCAGAGTACTGCGTTTTTGTGTCAGGGAAGGAAGGAATACGTACTTTTTTGTGGCTCGTTTTCTTTTTGTTGTTTACATGAAGCAGGTCGAGAATGCCGCAGCGGAGATGATGTAGGGTTGAAGTGTCTACGTAGAGGGGTAAATATGTGCGTCGTGGCTGGTAGACAGATATAAGAGTAGGAAATGAAATGGGAAGAAAGGAATACCGACGCACTCAACTGTCATCTCCTTTTCTCCTCCTCCTCTTTATTCGTCCTTCTTGATTTCCCTTTTTCTCCGTATTTTCTTGCTCTTCCTCCTACATCCAACTAAACGTACTCAACTGTCATCTCCTTTTCCACCTCTTCCTCTTCCTCCTTATTCTTCCTTCCTCATCTCCTCTTTCTCCTTATTATCTTGTTCCTTTTCCTACTCCTCAACATACTCAACTGTCATCACCTTTTCCTTCTCCTCCTTTTTCTTATCCATCTTCTCTTCCTCATTCTCCTTTTTCTTTTCATGTTCTTCCTGATAATTTTCTCTTCTTACTCCTGCTCTTGCTCCTGCTCCTTTTCCTCTTTCATTCCCTTTTTATTCCAGCTCCTCCTCTTTCTCCTCCTCCTTCTCCTCGTCGTCACTCCCTTGGTATAGCTTACGCTGCTGTCCTTGCCGTGCCTCCCTGAGAAACGTCCGTCACTGGGGCACGAATTACTGAGCAAATACTCCGGTGGTTCCTCTTCCCTTTTGAGTTCGCCAGTGATTTGCCACCTCGGGAATGTGTCGGTATAAAGTAGGTCATTTACGTTGCACCTCTGAGTAAGGTTTTATCCTACCTTTGGGTGCGTGGGTGGCTGTTTTTTCCCCCATAATGAGTTGTTGACCATTTTGCCAATGAAGCACGCATTTTCCTTTGACGTGTAGTACTATTTTTAAGATTCGACTGGAGGAGAGACAGAGAGAGAGAAGTAATAAGAGGTAGAGGTAGATGTCGAATAAGAGAAAAAGAGGAGGTAGAGGCGGAATAGTAGAAGTTGGGTTAGAAATCCAAATAAAAGCTGTAAACACAAAGATAGATGGGGAGAGAGAGAGAGACACACACACACACTGTTAAATTAAGAAATAGTTCCAAAAAAAGTTAATCCATCCTGGTGCCAGATACATCCTCCAAGTAAAAATTGGAAAAAGTCTGTAATTGAAGGATTAATGGATAATTAAAGGCTGATCACTTGATGAATCCTCTTGGCACGCTTGTAATATTTACCTGAAGATTTTTTTTACACTATTTAGTGAAGTGATTACGGAACAGGCACTACGTATCCCTAGCTGTCGCCTGACCTGCAAATGGTGCCGTCTGTCACAATGAAGAGACTGGCCCACACCAATAGAGGTCACCAAAAAGCGGCTTCATTATTATTAGTTGTTATTCTGTCTTTGTTTCCTTGCAGGCGTCCATCTTGTATTTTATCCTTGAATGGGGACTGAGTAATGACTTTTGCTTCTATGTTCTATTTACGTGCTGCCTATAGCGCCGGTAAGCTGTCTTGAAGAACTTCTTGAGCGACCCCAGCCCAGCGAATGTCCCCAGTGGCTTAGTTATGGTGGTTGCCGTGATATAAGACACTTCCTTGGTCCATGCTACTCCCGGTGCTCCTTTTGACCGAAGTCCCTGAATTTAGGGTTGACTGCAGATCTGTCCTTGTAATCATGTTTTTCCCCTTCAGTATACGTTTCGGTATGGTAAGAAAAGAAAAATATAAGAACTTAAATTGTGATATAGATAATTTGTATTTCTTTCTTTCATGAGGACAGAGTAATCACTTTTTTTGCCTAGGTAACCGTTTTCTTTTCCCTCAACATGCGTTTCGGTAAAGTATGCAATGAAAAATATATGAGTTTGAATTATGATATATATATATATATATATATATATATATATATATATATATATATATATATATATATATATATATATATATATATATATATATATATATATATATATATTTAATTTGCTACTTATTCGCCCTAATGGAGGCACATGCAGGAAAGGAGAACAAAAAGGGTAAAACAATATCCCTCAGTCCCTGCTGCACAAAAGACTCCTGGAAAGAAAAAAATCCATACCCAGAATCTATTGGAGATGCGACCTGATACTCGTCTTTAGTTTTATTTATATTTTATAGGAAGAGAAGAAAAAGAGTACGGTCCAGGGTCTGTCTGTGCCGTGGATTCGAGAATGAAGGTATTGATTAATCCTCCAGTCGAGAAGATGGAGATGATGGTCGTGATGTGAAGGCGTGTAGCGAGTCTTACTCTACCAAAGTGAAGAAGAGGGAAGGAGTACACTGGCTGAGGTAGGATGCATCTGTTTACTCTATCCAGTGTAAATAATTATACATCTAGTGGTAATAGAAATCTACAACTATGAGGAACTTGTCAACTCTCAGGGTAGATCTCTCCTAGCTGATAATGAGGAGGAGTAGGAGGAGGAGGAGGATAGACGGAAAAAGAAGAGGTTACAGTTCAGTGTCTGTAAGAGGTCTCAGAAGGCCTTCAAGTAAATTTACACCAAAGTAGAAGGATACAAAGTCCTACAAAAAAAAAACTACCAATCCAATTGTTGCAAGAAATCTAATCGATCCTTTTACTATATATACAGAATTAGAAGTCTTATTTTGAACATCTGGCTACAAATCGATCGGTATTATAATATGTCAGGAGAGCGGAAACAGAATATCAGGACAGCACGTGTAATGGAATCCTTAATTTAATAAAAACAAACCCATCGAAAGACATATTGAAAAGCTCAGGGCAAGATCTCGACCAGGAAAGACTATTAAAAAAAGGAAGTCGGACTGGCGTGTTAAGGAGATATTATTACGGGAAACTTTTGAGCCTAGAGAGCCGGGTTATCTTTCCATTCCCCTCACAGCAACATAAACGTGGAGGGTCGCGAGGCCTGTGTCTGGAGCTGCGAGTGAAGGGTCGCAAAAAAGATCCGTCGGCGCATAATGCTGGCGGGCTGTCCTTACTCGCGTCAAGCTCCCTCATTTAGCATTAAACTTAATGGAACAAACGCGACATGTTATTCTGCCGGGGCCATGATGAAAATAATGAATGCATGAGAGAGAGACAGAGGAGTGATGGGGGGAGAGAGAGTGTGTGTGTGTGTGTGTGTGTGTGTGTGAGTCGCAAAATTAAAGGCTGAATTATGTATTCACTCTACTCAAGCTGGTTCAGAATGTGTGCTTGTCTTCTTGTTTGGGACACACACACACGCACACACACACACACACACACACACACACACACACACACACACACACACACACACACACACACACACACACACACACACACACACACACACACACACACACACACACACACACACACACACACACACACACACACACACACGTACGCACACATAATTCTGGGTAATTCATATCCCGTGAGCTATGTAGTGGTCTCTCTCTCTCTCTCTCTCTCTCTCTCTCTCTCTCTCTCTCTCTCTCTCTCTCTCTCTCTCTCTCTCTCTCTCTCTCTCTCTCTCTCTCTCTCTCTCTCTCTCTTTTATTTTTTTTATTTAAACATAGGCACATGTGTAATATTTACATACCCAAAGGTGCACTGTCGTGTGCTGCCTATTCAAAGGGCAGAATAAAATCTATATAAAAAATAACTACATAAACTATAAAAAATATATATACTATAAAAAAAACGTACAATACAGAATATATGTGAGCGCACTGCACACTACACTCGTGTCACTGCTCCACCACGAGTGTCAGTGGAGTGGGGAGTGAGCCCCTCCAGTGGTGGGCCGACAGTTTTATTTTTTGGGTGTTCATCTCCCGGATGTTTGGTACACAGGCCGTGAACATGTTCCACATCCGGCAGACTCTTACCGAAAAGGTGCGCTGGTGCTGGCTGGTACGGGAACACGGCCCCTCTACTGCGTCACCACGGGATAGCACCGTTCTCGTGTCCCGCGTGGTGACTCTCGGAGGTTGGCGTAAGCCCACCAGATGTGGCACTCCCTGCACTTGTGCCTTATGAAACACCACAAGAGCAGCTACGTCCCTGCGGTGTTCCAAGGAGTCGACGGAGCTGAGAGTTTCCTGCCCGGTTGAGGGGTCTGCCGCATCCACCAGTCGCAGTGCCCGTCTCTGGATGGCGTCGAGTCTCCCGCTGTGCGAGGCAGCACACGACATCCAAGAGAGGGCAGCGTACTCCAGGTAAGGCCGTATCTGGGCCTTGTAGAGCAACAGCCTCCCTTTTTTGTCGAGGAAGCTGGCCACCCCTCGCAGGCAGGAGACTCTGTGGGAGGCCTTTTGGGCAATGTGTTTGATGTGGCTGTCAAATCGTAGCCCTCGATCCACTTCCACTCCCAGAATCTTGACGGATTCCTGGAGTGGGAGGGGGACGCCACCAAAGCTTAGCTTCCCCTCCACTGCTGGCCCGGCAGTGGGGGATCGAGAGACCACCATTGCCTGGGTCTTCTCTGGGGCAAAGGTCACCTGCCAGCGGGCACCCCACTCCTGTAGCACCTTCAGCTGCTGATTGACCTCGTCAGCAGCTCGCCCACAGTCTTGTCTGGGGTAGGTGCAGGAGAGAGTGCAGTCATCAGCGTAAGCTGAAACTGCTGGCAGCTGCCGGAGAAGGTCGTCCACATATATGTTCCACAGAACTGGCCCTAGCACTGAGCCCTGTGGCACTGATGCCTCCACTGGCAAGGAGTCGGACGTCTGCCCGTTGACGACAACCTGGAGGGTCCTTCCTTGAAGGTAGTCTCCCAGGAGCTGAAGGAGGTCGCCTTGGATGCCCTTAGCACGGAGTTTTTCAAGGAGACCTCCGTGCCACACCCTGTCAAAGGCACCCGCTATGTCCAGGGCTACCACGACAGTGTCCAGGCCGTCGTCAAGGGCGTCCTGCCAGTTCTTGGTGAGGAACATCAGCAGATCGGAGGTGGACCGGCCAGGTCTGAACCCATACTGTTGGTCCGAGAGGAGGTAGTTGTCCTTCAGGTGGCGACAGACTACGTCTGCCACGACCCTCTCGAACACTTTCCTCACCACAGACAGCAAGGTGATGGGCCGGTAGTTTTTGGGGTCAGACCTGGAGCTCCTCTTGTGGACGGGAACCACCCGAGCCTCTTTCCACGCTGATGGCCAGGTGTTTTCCCGGAGGCAGGCAGAGAAGACTGTGGTGAGAGGGGCAGCCAACTCGTGGGCACACTGCTTCAGCAGGTGCGGGCTGAGGTCATCGGGGCCGGTCGCCTTCTGGGTGTCCAGCCCTCGCAGCAGGCGCTCGACCAACACCTGTGTCACCTCCACTTTCGTGACAGTCTCCTCGCACTGCTGTTCCAGATGTGGCGGTGTCTGTCCGGGGCTATCCACCTTCATCTTCTCGGCGAAGAGACTGGCCAGCAGTTGGGCTTTCTCCTTGCTGCTGGTGGCCACTGTTCCATTATGTCTTGAGAGAGGAGGAATCGCGTCCTGGCGGCTGATCCCCTGCCTTTCCTTGACGAGGGACCACCAGGTCTTATTTCCTACCCCTGCTCCACACAGTTTGCGCCTCATGTCTTCCTCCCACTTCCTTATGGACCTTGTTGCGCCGAGTCGGGTTCCGCTTGTAGCGGAGCCACGCTGAATACTTAGCGTCAGCAGCAACACGGCAGCGGTAACCAAACCATGGTTGATCTCTCTCTCTCTCTCTCTCTCTCTCTCTCTCTCTCTCTCTCTCTCTCTCTCTCTCTCTCTCTCTCTCTCTCTCTCTCTCTCTCTCTCTCTCTCTCTCTCTCTCTCTCTCTCTCTCTCTCTCTCTCTCTCTCTCTCTCTCTCTCTCTCTCTCTCTCTCTCTCTCTCTCTCTCTCTCTCTCTCTCTCTCTCTCTCTCTCTCTCTCTCTCTCTCTCTCTCTCTCTGTCTCTCTCTCTCTCTCTCTCTCTCTCTCTCTCTCTCTCTCTCTCTCTCTCTCTCTCTCTCTCTCTCTCAGAGCTGGTCATAGCCACCAAAGGAACGACTTGCAGATGATGATGATATAATAATGATAATGAGGAGAAAGAGGAAGAGGATGACGAGGAAGCAAGGAGGGAAAAGAGTAGGGTAAGGCGCAAGAGGAGGGGGAGGAGGAGAATGAGGCGGTTAAGATGCAGGAGGATAAAGTGGAAGAGGAGAAGTAGCAGTAGGAAGACGATAAAGTTTAAGGATTTACGTGAATTTCAACCGTGTTATTCCTTCTGTGTGTCCGAATTGTGCAGACTCGAAGTGGCATATCAAGGAGGAAGGAAAGACGAGGGAGAAACGAATCAGTGTTTGAGTGTGTGTGTGTGTGTGTGTGTGTGTGTGTGTGTGTGTGTGTGTGTGTGTGTGTGTGTGCGCGATAAGATAAATAGATAGATAAGTAGATAGAGAGATAGAGAGTGGCTGGAGTGAATAAGTGGTAAGGTAGGAGTGGAAAGTGAGGATAAAGGTCAGGAAAAGAGCGGAGAGAAATAGAATCAGTAAAAGAAATGGACCATAAGGCTTAAAATAGGTGAGCATGTGGTCAGTGAGACGTGTCTAGATTGCTGAGAAGGTAAGGTGAGCCAGAGAGATGAAGGTGAGCGAGGTGTGGAGGTGAGGTAAGCAAGTAAAATGCATCAGATAGAATGAGATGGAGAGATGGACATGCGGGATAACTAGCTGAGTATGTGGTCGATGAGACGTGTTTAGATTGGTGATGAAGCCGGAAGGAACTAAGGCATGACAGAAAGGGGAAGGCGGGCTATATTTAGAGGTGATCTGAGCAAGTATTAGGAAGCGGGACAGCTACTGAATGAGTGTGTGTATAGGAAGGGGACGGAAGTGTTTCAATAGGTAGATCATTATGAACCTTAGTTGAGGAAGATAGACGAGCGAAGGATATGTGAGAGGACGAGAACGTTTGGGGTAGGATTACAAACGATTGGCCGGGAGTAGTTTTATGATAGCTGGCCACAGAGGGATTGAGGCCAGTAGTGTTAGACTGATTCATAAAGCTGCCTCGGGAAATGATTCACTGGCTCTGTTCTGTCATTGGTTCTTGCCACTGCCTGATATTGCCGGCGCCACCCTCGTGTTTGTTGGTATCCACTCTCTTACTGCAGCGAAGGAAGGAGCTCAAGGGAAAAAATAAATGAGAAATAAAACCCACCAATCATTGCTCCTATATAAGAGAGTATAGATGAGTGGCCAAAAGAGAGATCAGTTTCGTGTGGAGAAGTGTCTTGATAGTCCAGCGTTACCAAATGATCGTACTCAGCCACTCAGCACATCGTATTTTCCGGTTTCTGACGTACAACTTTCGCAAACAAACACCACTGAGTAATGATTTTGACGAGAACTTTAACTAGAATTTCGTTATCTGTGTGGGTAGGAAAGCTTCAGGCCCTGGAACTGATAATCGCGATGTTTTGAGTACGATAATCTGGCAACGCTGCTTGATACTCTCCTCTTGAACTGGAAGCCGCGTATTACAGACTTCGTGAACTTTGTCGTTAGATGGCACCACGGTCAGATGCGGTCGTGAAGACGTTATATTATGTAATTTCTTATCCTGTGATGTAATCGTTAGTGAGATGTGATTTTTTTTCGTTTCGCTTTGTTTTCCTACGACGATATCAAAAAGCCACTGAGCTCATCCTTCATAATCGAGACATACTACATATCAACAATTCATTAATTTTTCAGACACTGCAGACGCTTTAACATTCGCAATCAAAGCAAGCATGAATTATGAGCAGTTTGTTATCACCTGCAACTGTTTTATGGTCGCACGTTTACTCGCAGCCTCATTCATCAAGCCACTAAATTACAGCTCTCAATTACAGTATAGCCGAGTTAGTTTGCATTATTAGGCGTTTGCAATAGTGAGACGTTACTTATACCTCTCATGGGAAGCTTGAATCTGAAGCTCGCGAGTCTGGGAAGTGTCTGAGGTGGGCTGTAATGAAGTCAATTTAATGCTGTGCTACGTAGAGAAGCTTCCCCGCGGTGCAAAAGGCGGGAAGGGAAGGAAGGGAAGCGGCAACAGCATCCAGATTTGGCGGGAGTCTTATCAAACCTGTTGCGAGGGCGCCGGCAGTCAGCAGTCAGGGAAATATACTGCCTAGCTGAGTCAGGTCGGATGCGAGAAAGCCAGCGGGAAATGCCGTAGTTGGACGTAAAAGCCGCTACTCATCACGTGGCGGTGGTGTCTGTCCCAACTTTCCCTGTGGTTTCGAGAGTCTTAAAGCCGAACCACCGGGAACGTCGCCCGCCATCACCTCTTCCCTCCTCCTCCCTCATCCCTTCCCGCCCCGGGCCTCCCTAGCTCACCCTCACGTCCCCCTTTGTTCCTCTCCCGTGCAGTCTCCCAATTTCTCCGTTGCAGTCTGCCTTTCCTTTTCTCCCGGCTGCTGCTCCGGTGCGTCTCAGGTGTATCAGATGCTCCCGTCGTGCTCCTGACTCGATCTTGTATCACGTGTATGTGCAAGGGAGCGTTTCCTGCTGATGGGTGTGATATTATAAGCTGCTTCTGTCTGATGGTGTTCACGCAAGCAGTATAGAATGATTGAACGCACTGCAGTACATTACATGGTGCAGCTGCCGGGAGGAATGGAGGGATAGGGATGGGGTAGGGGCGTAGCGTCTCTCTCTTCCCCCCTCCCTCTCTCCCTCCCTTTCTGTCCCGCTGTGCTATTCTCGGACTCAAGGGGGGACACGACAGGGCCACGGCACCTTGTACTACATTTCTTACCTCCTCGATGCGATTTGTTATTGTGTTACGGATTTTCAGATTTACTCTATCATATTGTTGGTTAAGTCGATGCCGCCGCTACCTCTGTATTACGTGATTCATTTTGCCGCTCATGAGTCCCTTCCATCGATGTAGAATTTTAAACTGTTGTTAGAGTAAGCACTGGATACTTTGCTCTTGTTCTCATTCTCTTAGTTTTTTTTTAGCAATCTTCCCTCGTGTATTTCTTCTTTTCCACCTGTCTTTCTTGCTTTCTTCCTTGCCTCATTTTTTTTCGCCTATTATTTCTCGTTTTATCCTTATTTCTTCGTATTTTTCTTCTTCTCTCGTTTCTTATTTTCTTTCTCCTTTCCTCCCTTTTTCTTTTCTTTCTTTCCTTCGTTTTTCATTCTTTCCCTTTTTCCGTTCACACCCTTTTTTCCTGCCTTCTTTCTTCCTTTTTTGCTCTTCCTACGATCCTTACTCTCTCCCTCCCTCTATTTCTTTTTTACTTCTTATCTTAACTTTTTCTTTCCCTTACCTGTATATTCCGTCTCGTTCCCAGCTCTCTATTTCCTTTTCTCATATTCGCCTTTCCTTTATATCTCCTCCTTTCCTTCTATATTTCTCCTTCCTCTTCCTTATATCCTCTATTTCGTCCGTTTACTTCGTCTCGTTATCATTCTTCTTTCTTTTCCTTTTCTTTATTTTCTTACCTTTTTCTTTCTTTCCTTCTTTTCTTACTCTTTCTATCTCTAACATTTTTTTACGTGTTTTCTACGCCCCAGTGCATCCTCTGTTATCACTTCTCTTTGCTTCATTTGTTTCTTTCTTCCCTCGTTCTGTCTTTCGTTTAATCCTTTGTCTTCTTCATTTCCTTCTCTCTTCCCTCCTTCTTTCCAGTCATCTTTCCTTTTTCCCTTTCTCTTCTTCATTTTTTTCGTCTTCCCTCGTTCCAGCTTTCTCTTTAATCCTTTTCCTTCTTCCTATCCTTCTTTCTTCTCTTCCTTCTTCCTTTCATCTTTTCATTATTCGTTTCCCTCCTTCAAATCTTTATTTTTTCCCTTCCTTCCTTCCACCTTTCCATTCTTCGTTTCCCCCCCTTCATATCTTGCTTTATTCCCTCTCTCCATCCTTTTTCTTCTTCATTTCTTTACGTCTTCCCTCCTTTCCATTTTTCCTTTCTCTCTCTTCATCATATTTTTCTTCCTCCCTTTCCTCCTTCCATCTTTCTTTCCTTTCTTCTTTTTCCTTCTCCATTACATCTTTATCATAGTCCACTCAGGTTTCTTTTCTTCCTTCCCCTTCTTCAAATCTTCCTTTCTTCCCTTCCATCTTCCTTGTATCTATCCTTTCTTCCTTTCTCTTCTTTATTTATTTTCTCTCTTCTCTCCTTCCAGCCATCTTTCCATTCCTCGTTTCTCTCCTTCATAAACTTTTCTGTTCCCTCCCTTCTTCCGTCTTTTCTTAACCCTTTTTCTCCTTCATAACTTTCTTGCCTCCTTCCATCTTTCTTTCCTTTCCTTTCTTCCGTGCCTTTCTCCATTACATCTTTATCATGCTCTTCCCTGTTGTCTTGTCGTCTCATCTCTTGATCTCTCGTTTTTCCCGCTCTCGTTCTCCTGGCGAGGTCGAGGCGCGGGGACCCAACGGCTATTGTCAGTGCGGTGGACTCAGCCAGCAGCCGTTTGAAGCAGCCCCCGACCCGCCTCGCTCTGCCTTTGATCCTTCTCCTCCTGCTCTTCCTCAAGCCAGTAACACTCCTCTTCCTCCTCCTCCTCCTCTTCCTCCTCCACCTCCTCCTCCTCCTCCTCCTCTTCCTCTTCCTCTTCCTCCTCCTCCTCCTCCCGTGCCCTCACTCTCAGTTTTTTCCTCTCTCTCTCTCTCCTATCTCTCCATTAACTGACTGAGGTTGTTTATTTGCTCCATTTTCCTCCTCTCTCTTCTCATAAGTACCTGCAGCGATCTTGTATTTTTCCTCCTCATCTTTGTTCCTCTGTTTCTTCTGCTTTTTCTTTTTCTTACTCTGTTTTCTTTTCTTCTTTTTCTTCTCCTTCTTTATAATCGTCATCATTATCGTTTTCATTATGATCATCATCATCATCTTGTTTTTCTTATATTCCTTTTTCTTCTCCTTTTTCTTCTTTCGTCTTCTTTTTCCTTATACTTTCTTTGTGTTCCCCTTTGGTACTCCCTTGCACTATTTTCCTCTTTTCGTCACCCTCGGCCTTTCCTATTCTCCCTCTCGCCTTTCCCAAACATAGATTATTTACTGCACTCTCCTCTCTAGCAACCTGCCTCCCCTCTGTATTATCCTCTTTCCCTCCTCCTCCTCTTTCTTCTTTCCTCCTCCTTATCCCTTTTCATGAATCCTCTTAATGTTTTTTTTATGATTATTTTGTTATATTTAATTTGCAGATTCATCCTTATTTTCAACTTCTTTTCCTTTCTTTTCTCCCCTTCTCTTTTCTTTTTCCTTTTCTCGCTCGCCCTTACGCAACTTTCCTCTTTCTGTTCCATCCCCTTCGCAGTCTCTCCGTTTTTCTAATCCCTCTTATTCTCTATTTTCTATTTCCTTTCTCACTCGCACCATCTTCACCTTCTTTCCTCTTGTTGTTCTATTCCATTCGCAGCCTCACATTTATTTTTTTTCTTTATCTCCTACTCCTCCTTTTTCTTCTTCTTCCTCCTTCTTCTTTTTTTGTAACTCTTGCAGGTCCTTACACTATATTTTCCACAGGCAGTTTCATTCTACTCGCAGCCTCATTCTTTTATATTTTCCTCCTCCTTCTCCTCCTACTATTACTATTATTTCTTCTTTCCCTCTTTTCCCTCCCCATCCTGCACGCCGTTAGTATACTTTCTTCCTTCTTCTCCTGTTGGTGCTGTTCCTTGCCCTTCGGAGCCCCATCCATCCCGCGTCTCCTTCTCCTGCCTCCTTACATCTTCCTTCGGTGTCCTCACTCGAGTCAAGTTAGTCAAGTTTCCCCTCGGCCGTCAATCTTAGGCAGTCAGGCTCGACCTCCTCTTGCTTGTCTTGGGATTGGACTCAGTTCCTGGAGTTCTCTGTTTCTGTCTCTACCCCCCCCCCCCGCCCCCCCCAATCTCTCTCTCTCTCTCTCTCTCTCTCTCTCTCTCTCTCTCTCTCTCTCTCTCTCTCTCTCTCTCTCTCTCTCTCTCTCTCTCTCTCTCTCTCTCTCTCTCTCTCTCTCTCTCTCTCTCTCTCTCTCTCTCTCTCTCTCTCTCCTTTCATACGTAACACAATAGCTGCAAGTTTTCACAGCCTTACGCAGCGGCTCCTTCCAACCCTCTGGCTTTCTCTCCCTTGGAAATTAATATGCGAGTAACAGTTGCCGGTAAACCCTCTAGAGTTCATTACGGCTTCCCAGGAGACCGCCGTAGCCCGTTAATGCGAGACTAATGGTGTTGTTACATAGCTATGTGGCGAACGGGGTGATTGCAACCGTCTTAATTGTGATAGATCCTTGGGACATGTAGTTTGTTTTTGGTGAAGGTTGCGGATATTAATTACACATACATACTCATACATACAAACACACCCGCGCGCACCCCCTCCCTTTCCCACACGCACACGCACCCCCCCTTTCCACACAAGACTGTCGTTCCGTTGTTCGTGTTCGTTCGCCTTTAACTGGGTCGCCCTCATGTTTGCCCCGCTGGGCCCTTACTGCAAAATAGGTCGACGCATTATCATTATTATTATTATTGTTATTATTATTATTATTATTATTATTATTATTATTATTATTATTATTATTATTATTATTATTATTATTATTATTATTATTATTATTATTATTATTATTATTATTATTATTATTATTATTATTATTATTATTATTATTATTATTATAATTATTATTATTATTATTATTATTATTATTATTATTATTATTATTATTATTATTATTATTATTATTATTATTATTATTATTATTATTATTATTATTATTATTGTTATTATTATTATTATTACTATCTTTATTACTACTACTACTACTACTACTACTACTGCTACTACTACTTCTACTTCTACTACTACTACTACTACTACATAAATGATACCTCCACCCATGTTTATTTTTCCGACACATAATCATGGAGGCTCCATAACAGGTCATTATCATGAGCCCCAACTCTGTTCGCTAATGACTGTGGCATCCAACCATATCACTAATACTACCTACCACTAAATCACCTATCATCTATTACGTCCAGATCCCCCTTTCCTTCCCTACTCAAGTCACTCCCAACCCACCCTAATGTCACTCCACCACTGTGGCTTCATAGTCCATATTGGAGATGTTGGTGGCTTTTGGGCAAGAGTGTCTGGTTCCCCTGAGACATAGGATGGCCGACCTGAGCAGGGAGAACGAGAGGCGACACCTCATCCTGGCGACAACGTGGCTCCTTGGCTGATGCTTCTTTTCTGAGACTAGTTCCGCGAGGCGTGCGTAGAAGCATTGGGCCCTGGGACCCATCCCGCCGGATGTGGTAAAGACGAGGGGGGTGAAGCTGCCCTGATCCACATGTTGGATTCTTTCACCGTATGCCCTTGTCTCCTCCTGCTCGTTCCTGTGATGGGCGGCTTGTAGGGGCAGCTCACGGTGACAGGCAGCCATCGGGTCGAATATGCGGACGTCCATGAACGCCCGCTGTCCGCGCACCCAGAATCCGCGGACACTTACATCAACCCTTGTCTCCTGTGAGGTATTGGCCGTCCTGTACCGAAGGTGTTCGCCGCCCAGGGGAAGCAGTGCCGGCTCGGTAGTGACGTCTTGGCATACCTCCCCGAGCATGCTGGCTGTCAGATCCCTCACTTCATCGTGTCGAATACAGACGAAGCCTCCTTTTTTACATGTCATGATGTGGGTGACATCATTTGGTGATCCACATGCACAGAGATCAGGCAGTCCCTCAATCGGCCAGCCATATCTCAGAGCAATGGCGTCGACAAATTCTTGTTTGTTGAGGCTAAAGCCCTTTGCTCTGATTGGTAATGACGTTAGCCAGTTAGAGGCGCCTGCCTCCTTTGCTGTGTGTATTTTTCTACCCATTTCTGTGGACAGGTGGTGTGTAAGACGGTCCAGCTCGGCTTTTTGGGCCTGTTGCCTTTCTTCTGAGATTTTTCTTTTAATATCTCTTATTTCTGTTTGGTCTATCTCGCCCTCTGCCTCCTGAGCGATGATCCTGTTGATGAGTGACCTGGTAAGGCTGTTGGAGTTTTGGTTCTCCTTATCAGCCAGCTTCTCAGGGT
>NC_066511.1:13238444-13278444 GCF_024679095.1 Eriocheir sinensis
GTTATCGAAGAACAGGGGATAGGTGTTTGGAAGATTGTGTCGAGGAGATAGGTGGAGAAATTGGATTTTTGAGGCATTGAAGGACTCGAGGTTCCTTTTACCCCAATCGGAAATGATAGCAAGGTCTGAGGTTAAGCGTTCTGCAGCCTCCAGTCTGGAGTCTTGTAATTCCTGTTGAAAGGGTCTTCTGTTGAAAGAAGTTGAATAATGCTGAGTGGAGTCGTCAGCGTATGAATGAATAGGACAATTTGTTAAAGAAAGAAGATAATAATTATTGATGAATAACAGGAATAGAGTGGGTGATAGGACAGAACCCTGTGGAACACCACTGTTGATAGGTTTAGGGGAAGAACAGTGACCGTCTACCACAGCGGAGATAGAACGGCCGGAAAGGAAGTTGGATATAAACGAACAGAGAGAAGGATAGAAACCGTAAGAGGGCAGTTTAGAAAGTAAAGACTTGTGCCAGACTCTATTGAAGGCTTTCGATATGTCTAGCGCAACTGAGAAAGTTTCACCGAAACGGCTAAGAGAGGATGATCAAGAGTCAGTTAAGAGAGCAAGAAGATCGCCAGTAGAACGCCCCTTGCGGAACCCATACTGGCGATCAGATAGAAGGTCAGAAGTGGAAAGGTGTTTTTGAATCTTCCGGTTAAGGATTGATTCAAAAGCTTTAGATAGACAGGAAAGTAAAGCTATAGGGCGGTAGTTAGATGGATTGGAATGGTCACCCTTCTTAGGCACAGGCTGTATGAAGGCACACTTTTTTTTATAGCGGGTTTTTTTATAGCGGTCTTTTTTATTATTGTTTCTTTTTTTTGTTGTAAAAAAAAAGGAAGGAAAGGTAGATGTTGATAGGCAGAGACGAAAGAGTTTGACCAGGCAGGGTGTCAGAACGGAGGCACAGTTTTTAAGGACAATAGAAGGCACTTCATCAGGTCCATAAGCCTTCTGGGAGTTGAGGCCAGAGAGGGCATATAAAACATCGTTCTTAAGAATCTTAATAACAGGCATAAAGGAGTCAGAGGGGGTTTTACGCCGAGAATTCTTAGACATTTTTTTTAATATTTGCATTTTTTAGTATTAAACATATTCATAAAATACTCGCGGCGTGTCCTTAGAATCCTCAGAGTGTGTTGGGTCATTACTGTTGGTGGGTCTTGTGTAGTGTTGCGTGACCGTGCTGTGCGTGCCGCCCGCCGCCTCGCCGCGTGTTGTCTCATTTCCTTGCCCAGAACCGATTATTTCCTAGAACCATTATCCCGAGTGCAGGTTTTTTTTTTCTCTCTCTCTCTCTCTCTCTCTCTCTCTCTCTCTCTCTCTCTCTCTCTCTCTCTCTCTCTCTCTCTCTCTCTCTCTCTCTCTCTCTCTCTCTCTCTCTCTCTCTCTCTCTCTCTCTCTCTCTCTCTCTCTCTCTCTCTCTCTCTCTCTCTCTCTCTCTCTCTCTCTCTCTCTCTCTCTCTCTCTCTCTCTCTCTCTCTCTCACACACACACACACACACACACACACACACACACACACACACACACAAACAAACAAGCTTCCCCCTGCTTTCACACACACACGCACGCACCACACTGACTCCTGACGCGGCTGTGTTACCAAACCCGGAGTCGCCCCAGCTCCGACTATGAGGCTGTGTGTGACCTTCAACCACTACTGCAACGACCTCTTTCACAGCCTCCTCCTCCTCCTCCTAACTGTCGCGACGTGGCAGGAAAGGAAAGGCCCAGAGTAACGTATTGACTGGGAAACACGCTCTGGGAAGTGACGTTGGCGCTTCTCTCCCTACTTGATGACGACTCTCAGCTTTTACTTTTTTTAATTATCTGACAAGACAAAAGGAAAAGGCCAACTCTCAGATTGAAGGACACTTTTGAATCTTTTTTTTGGGGGGGGCGCTACACAATGATTCTTTGGCGAACTTCTCTTAGCCATGATTATTTTTATTTTCGGGAAGTTTCATTCAATCAGTTTCGAGCCGCGTTTGTGTTTTGTAGCTTGTTGTTGGTGTGGTAGTGTTGTCTTTTGGTTCTGTGATGGATGTTCTTTTTTTTTTCACTTTTAAGTTCTCGTGAAGTTTAAAATGCGTGATAGACTTTTTTTATATTTCAGTTTTATGTTTGTTTGTTTTTTGTATTTTAAAGTATATCATCAGTCTTGTTCGCTATGATCATCTTATAATAAACTGATCAGAACCTAGAAACATACACACATATATATTAATGGCTTCTCAACCTTTATCTTACCCTTACTTGACCTTACTTTACCTCTATATGTTCTCTCTTTTCTAAATCCTCTTATTCCTCTTTAACCTCTCAGAACCTAAAAAACATACATATATATTAATGCCTTCTAAACCTCTGTCTTACCCTTACTTAACTTTACTTTACCTTTGTATGTTCTCTCTTTTCTAATTCCTCTTATTCTTCTTTAACCTTTATCTCACCCTTACTTTCTTTCACGAAGGCCATTACCTCTTCCGTTCTGCTCTTCAAGGTAACTGACTACATGCCCCCTTCGTGTCTCTGCCTTTTCCTCCTCCTCTCTCGCCATTAATCTTTGTCCAGAGGCAGCGTGAAGGTTAGCGAAGGAGCCCATCGAGGAACCTTATTGGGACGCCCTTCCCCCTCAAAGAAGAGCTCAGGCCGTCAGTTTATCTTGGGGTCTGTACGCCGGGTAAGCTCACCCCCTTATGGTTAAGGTCCCTGCTCGAGGCTCACAGTGAATCGGGGCTTTTATACTTTCTTCCTCTCTATCCCCTCTTTTCTCTCCAGAGTCTTTGTAGGATACTTTTCATAAACATCGATTATTGTACATCGGTTATGTAATACTTCGCATACTTTTCATATGGACTTTGAGAAGAGATGTGAAGTGTGTGTATCCGTTATGCTATTATGCTGTAGTAATTTTATGTTGTAAGTCTGCTTTGTGGGTGGTGTGGTACCCCGTCGCGCAGCTCGTTCTTCTGGCTAGCAGGAAGGTACAAATCCACACTGCTTGTAAGAGAAAACTTCCGCGTATTTCTTTTCCTTACATGGCCGGACAGGATGATGGAGCGGGTAAACTATCACTGAGGCTGCGGACACGGGGAGAGGGAGCCACGAGAGACAGAAGACGATGAAAGGGCTAAGATCGCGGTCCAGGATGACAGGGACCCGTTTACCTCTGAAGAAGAAATGCGTTTTCACCACACCCGTTGAACGTTGTCTTTATTTTCCAATACTCGTTCCTCTCGTTCCTCGTTCCTCTCTCACCCCACCTGTGTGCTATTTTCCAGCCTTGTTCTTTTCAGCAAACGATTAACATTCTCCTTGTTCTTATCAGCAATGTCATTAATATTCAGAGCTTGATAACATATTCAGAATCATTAATACATAAACACTTAATTGCAAAGTGTCTATAATGAAAGCCAGCCAGCAATACGAGGTAATTTTTAATGAAGAGGTCAAAGCTGTTAATCTCCTGTTTCAGTTGATTTACTCAGCAAGGACGCGCAGCTTACACTCGCCCCGGACAAAAGCGACAGCGAGCGGCGGTGTGCATGGTGTGGTCGGGCTGTGAGCGTTGTGTGGTCAGGAGGTGACGCCGCACACCACCGACGGGGAAGGGAGGGCGCTAATTGCTTTGATGACTACTGGCTCGGCGAAATGAAGGAGTTTCAATTATCTGCGGAAGTTACCTGTGTGTGAGGACGCCGTGATATATCAAAGGGAAGTTATTGTACGATTAACAACTTACCTAATTACCGCTCCATTACATCTTATTGCACGAGGGGTTAATCTGGTTTATTATCAGGGCATTTATTGCACTCATAAACATGCTCAGGAATATCATATAGATGCCCCGGGAAAATGTTTATCTGAAGACAATATTTTTACGAACTATTTACTGTGTCGTGCGTGTTATTAGCGGCAGGCAGATTCGGTTCTCTCAAACACACACACACACACACACACACACACACACACACGGCAGCTCAGTGGATTGAACGTCTGCCTCACAACCAGAAGGACCGGGGTTCGATTCCCCGGCCGGGTGAAGGTAAGTTGGGCTTATCTTCTTTCACGTGTAGCCCCTGTTCACCTAGCAGTGAGTAGGTACGCGACGTAAGGCAAGGAGTTGTGACCTCGTTGTCGCGGTGTGTTGTGTGTGAGTGGTCTCAGCCCTACCCAAAGATCGGTACTATTAGCAGTAGACCAAGAGGTGAATTACACACGCACGCACGCACGCACGCACGGACACACACACACACACACACACACACACACACACACACACGTACACTTCTTGGTCGCCAGCGTACCTCCTCCTCAGATGATCACCGTACAAGGTCCCTGGAAAACTCGGGAAGTTCTTAACACTTAAAGTTAGCGCTGAGTTAGTCTGGAGCTCCCGTCCAAGGCCTCCATTAACCATGCAGGCGAGGCACGATTAAGGCTGAGCGGGGCGGGCAGGGTTTGGCGAGGTAGTCGTTGTGGGCGGGGTGCGTGGCCTTCCGACGCCCTCCCGCCACCCTTAGAGCTGCAGGCTTGATGACTCAGCGCGTAGGGGAGAGGATATCTTAATTATTTTATTAGTTTTAATTAAATGCATGGCGTAAAGAGGGAGGGACTTTTATAAGGAAAACATAGAGAGGTAGGGGATGGAGAGAGAGAGAGAGATAAAAACACACACACACACACACACACACGCACATACACACACACGCACACACACACAGCTTCCGCTCCGGTATCTCAATCGGTTAGAGTGCCGCCCTGCAAGGCTTCAAGGCCAAACAGGCGGCGGTTCGAGCCCCGCTCTGAGCGGATTCTTTCCGTTGACTAGGAGTGGTTACTGTCCCCCCTTGAACAAGGGGGATGGGGTGTGTTGTGTGTGAGGTTCTGGCATTACCCAGAGATCGACAATAATGAGCACTTGCTCACGTCGTGAGGGTACCTGCTGGCGAAAGCGAGTCCAACTCGTGAGCAGGCCGTGGTGAATTACACACACATTCACACGCACACATACACACACTGGCTGTAGAACTGACGGTCAAACTAACAATTCAGTTGAACAAGAGAGAGGGAGAGGGGGCGTGTGTGTGTGTGTGTGTATGTGTGTGTGAGAGAGAGAGAGAGAGAGAGAGAGAGAGAGAGAGAGAGAGAGAGATTAAAATATTATCCTTAACAATTATTGCGTCAGATCTTTAATATTCGCATCGTATTTATTTATATTTTTTCACGGATGGAAGCTGCGCGCCCTTTGTTTGCGGAGATGGCTGACACGCGTTATAACGAAGGGCAATTAGCGCTGCGAGTTGAGCCATTCACGGCGCGCCAGGTGAGTTAGGCAGGTGAGGTGGGGAAGCGGCGCCGCGGAGGTACACACACACACACACACACACGGAGCCGCGGGTGTTCCGGTGGTCGAAGATGTACAAAATTCACCACTTTAAAGATGATCCTCGCAACGGAGCACGCGGAAAATTCTCTCTGCTCCGGCCGCGTAAATCTAGAGCTCGCCCCTTTTGAAATTATCCGATGCTGCTTATTTTCTTCATTTTCATTTTTTTTTTATTACAGAACATGTGATTGTCATTTTTTCTTCTTCTTATTATTGGGTATAGATTGCATGTTCTGTCTCAGGTACGTAAATCACCTCACCTCATCCTCTGAAAATATCCGATGTTGCTTATCTTTCTTTTCGGATGTGTTTTTTTTCTTCTTATTAAAGCACATGTGATTCTCTTACTTTCATGTCATTATTTGGTATAGATTGTAATTTCTGCCTCAGTTACGTAGATGTAGTGCTCGCCCCTAAATTATCCGATGTTGCCTTTTAGTTCTCTTTTCTTATACTATTTTTTTTACTATTGCACATGTGGTTATCGTTCTTTCTTTTTTTCTTAATTATTCGTTATAGATTGCACGTTCGGCCTCTAGGAACGTAAATCTAGTGCTCATCCTCTCAAATTATCCGATGTCGCTTATCTTTCCTTCTTTATGTTCTTTCTGTCTCACCTCGTTATCCTACTTACTCAATATTTCGAATTGATTGCAAGTGCTAATTTCCTTTCCCACTTGACAATCTGCCTTTACTCGCTCTTTTTTCTCATCCTGCACGACTTATGTTAATTATCACACACACACACACACACGTCCTTAAGTCATTTGCTCTCATTTCGTAGTGTAAAAAGTATAATGTTACCCCTTGAAAATTGCCCAGCCGTGAAATAGCAGTCTCTCTGTCCTCCCGATGGGTAGTATTTGGGCTGGAAAAGGCCGAGGTGATGTGGCACAAACTAGTGACAGAGGTAATTACGTAGAGTGAGCGTTTCACTTAGTTATCGCTTGGACTCATTTACGGAAAAGGAGAGAGAGAGAGAGAGAGAGAGAGAGAGAGAGAGAGAGAGAGAGAGAGCAGAGGTAGGAAGGTAAGCTCATTTCGGGGCAAAGGTAGGAAGAGAGGCTCGTTTTTTGAGGGGGTGAATGGGGCAGAGGCAGGAAGATACACTCGTTTTTGGGGTGGAAGGGATCGTTTTGGGGGGGTGGACGGGGTAAAGGGAGAAAGATAGGCTCGTTTTTGCGGTGGAAGGGCTTGTTTTGGGGGGTGAACGGGGCAGAGGTAGGAAGATAGGCTCGTTTTGGTGTGGAATGGCTTGTTTTTTTGGGTGAACGGGGCAGAGGCAGGAAGATAGGGTCGTTTTGGAAGGTGTACGAGGAAGAGAAACTCGATTTTTGGGGTCGACGAGGCAGAGGTAGGAAGAAGGGCTCGTTTTGGGGGGGTGGACGAGGTAGAGGTAGGAAGGAAGGCTCGTTTTTTGGGGGGGTGGACGAGGTAGAGGTAGGTAGATAGGCTCGTGTGTGGACATCACCCTAACCTAACCTACGAGCGTTTTTCCCTTCCTGCCAATCCACTCATGAGGAAATTAACTCAGTCGGTGTGTGTGGGTTCGAAGGGAAGACTTTAACACACACGTCTCCTTCTCGTGGGCAATAAACCAGAGAGGGAAAAAAAGTAAATGTAAACGCCACGAAGAAGAATCATAGAGTGTCGGACATTTGCTACGATGAGGAAGAGGAAGAAACATGAGGCGAGGAATTTAGGGAGACAGTAGTGAAGATGAGTGTTCTGGGGATGTCAGGGATATGGTGGTGGTGGTGGTGGCGGTGGTGGTGGATGGAACGCATGTCACAAGGGGAAAATGTACTATAGTTGGGCGTGTCTTTTATGTCTCTTCATGTCTCCTGTATGAAGATTGCTCGCGTATGTAGTATTAGTGAAGCTGAGGTGAACGTGTTGTGAGTGTGAGGCAAGTAATATAATGATGGTGGTAATGGTGGTGGTGGTTGTGGTGATGGTGGTTGGTGGTGATGGTGGTGATGGTGGTGCAGTGGAAAATGTTAATAATTGTAGAGACAGAAGAACAAGAACAGGAACAAGAACGAGAAAAGAACAAGAAGAACAGTAAGACGAAGAGGAAGAGGAGGAAGCAGAGGAAAAGAAGAGCAACAAAAAAGAACAAGAACAAGGAGAATAAGAAGAAAAAAGGAGGAGGAGGAGGAGGAAGAAGAAGAAGAAGAAAATAAAAATGAAAAGAAGAAAAGAAGAACAAGAAGAACAAAAACAAGAAAAGGAGAGAGAGAGAGAGAGAGAGAGAGAGAGAGAGAGAGAGAGATAATATGTGTGTGTGTGCCTTGTCTCACCTGTTGTTTACTGTAGCAGGTGGTGTCAGAGGGTCCATGCAGGTAGGCGGCAGGTCTTGTGATGTCAGCTGAGACGAGGAGTTCTGAAGGGTTTGGTGAAGTGCTCTTTCTTCTCAACGAGATGATATTACACCGGCGACACAATGTAGTCGTGTTAACAGTGGAGTGTTACAGTGCACGCTCGAGATTATGATGATGCTGGTGAAGTGTCTGCGTAACCGTGGTGGAACTTTATGGTGTGCCGGAGTGAGTGTAATGGGGATAAGGGTAAGGGCTGAGCAAAAAATAAATAAAGTAACCATAATTAGCGGTCTCAACATCCAAAATACTAATGCAAAAAGTGGGTGAAGAAATTGTGTTCCAGTGAAGTCTTGATACTTCCTTCTTAATGATGTCGTTAAGGGATTAATACAGTGTTGATAGTGGTGTTGGGAAATGGTTGTAGAGGGTAGGGCATATAGTTGGGGACCGTTTATGCTGTGAAGGATGAGGGGTGAAAGTTGTGATGGAGGAGGGAATGAGAGGGAGGGAAGGTCTGCTATACAAGATGAATCGCTGAAGAAAAAATGAGGTACTTGGTTTAGTAGCGAACGATTGCGTAGTGGCATAAAGCACCGTTGGCAGATTGTCGTACTCAGACCATAGTATTTACCGGTTTCTGACGCCTAACTATTGCCAAGAAACATCAGGAGCTAACTAATTTAACGATAATTTCCTTATTGGCGTCCACGAGAAATTTTTTGGGTCGGAAGTTGGTAAATATAAGAGGCTGAGTAAGACAATCTGGCGTAAAGTGCATAGTAACCGGTGATGGTGTATAAAGGTAACGGTGAAGACTTTAGTGTGTTGTGGCGATGTTTTAGCATAGCAGGTTGTGGGGAAACGGTATTATTGGGGGTGCGGAAAGTTTAGAGCGAATGGTTTTGGTTTATATTCTCAGTTCATGGTGGTGGTATAATTTGTCAATACCAAAGCCTGTCGTAGCGTCAGAGGGAGCATCGGTGGCTCCGGAAAAAAAATGTAAGGTGATGCTTTATATTTTAGTAAGCGGTGATGGTGGTGTGTTTTGTAAAGCGAGGCGAGGCGAGGTGTGGGTTTGAAAAATGATAAAATAGGTGGTGATGAAAACGGAGTAATGATGTAGTGTTTTATAATCTAATACTTGGCGGTGTGGTGTGTGGCCGAGTGCTACGTTATAGGTAGAGATGGTGGTGGTGGTGATGGACTTTTGACTGGCCGGTTCATAATTTAGGGCGCATTGACGGTTGTGTTGATGAATTGTTGAGTGTGGTAGTGGTAGTACCGTTAGCAAAGATCAGTGGGTATGAGTACGATGGTGTTATAAAGAAAGACTATCAAAGATGCTTCTATACGTGGTGGGTGATGGACTTGTGACAGGACGGTTCATAATGTAGCGCACAGTGATGGCTGTGTTGATGAATTGTTCAGTGTGGTAGAGGTAGTAGCGTTAGTAAAGATCAATGGGTAAGAGTTCGGTGGTGAGATATAGAAAAGTATCAAAGATGGACTTGGTGCCGGACGATTCATAATTTAGTGCGTAGTGATGGCTGTGTTGATGAATTGTTCAGTGTGGTAGCGGTGGTAGTGTTAGTGAAGATCAGTGAGTAAGAGTTCGATGGTGTTATATAGAAAAAAAGTATTAAAGATGGACTAGGTGCCGGCCGGTTCATAATTTGGCGCACAGTGATGGTTGTGTTGATGAATTATTTAGCGAGGTAGCGTGGTAGCGTTAGTGAAGATCAGTGAGCTATAATACAATGGTGTTTTTTTTTTTACAGCAAGGAACACAGCTCAAGGGCAAAAAAGAGAAACAACAGCCGTAATGTAAAGCCCGCTAGACGCTTGTTCGAACAAAAGCAAAAAGAACGAGGGGCTGTCACAGATGCTTCCTTATGTAGAGGGCACCACTGTACACTAGTTTTGTGTGTGTTTGTATTGCTGGTGAGGCTTTGTTGTCGCTGTTGTTGCTGTTTCTGTCGTTGCAGTAAATATCAAGTTGGTAAATGGTGCTGTTGACAAGGTGATGGCTGGTAACTTTGTACGTGGTGGTGGTGATGATGGTGGTAGTGGTGGTGGTGTTTGTGTTGCAAGGAATAGCGTGTCGGGTGGTGGTAGTGGTGATGGTGTGTGTCAGGTTACCCGCGGCGTGCCCGGAGAGGTGTTGGAACCCTTAGAAAAGCCCAGCAGGTAGAAATGATAACAATAAAGCCTCTACTCCATCGATTATTGGTCTCGATAAAAGTTTTTGAGTTTCTTCTTCCATTAACTTGATACTATATTGAGATTTTTCTTCATTGAACTCGATTTTGTATTTTTTTTTATTCATTCGTGATCAACAATTTTTTCACGATTTTTTTTCTCGCGGTAATCACTTTTTTTTTCTTTTTTTTTTTTACCTGCGTGGGTTTCGAAAGGCTCAGCAAAGTCTGTCCCTCAGGTGTGTTTGTCCCTCAGCAGACGACTTGATGATAACCCTGAAAATATTGCTTCTCGATTACTTTCTTTCCATTTTTTTTTCTGAGCTTCAACCAGATTTGACAGCTTCATCATTAATTCACCTGATATTCGTTAAAGGTGAGTATTTCGAGCGCAAACCTGGAACACACACACGCACACACACACACACACACACACACACACACACACACACACACACACACACACACACACAAAGGAGACGGCATTCACCATTAGTTTATGGAAAAAATATTAGAGGATGGAGATGAAGTGTATATAATAGAGGGAAAAGGAGTAGGGAGAGGAGAGTGAGGTGAAAGAGGGAGGAAGATTAGGTAAGGAGGAGGAGGAGGAGGAGGAGGAGGAGGAGGAGGAGGAGGAGGAGGAGGAGAAGTAAGGTACATTAGCGTTATTCGATGGGAAAAGAGAGCAAGAAGAAGAAGAAGAAGAAAAAGAAAAAGAAAAAGAAGAAGAAGAAGAAGAAAAAGAAAAAGAAAAAGAAGAAGAAGAAGTAACAAAAGAAAGACAGTAAATGTGAGTAGAAAAAGGAAAAAAAGTGCATTAAAAAGAAAAAAAGAAGAAAAGGAAAAAGCATGACACAAAAGACGTAGCTAACACAACAGAAAAAAAATAAGGAAAGCTAAAGAAAGAAAAGAAAGACGTAGAGGAACGAAAAAAAAAGGAATTAAATCACAATCATGAACGCGAGTGAAATATCTGTGCACAAATTTACTCCGAAGAATAAAAGAAAATAACTGAATACCTAAGTCAATAAAAAGAACGTGTATAAAATAAAACAAGATAAAAAAACACTGAACAAAAGAAATAAACTTACGCGTATCACAAAGAATATAACTGTTTTGCTGCGAGAGAGAGAGAGAGAGAGAGAGAGAGAGAGAGAGAGAGAGAGGAGAGGAGAGGAGAGTAGAAAACAGAACAGAATAGAACAGAACAGAACATAAGAGAGGAGAAGAGAAAGAGAGAGAAAATAAAAATGATATTGAAGAGGAAAAAGTAAAAAGAAATGCAATCAAGTAGGAATGCACAGACACGGTATTTTACGTATGAAGGATAAATAAAAGTTAGTTAGCAAAAGCGCAGAGCCTATAAACAAAGACTGAAATCCTAGGAACCAGATGTATTTTTCCCAAGCTAAGGGTGTACACGTAGGCTGGAGTGCTTTCTCTCTCTCTCTCTCTCTCTCTCTCTCTCTCTCTCTCTCTCTCTCTCTCTCTCTCTCTCTCTCTCTCTCTCTCTCTCTCTCGCACCCCTCACCCCCGCAGTTTTCTTTATCAGCGGTGTTTGCCTAACCCTCCCCGGCATCTGAGAAGTGTGCGTTATCTTGCCCTAGTTTTCGAGTGTTATCCGCCCAAAGTCAAATGCAACAACCTTTTTTAATCCTCCTCCTCCTCCTACTCTTCCTCTTTCCTTTGTTGATTCAGCTTGTTGGGTAGTGCAGTTTCCCTTCGCACCTGAAAAAAGAACAGAACACAGAAAAGGAAACGCGCTCAAGTTCCACATGAGGTATTTTTTAGGGTAGTAGTCTGCCAAAGCATCGATGTGTTGTGCTTTGAGTGCGTGTATCTTTCCGCGCGCTTCCGTCTGCATGCGTTACCTGGTTACTCTTTTTTCCATTGCTCTTGGCGGCGGCGGGGACGCGGTGGTGCTGGAGGTGGTGAGGGTGAGAGAGAGGGAGAGAGAGCTGGTGATGATAACGATGGTGTTGTTGGTTTATTTGTTCGTTCGTCTGCCTGATGGTGATGATGATGAACTTGTTGTTGTTGACGCTTCTGTTTGTGTGTGGTGTTACGAGTGAGATGGATGTTTTGGCTTTCTCAATGTGTGTGTGTGTGTGTGAGAGTGGGTGTGGGTAGGAGGGTTGGGGGACTTTGTTTGTGTGTTAGGGGATGAAGGGATTGTAGATGATAATGTTGGAGCTGAGATGATGAGACGGTGTATCAGATTAGGCGCAGTGTACCCTGAAATGTGTTGTGACTGCGAGAAGTCCAGTACGTAGAAATAATAATAATAATAATGACAATCACGTCTCTACTTCATCGATTATTGGTCTCGATATACGTTTTCCAGTTTATTTTTTACCTCTGCCTTACTTTCTGTCTTAGTAGGATTTTTTTTTTTGTTGTTGTTGTTGTTCTTGGTCTTTTTCTTGTTTCCTCTCTCACTATCTCTCATTCCATACTCGGTTGTTTTGTTCTTTCTTGGTGTTTGCCTCATTTGAGATTTTTCTTTTTCTCACGAGCAGCTTTTCCACGCTCATCACTTTTATTTACCTTCGTCCTTCTCGTGGGTGATGATACGTCTTGTTTTTCTTTTAGCGAGAAGTATATTTATTGCCTCCACCGAGAGCAACGAGGTGTTTATCTGCGCTATTTGTTTGTTTGTTTGTTTGTCTGTCTCTCTTTCAGTAAATAAAACTCCGCAAGAACATTAATCAGTCATGGAGCCTGGAGGAGAAGCGTGGCAGCAACCAAGAAAGAACTCGGTGAATTTTGATAACCGCTCGATGAAAGCTGACTGAATAATGGCGAACGAGTTATAAGATCGGAATACATTAACGACTCGAGCGGTCGAATGGAAAATCCTCCTATGTTTGAGACCAGACCAAGGGGTTCCACGGTTATTGTTATGTATTTATTCATTTGTTGTTTTGAATATATATCACTTTATTTACTTTTATATTCATGTTGTTATTTTTTCTCTGTATGAAGCCAAACAAACCAAACCATATCCGTCCCATTGTTATGACGGTGTAGTATTCCGGTGTCGCACAAAACTGTGTTCGAAGCAAATATTGAGTCAGAAATGGAAACAGATGCACGCCGAGTTTAATTCCATCACATCCAATGCGAACACGTACAGTATAACCTTTTTTTGTAATGGCACACAACACACAACACTACTAATCCATTTGGGTGCGAAAGTTAATGCAATAAATTTCGTTTTCCCGTTTTTGTCGCAGGCACTGGATAACGCTTAATAGGGGAAACTGATTTGGACTTGCGGATGCTCTTTGGACGGAATAAACAATCAAGAGACAATTACACAACACCGAGACCATGCAATTCTTTCCCCCAGCTGTTATTAGAACCCAATTTTCCTCTAGTACAGAAATAACGCAGCTTACAATGAACTACTTTCCACTTTTGAATGTTCTTTTAACGTACTGAAGCACTAGGAAGCATCAACACACTACCGATGGTGTACCTTGTCTCTCTTTTAGCCTGCATTACAGAATACTATCCGCGCAACCTGCTGTTCACTGATTTCCACTTATGAATTTCTTTTGGCCGTAATAAGCCATCAAGAAGCATGCATCATCGCGGTACAGGAGATAGCAGTGACCTAATTTTCGTATACAGTTTGTTGATTCCTCGAATACCCACACGATTTTCTCTCCTTGCCAGTCGTGTGTGAGTGTGTATCCATGGAAATATGTATAAGGTAAAGCGTGATAACTCGTGTATCACAGTCACCCCTCCGAGCCCAGTGATTAGGATTTTTACGCACTTTAATGTCAAGAGGCCGTGGAAACGCAAATAAACTCCGCTGCTCCGCCCTGCTTCGTGTTATTCCCTTTTATCCTCGCCGCCTTTTTGCTGTGTTTTTGCCGTTTTCTTTTTGCAGGCGAGATTCAGGCCATGACCCATATTTTCGTTGCTCTGATTTTTGTGTTTGTAAGTATGATAAAAAGATGAAGTAAAAGGTTTGTGTGTAGTGATATTATTTCCTGGAGTGTCATACAGGTTTTAAAATGTAGTGCAATTATAATGGGCCTCACTAGTTTCAAGTGTAATTCATGCCATGGCCTACATTTGTTTTCCTTATATTCTTGTGTTGGCAAACGCTTTATATGTGTTGACAACTGTACAGGTAGTTCAACGCCATAATGTTTTGATACCTTCTGTTTTAGTGATTCAAGTCAGGAGATATGCTGGTTTTATGTGTTTCCGAGGGTTTGTAAAGAAAAGCAGATAGTATTGTTAGGTTTATATGTAGCGATTAACTACAGTGTCATACATCATACCATAACATAACGTAAAAGTCACGCCACAAATGCCTCATCATTAAGTCTGCAGCCCTTTATCAGCTTGGAGAAATTATAACAATCATGATCGCTTGCTCCGTGATGTTAGATTACAAAAGTTATCCAATTATTCGGACTTCAGAAACTTTGTTCGTTAATTTCTTTCTTATTTTGCGATTTACAGTCAAAGATGTTAATTTCCATACGAATGTTTTACACGTGTACCTCAATATTTGGTCGGAAAATTATTCTTAGTATACGTGAGCTACATGTGCACGTGTTTAATTGGTGTGTTGGCTGAGCGCCGCGGCTTCATGAGGCGCCGGAGGATGGATGTAAATTGTTGCTTCTCGTTTGGCCCAACTAAGATGAGATACAAGCAGTTTACGGGCGCCACGCAAACACACATACACACACATATACCTAAACACACACACACACACACACACACACACTGATGCATCGCCGTCTATACCCTCCCCCTTAATGAGGCTCTCCGTCTCACCAAGGCCGACTCCTCCGTGAGCCTTGCCATAATACCAAGAACGAATCCTTTGCGTGGTCGCCGCCGGACATCAACAGGAGCCTTCCCTCCTTCCCCTCGGCCGCTGGCCATCAATTCTTAACGTAGAACGACCCTCGCAAACACGGCCCTCGTTAAAAGGACACTTTGGTAAATATTCGCTTTGTTTTCCTTCCCGGCTGTGCACACATGGAAGTGGACCAGGGGGCAGGGGCCGGTGAGTGAGGGGGGTAGATGTGAGGGAGGGGGAGGAGGAGAAGGAGAAACATAGAAAAATGGAAACATGGACTAGCAGGCAACAGAAAGCCTGTTGGTTCATTACTAGGCTGCCTGCTTTCAGGGATTTAATCAATCCGTTTGCCATAGGAGTGGTTTGCAGGGGAGGATTAAAGCACTTGTGCACCTACTCTTGGGTACGTTCAGTTCACTCCCGATGCAGCAAAGTGGCGATCAATGCGTTTCTTGAATGAGTTGACTCTCTCTACGCTAACCACGTCTGCAGGGAGGCTGTTCCAGTGGCGAACCACTCTATTCGAGAAATAACTCCTGCCGATGTCAGTATTGCATCGCTTTGCTTGAATAGTTTTTCCGTTGTTTCTTGTTCTCAGATTAGTTTGCAGCGTGAAGAGCTTGGAGTGATCAACGTTGCGGAGCTTGTTCAGGTACTTAAAGACTTGTATCATGTCTCCCCGCAATCGTCTCTTTTCCAACGTGAAGAGGTTGAGTCGCTCGAGTCGCTCTTCATAGGGCTTCGTCCTCAGTGATGGTATCATCTTCGTGGCACGGCGCTGTACTCTCTCAAGTAATTCAATGTCTTTCCTGTAATTTGGAGACCAGAATTGCACGGCGTATTCCAGGTGGGGCCTTACCAGCGAATTATACAAGGCTAACATAACTCCCGGTGTCTTGTATTCGAAGTTCCTCGATATGAACCCAAGCATTGTATTGGCTTTCTTACAGGCGGACTTGCAGTGTTTTGTTTGTTTCAAGTCACTGCTGATGGTGACCCCGAGGTCTCTTTCCTCTTGCACAACATGTAGTGGCTCGCCACCCATGTGGTATGTGTGATTGCTGTTTCTGGATCCGATATGCATTACTTTACATTTGGTAGTGTTGAAGGACATCTGCCATTTTTCCGACCACCGAGTGATCAGGTTCAGGTCTCTCTGGATAATTTCGCAGTCTGTCGTCGTGAGGGCCTTCCCACCCACCTTTGTGTCGTCGGCAAATTTTGAAAGATTGGATTTTAATCCTAGTTCTAGGTCGTTGATATATATGATGAAGAGTATGGGTCCCAGCACTGACCCCTGTGGCACTCCACTTGTAACCAGGAGCCACTCGGAGGCCTGTCCGTTGAGTACAACTCGTTGTTTTCTTCCAGTGAACAAGTCTTTGATCCACGCTGTCAGATTGTCGCCTAACCCCGCCGACTTGAGTTTCTTGAGGGGTTAGACACTTTGTCAAAGGCTTTTTGAAAGTCTAGATATATAACATCACTGGGAATATGATTATCACAGTTTTCATAGATACCTTGGAAGAAGTCCAGTAAATTGGTTAAGCATGAGCGCTTATTCCTGAAACCGTGCTGAGCATCGCAAATGATGTTATTGTCTTCAAGGAATCTAACGAGTTTGTCTCTGATTATCTTCTCGAGGATTTTTCCCGCCACTGAGGTCAAGCTGATTGGTCTGTAGTTTAGGGCCACGCTTTTGTCTCTCTTTTTGTGGATCGGTGTTACGTTCGCTTGTTTCCAGTCTTTCGGGACTTTGTTTTGTTGTAGGGATAGATTGTTGATGGCGGTGAGTGGCTTGAGGATTTTCTGCTTGAGTTCCTTGAGCAGCCTGGGTGACAAGTCGTCGGGTCCGGTGGACTTGTTTGTCTCGAGTTTGTCTAGGTACTTTTTCACATCCCGTTCGTCGATTGTGCCAATTTCTAGGGGAGTAATTCCCATCGGTGGGGTAGGGCTCTCGGGTACGGACTGGGTGTTCTCGACCGTGAACACAGACGTGAAGTTTCTGATTAGGATTTCGATCATTTGTCTGCTGTCCAGTGTTAGTACGTCACTTTCGTCTTTTAGGGGACCGATATTGCTTTTTGTTTTCTTTTTGGTTCTTGTATACTTCTTATATACTTATATACGTGAAGGAGGAGGAGGAGGAGGAGGGGATGGGGAGGAGGAGGAGGAGGAGGAGGAGGAGGAGGAAGGGTGAATCAAACGAAAGCAGTCGCACTGGCTGAGTCTCCGTAGGTGCGTCTGAGGCAGTTTTCTGATCGAGAAAGAAAAAAACATCTTCGTCCCTTCTTCCCCATCTTTCATTTATTTTCCTTACTTATTTTCTTCTGTCTTTTTTTTTCTTTCATATCACTCTCTTATACAGCCTTTCTTACATTTCCATTTTTTCTTTCAGGTTGGTACAGTCTCGTGATTTGAAAGTAATTTAATTCACTAGTTTTTCTTTCTTTTAATCCTGAGAAAAGTATTTCTAGTGTCTCATTTCTCAATGTGAATAATCATTCCTTTGCGTGTATGCTGGAAAACCTTTAGGATAACGGCGTGGCGTCCCCCTCCCAGAGTGAAGTGGAGAGGGCGCGTTGCTCGTGGCGGCGAGGAAACCTTCCGGCGAGTAAGGAATGATGGAAAACTTTTTCTTTGCCTTACTTAAGTGGAGGCTCGGTGAATCCCTGTGGAGGTGGAAGTCAATACTGAACCTCTGTTTGCCTTGCCACAAAGATTATATATATATATATATATATATATATATATATATATATATATATATATATATATATATATATATATATATATATATATATATATATATATATATATATATATATATATATATATATATATATATATATATATATATATATATATATATATATATATATATATATATATATATATATATATATATATATATATATATATATATATATATATATATATATATATATATATATATATATATATATATATATATATATATATATATATATATATATATATATATATATATATATATATATATATATATATATATATATATATATATATATATATATATATATATATATATATATATATATATATATATACATACATATATATATATATATATATATATATATATATATATATATATATATATATATATATATATATATATATATTAGTTATGTGTATATAAAAAAGGGAATAAACGTGCTGTTAAACATCGGCTGTGTGTCGTGAGCAACAATTACAGCCGTGTTCGAGTATCTACATGAATGTTTACAGGTTTTTGACGTTCCATCCGGTCGCAGCTATTGAGACACGACACTCCATCAAAACGGGGAGAGTGCGGGATGTTGGTTCCCGCACAGAATGGACTCCGGTCAAACACGACAAATAAAAGTGAACAGACCGACCCCCGAATGGCTGTGATGGCAGCCCGCCGCAGATTGGGCCGTGTTGTCCGCCGCCATGCTGACGTAGGGCTGAACATATTAAAAGATCAGCCTCACTCATCGGCTGCCTGGGCTCGCTGAGTGTTATCACATCCCCCATCAATCATAAATTAAACCAGTCATGTAAGAAAAGGTAATGTTTTTTTTTCTTGTTTTTCTCTGATACTGTTGATGCGTACTATGTAAGGGATCAGTAATTGTAACGAGGGAAATCACTGCTATTCGTAATCCACCTAACTGTCTATCAGTGACGAGCACGAGTTGAGATTGCGGCAAACTAGGAGCGTAGCACGCGAAGGAGATTCAGGAGTACTGCTTTAAACGCGTTGTATGTCCACTCCCAAAACGGCCCGGAATCACCCACTGCCGCTTAGTAGCCCCGTTAATTAGGTGAGGCAGTAGCGAGGCCACGCGACGAGGTGGGGGAATGGGCGTGTTGCGAGCGAGGGGAGGCGAAGCTGGATGGACGCTGCCGGTCTATGGTTTACCCTTCTGTGAGGCACTAAAAAGGCTTGTTCTTTCCGGTAAATGTGACAAACCTGTGGCACAACGAAAATCTAGGGAAATGTCAGTAGCACGTGGTTTTCCACCCCCAAATAGTACATATTAATACCTCTAAGAAAGCCGTGAATATTTTGGAGGTGTTCTTTCCCTTTGCTGAATACTTTTTAAGAGGGAGTGTGTAGTATGTTCCTCCAGAAACATTCTTATTCTCCGGCATCACTAGACCATACTTTTGGAGGTGTTGGTTTCCCGTTTGACAGCTGCTCTGAATCCGCCATCTTCCCTCTAATAAGCATGTAAAGTGTGAATACCTCCTGGGAAATGCTTCTGATAACGTACGGCTGAATAATTCTCCCTCCCCGAATATTTTCAGCTGAGTCAGTTCTTGACATTGATGTTATTCTTGGCCCCAGACTCATCAAGGAAAGCAAACTGTCATGTATCGCTCTTTGAACTCCGTCGTGCTCTGCAATACCACTATGTACGCGGAGAGGCAGGAGGAGCAGGCTGAGAGGGAGGAGGAAGAGAAGGATAAATATTAGTGTAGGAACTAATAAAGTGTTGAGTTTTCTCATATCGGACGGAAAATTTTCGTTTTAGAAGCATCGAGGAAGTAAATTAGCATAAATTTGTAATGTTCGAATTAGAGGACCGTCTGGACTACTGGAGGGCCCGCAGGAAGCAGCGGCACCACCAGCGGCAACAACGAGGCAGCCAGTCAGCCAGGCAGCCAGGCAGGAAAGCCATTAACCCTCTGAGGGGCGGCCACTCTGAGATCTGTCCTGAATACCACGTGGAGATATGTGCCGAGGAGCCTTGAAAGCAGCGAGGCTTAAGTAAAAGTCCTGAAGAAAATTTAATATAAAATAGAAAGAGCCTTGCCCAAGTCCATATGTGTATGACATAACTTTTCTCCGCTGCGCGCACTCTTAGGATGGCCCTCGGGGTAGCAGGTGTAGTATAGGGACGCAATTTTTAAGCCCTTAAACGTTAGCGAATTACACACAAATTTACATTAAACTCATACACGTAAATCCTGCTAAACTCGTTTCCTTCTCTGTTGATGGGGTGCTATCCAGAATTTTTGTTCGACTTAATCACAGGTAGAAGTAATAAGACGGCTGGCCTTAGGAATTACAGGGCTGCAGAGTTCACCAAGCATTGTCCATGCATCGCCCTGCAACGAACTAGCTCCCTCGTGCCCCACACCGCCCCCGCGCTTCCACCTGACCGACTATAGACTTACAGGAGCAATCTTCCCGAACCGCGTGATGTAAATGCAGTTTTGAGAGGAAAAAACGTTTGGCAATTTACTCTCCATGTTCAAAAAAGTTCCGCCCATGTTACTGTTTGTTCGTTTGTAGTATTCTTTGTTCTCTCGATCTACAGCAATGCCGGTACTGTTATATTCTCTGACTTGTATAAAAAATAAACACGGCATTTATTCTCTGAGGCTCTCCATTCACTGCCAATTCAGTAAACTCACGACGCCAACCAATGCCCGTGTTAATGCTCCTCTGCTTGGTTGCGACGGTTCCGTGTATCCGGGTTGGACAACGGCGCACCCCCGATACATGTGACATAATGCAAATAGCTACACATGGCGAACTGATCACAATAGTCAATACCTGGCGGGCCGCGTGAGGGAGCACATTCCTCAGTGACCTGATTGCTCCCCAGCGAGGGGCGGACTGCTAAGGGAGAGCGGCGGGGACACGAGGCTGCGGCAGTGGAGGAGCGACTCTGTATGCGAGGATTCCCGGCAAAGGTCGAACTGCTGCACCAAAATAGGTAGATCAAGACAGCTGATCAATCGGCCAATAGAATGTGTAAGATATGCACACTTATTTCTACGTGACTATATTCTCTCTATCTATCCATCTATCTATCTATTCAGCTATATCTATCCATCTATCCTGCTCCATCTTGTTCTTTCTTTCTCAATGTGTGTGTTACTTCGAAGGAGCAGTTCCTCCCTTCATTGGTGTATAATGAAGAGTGGCCAGGGGCAGGCCGTGGGAGGTGGGGGACGAGTGGATGGGCTCTGATGGAGAGGAAAACGTTCTGACAGCTTGAACGTCTTCTATTTAGAAGGTTTCCAGAAACTACTAAGTCTAGAAAACGGTCTAGCGAGCGTAGGTTATGAATAGATAAAAGAAAAACACTATAATCTATGTCCTTTTCAATCTAAATACAGATGTATATGTAACTACACACACACACACACACACACACACACACACACACACACACACACACACATATATGCATAACAACAACAACAACAGGGCGAGCAACAACCTGAGTCATATTAAGTTCGGAGCACACACGAAACACCTCGAAACTCCTTGTTAACTCACAGCACGGGACGAACGAACGAACAAACGAACGGACGGGCGAAGCTGGCCAAGTGTTGTACTCAATGCAGAAGTTCCCAACATGCAACGCGCATAACAATAACGCCAACCAGACAACAACGGAGGTCAATTAAGCGTTGGGGAGAATATGAGCCGAGAATTGTGGTCAAGCCTGAATTCGATGGTCATTTATAAAGGGTATGCTTGCCAATTCGTACGCACCTCTCCTATTAGTACTCATATAACGGGAAACAAATAATATGGAAGACTTGGAATTATAAATGAATTAAAAATGAACTAAATATGAACTAAAATGAAATAAATGGACTAAAAGAACTATAAATTAACTATTGCCAAAAGAAAACGAATTTATCAGCATTTTCACAATATAATACTCCCATACCTCATTTAATTGGGGTAATATTAGTAATAGTACGAATATATTACCGAACATACCCTATCTACTTAAATGTTTGGGTAATGCAGTGTGTGTGCGGTCAGTGTTCTGTAGGGTCCTAGTGGTATAGAGTTTACCCTAGATTTGTATAGGATAGGTAGGGTTTGGCTACGTCAGCATATTAGGTTCAGTTGAGTTCATTATCTAGAGTCTGAGTGGCCAGTCTCATGTTTGGGGCGCAGTGGTGTAATATTTATTGTCATTGTTATCGGGGTGTTTTTTGGTAAGGGTTTCGCCGCCTGCCTTTCCCTCCTGGCTCACGAGACTCGATTTAATTGTGCTCATTGTTACCCTTTTCCTTCTTATTATTCTTATTCTTATTCTTTTTCACTCCTCTTCTCCCAGCCTTCACCAATTCTTCTCCATCATCATCATTACCATCTTACTCTTTTTCTTCGTCTTCTACTTCTTCACCACCTCCTCCACCACCTCAACCTCAACTTCCTCCTCCTCCTCAACCACCTCCACCTCCTTCTCCTTCCCCTGTCATCCATCCTCCTCTCTCTCCCTTCCTTCTGGCTTTGGTCAATTAGTGTGTTAAAACAAGTTTTCTTTTCTAGCATTTCTTGAGCGACATAACTTTACGTGCAAAGTATCATCCTTCCCTCGTAACTCCATGTGGCGGCGGGAAGGGGAATGTCGAGGGTTTGCACACGAAGCTACGAGAGAGAGAGAGAGAGAGAGAGAGAGAGAGAGAGAGAGAGAGAGAGAGAGAGAGAGAGAGAGAGATGGGGGGGCTATAATCTACTCGGCAATATCTTAAATACAAAAAAAATAGTATAAGATATAACCCTCAGGACAACGGATACTAAAAAAATAAAAAAAATACCCAAGTCGAGGTTTTGTGGTCCAAGGAGGGAGTGTGATGTTACGACGTAGCCACGGTGAGATGTTTAAGTCCGTGGCGCTGAAGTTTGAGAGCGACAGGGATCCTTCGCCCCTGGAATGACGTTACTGTCGGAAAAAAAGTTAACGTGTTGAGTGCGTTCAAAACTTGCTCGGAAGTCGTAATGAAGCTGAGGTCCGCCCAGGCTCCTCCTCCTTCCTGCTGCCGACGGAAATATATAAGAAGAAAAAAAAATAAACAAGGAAGAAAGGAAGAATTTTTTAGTGTTTTCATTGCCTCAAGTTTATATCTGAAGACGTGATATATGTTTTTTTTCCTTCTTGTCGCCTTGTATAGATAAAGGTATCGCTCTTTTAGTTATGTTTCAGCCAAAATTACCTAAAAATATGCTCTAGAACACACATTTCTAACCACAACCATGACTGTGCCACCATAAAACCTCCATACCTCTGATCCATCCTTGTTAAACGACGCCTAATGTGTGCCGACGTTTTTTTAAGATTGTGTGTAACTGCAAGGGTTCAGCATCACAATTGTTAGGTGTTAGGAGTTAAATACTTGTTCTTAATCCCCTAAAAATTCCAACACGCTACCGTAAATACGAACACTATACACAGCTTCTTGAGTGTGTTTTTTCCTTTAGTCTGGACCAGCGCGGTAAGCCAAGCAGCGCCGGGAGTCTGTAGTTACGTAAGGTTGTCTCCACTTCCGTAAGGTTCTCTCCACTTTGACCTTTCTACCATATCCCGACCTTTGACCTCTGACCCTTGTCTTTGGAAGTGTAACTCTAAGCTTGTCCCTTTAGCCTTCCACTTTGACCTTTGTCTCGCACGCTGATAGTCCAGGAGTAATTATTCACGCATAAATGGGCAATGGTGAATTTTTTTCCTCAAACTTTCAAGCTTTTTCCTGCTTCTTCTTTACTCCTAGAGCGGTGGACCTGAGGACATCACACTCGTCCCATTTGTTGCAGTAAAATCGTAAACAGACTGCTGCCCCAAACCATAGCTAGACAAAACTTCGTAATTACTTCTTGGGGTAAATGTACTAGTGTTAATTATTGTCGCCTTAAAGTTCTTGATGTTTCTTCATGTATAGACTTTCCTGACGTGCGTGCTTTGTTATCTAATGTAGGAGCACTCCGGTGAGAGTTGTGATTCTTTAGTTGCAGTGGTTATCATCATACATTTCGTTGAGGTCGTGTTTTAAGAGGCAGTTTGCAGTCTATAAGTTCCTTAGATGCATGATAGATCTCCCCCGTCTGTTCCTTTTATGTGCTTTTCTTCTCCCCTTTTTTCCGTTTTAAAATATAGTGCGTACCGCCATTATCCACATCAGTGACTCTCCCTCGTCGCTGAACAAAGCACGGGTTGGTCCCGCCCTCAGCTGTTCACATCGACGCTACCTTGCTCCCTCTAGCTGGCTCTCCCCGACATGGCTTCAACCATGTTTGTCTAACTCTGCATTAGTCACGATCAATAAGAGGAGAAGGTGTCAGACCAGTGGACTGCCTCTTGTATTAATCCTGAGAGTCCTCTTGTGTCGCTGGGTCCATTCATAATCCACGCCATGCAGAGACGCTGATTTATAAATGTGATGGTGCTGCAGACTCCTCAATGACCTTCTCTGCTGGTCCCGCACTAGGGTACAATTGTCGCGGGAGTTAGGGTGCGTTTTGCTTTTTTTTTGTTGCCTTACGCACTCTTTGTGAATGTAACATAGATGGCAAAGGAGGGTTCACGGGTTATTGTTTTCTGTAGCGTAGAACTTGGATAGTTTCAGACATTCATTGGTCCCTATACTACCACTTCTAGGAATGGGGTTGCACAGTATAGCGTAGAGAGAGAAAATGTGTGTGTGTGTGTGTGTGTGTGTGTGTGTGTGTGTGTGTGTGTGTGTGTGTGTGTGTGTGTGTGTGTGTGTGTGTGTGTGTGTGTTTGTGTGTGTGTGTGTCTCCCCTGCCTGGCCGTGCTGCTGCTGCCGGTGCTGGTGCCGTACCCGCGCCGGTCTGTCTGTCTACCCGTGAATAATTCAAGGAGTGACGCGGCGCCGTGGGTCGTGATGTGTGCATACCCACGGTCAATATTTGCTGCCGTTTGCATAATGTCGTAATAAGCTTGAAAACTCGGTCCTGGAGTCGCTCGGGGAGGGCGCCGCGCCACGCTGTGTCCCCGACGTGCGCCGCTAACGAGTGGTCGGATCATTTTGCGCTTTTTCAATCTTTTTTCCCTGAGGCGTGAAATTGATTGTGTGGGTGTGGGTGGGTGGGTGTGTTTGTGTGTGTGTGTGTGTGTGTGTGTGTGTGTGTGTGTGTGTGTGTGTGTGTGTGTGTGTGTGTGTGTGTGTGTGTGTGTGTGGCGTTTGCCCGTGCGTGTGCGTGTTCGTGTGTCCTTAAAGATGCTAGTAAGTTGTTGAAGCAAAGAGCATGATGTTTATTACGCTACGTTTACACTTCAGTCTCATTCTCCTTTCATCCTTGTGTTTTAAACTGCAATAAACGTTTTCAGAAACTGTCAATTGCCCAGGTCACGTTTAAGAGCCTCAATATATAAAGTTGTATTGGAATTTCGTCTCCTATGTTCACCTTATAAAAGTACCATAACTAATTGGTCTCCTTATCGTTTTATTCGCTTTAAAGTCTAAGTTGTAGATTTTAAATGTTTCCCGTAAACTGCAGCACACAGTATTGTCGGGGAAGTGATTTCATTTACATACCCCCTTATCACACCATTTGCTTGCCTGTGAAAAATTATTGCTCTGGATGACTCGGCTTTCACAGATAATTCGTGCATTGTCCTCGGCTAATGCGGCCTTGCTCTGCAGATAACGAGGGGCACGCGACAAATATCACTCGGTGAAAGCCACGATCACGTGAAATATCGATAACCATACACCTTGCTTTATCTGAAGGCCGGTTCCAGTGAAAAGTCGAATAGGTCCGACTTTGTGTGTTGGATGCAAAACAATATTTAACTTTTATCTCACTACACACACACACACACACACACACACACACACACACACACACACACACACACACACACACACACACACACACACACACACATACATACACACACATGAACAATAATCCCGTTTTTCGTGGTGGAGGTAACAGCAGTAGTATCAGGAACATCATCATCATCAGCCGAGGGTCCTGGGGGGAGGGGGGGAGAGATGAAGTGAGGGGGGGGAGGTCAGCACTTGGCCCAGGCGCGAGTGTTGGTCCTCGTTGAGCGGGTGGCAGAGTCCATTTAGCCCCCATCACTAGGCCGGTCCATTCAACCTGTCGGACTGTCATTACTCTTGATACTGGCAATGGTTTATCTATTTTTATGCTCTTTTTCCCCTGTCTCTCTATCTCTCTCTCTCTCTCTCTCTCTCTCTCTCTCTCTCTCTCTCTCTCTCTCTCTCTCTCTCTCTCTCTCTCTCTCTCTCTCTCTCTCTCTCTCTCTCTCTCTCTCTCTCTCTCTCTCAACAAGAAATATCGGTAAGGAGCGTATTTATTATGTAATTATTTCTCTGTACACACTCTCTTCCGGGAAAACATACGTCCGCCACTTATCTCATTTGCACACTTTCCTAACTTTCTGGACGATTTATGAACTCCTCAAAACGCCAATTTCACCCCCCACTTCATTAATTCCAATCACGTAGTCCACTTCTCTCTCGCTTCCATTTCCGTCGTATAACTCAGCAGCTCATTTATATAAAATAGCATTTCCATCTCTCTCTCTCTCTCTCTCTCTCTCTCTCTCTCTCTCTCTCTCTCTCTCTCTCTCTCTCTCTCTCTCTCTCTCTCTCTCTCTCTCTCTCTCTCTCTCCTACCCGCCTACTAATTATTCCTCTCCTTTCTCTCCTTTAACTTTATTTTAAGCTTTTATTTTTTTCACTCTTATTTTTGGGAGGTTACACCATAAACCCCGCTTTCTCCTAGCTGGTTAATTATTCCTTTCCTTTCTCTTCTTTAACTCTTTTCTGCTTTTATTTTCTTCACTCTTATTTTTGGCGAGGTTACATCATGAATCCTTTTTCTCAAACATCTTTTTCTTTTCCTTTGCTTAGCTACGTCCGTATTCCTATCGTGTTTATTCCTCGCCTCGAGGAACCTCTAACTTTTTCAACCATTTCCGTTTTAATTTTCTTCCTGTCATTTCTTGAACAACTTGTCACTGCAGAAAGATCACACGCCCCAGTTTCCAATACCCCTTTTTTCTCTTGCATAATTCTCGCTCGATCTCTTATATACATACCCAGTTGCTTCATCTCTTATCTCGTACTTTTCTCGCACGCTTTTCCCGCTTCCATTTTCTCTCCTACTCCTTGGTTCTCGCGTCACACCAAAGACCACACATCCCACTTCCCAGCCTACCAGTGTCCTTCAGTGAACTCTTTCCCACTCTTTAGTCCACAAAAAAATCCCACTCCGAGTCCACTCACTTCAATTTAGAGTCCTTATCGTCCTCTCGTCCGTGTGGCTTTTTTTCAGCCCACTCAATCGTTCATACCACCAGCTCTCACTCCTCTCTTTCCACTCTTGCTCTTTTCACTTTCGAGTTCATTCCACCCCATCGTTCTGGTAGCCCGCCTCTCTTAACCGTTTCCTGGTGCGTGCATGGCATTTCCTCGCCCTAAAATCCCGGAAGGACCAGTAACTTGGCAAACTGACGCCCGAAACGTTACTTTCACGCAGATTTTATGAGGGTTTGGGCGTCGATATGAATTCATTCCCTCTGGGCCTGCGTGGTCTTGCTCTTTTGCCTTCTTACCGTAAAAGCGACCTACTAGGAACTGAGATTTATTTATGGTCGCAGAAATGATGCTCCTGTAAAGACAACTGAGGAGGCAGCCAAAATAAGTGTGAATTTAAGATATGTGTGGGTAATTATGATATACGAAAGCCCCATGCTCATGCAGATCGATGTATTAGGGTTACTTCAGCGTCTTCGTCTTCCTTTTGAGTTTTATCCGTCATGGGTGGAAGCAAAGGCAGTGAGTGTGAGCTACTTCCAACGAGGCTTAAGGCAATGTGGGGCACTTCCATGCAGCAAGGACCCCTAGGTTCACCCGCCTCCCTGCCTTCCCCAGCCCGCCTCGCTCAGCCTCCCACCGTGCTCCCTCCCTATCTCTATAATTGCTAATCCCTCAATACCGTGAGTTAATGAATAAAGTTTCCTCCGTTGAAGCCGGCGGGGAAAAAATGGTAACGAAAAAGTTGCAAAATTAGCCGTCGTTCCTGAACCCCCTTTTGTCTTCTGCCTCTTCCCGCTTCACCCCAATCCCCTTCTCCTCCCTCCCTACCTACTCATACCTGTCCGCCTACTTTAATTACTTAGCGACTCCAAAGTCCAGCCACTCATGTACCTGCCTCATCACCTAGTAAGTCATTTATTTAGCCACGTGCCTAGTTATTCATCCCTCCTTGTATCATCCTTATTTTTTTCATCCTTTCGTTCACGTAGTTATTCATTCCTCACACATTTGCCTCATACTTTCAGCCATTCACTCACCTAGTAATCCATTCCCTGACATATCTCCCTCATTCTTTTAGCCTTTCACTCATTCAGAATTTCATTCCTTCACACATTTGCCTCATTTTTTTTCAGCCATTCACTCACAGAGCAACGATTCTCTCACACGATTGCCTCATTTTTTAGCCATTTCAATCACTCAGTATTTTTTTTTTACGCTGAGCCATTCTTTCAATCACTCACCCACCTAGTAATTCATTCAGCCACAGTCTTCCTCATTTCTTCAGCCATTCACTCACTCACAACTTCATTCGTGGACCAACCACATCCATTTATTCATTAAGACATTCACTCACTCACTCACTCACTCACACACACACTGACTTCTCACGGAAGGGCATTGTGTGATCCTCTTACTTAGTGCTAATTCCGTATTCTGACACAACATCATAAGTTAGTGAAGGAGAGAAGCGTTGGCAGAACCTCTTATCCTGGGCTTTGTTATGATCAAGGCAACAGGGTGATGGTGGTGGTAGTAGTGGTGGTGGTGGGAGGGGGGTAATAGGTAAATGGGTTAAATGGCAATGAATAAATAAATGGTTAAGATTAGTGGATGAGAGAATGAATGAGTGAGAGAATGGGTGGTGGTAAGAATGGTAGTGGTGGTGGTGGTGATGGTGGTGGTGGCTGAGGGTGAGGGTTGTAGAGTGCCTGAGGGGGGAGAGTGAGGGGGCATGGATGAAACATTTCTCAAAAGCGATTATTTTTGCACGTATTCATACATTTTATACAATATGCTGATGCTTCTTCATACATTAAACGTATCCACTTTTACTTAACCATACGTATTCATTCATTATATGTCTTACTCAGTCTGTTATCCATTTATTCTTATCCTTCTTCCCTCGTGTATTCACTTTTATACACCCCAAAAGAAAAGAATTTATTGTCAACTCAGTCTGACAGGATTTCGCGCCAATTACTTTCCATTCTAACCTAAATCACATTCAGACTCGCATGTTTTTCGAGTCTTTCCATTATTTAGCGCTGCCGGAATATTTTCTAGTGGCGGCGGCGGCAGGAGAGGTCAAGGATAAATTATTACTTTAAATATTTCCCTAAAACATGAGGTCCTCGAATACAGGTGCATGGGGCAAGGTGTTTATGACCCTCGAGTAAGGTGTTGACTGAGGGGGGAGTGAGGCAGGTAACTGGAAATAGATATAAAAACAGATAAGAGAAGAATAATGTCCCGTCATTTGTGTCTCGCGAGTGTTTTATGTTTCCATAGATCAGCTGCCTCGGGACATTTAGAAAGAGGGATGTGGATGTATAGGTAAAGCTGGAATGGCCCGGGGGACTAGAGGCAAGGCTTAGAAGAAGAATGTCTCAGTGTTTCATTGGATAGTTTGTGTTTTGCGTCTGTTTCCTTTTGTGTTTTATATTATCGGGTTGAGCGTGTACAAAGGAGGAAGTTGTATGGTAAAGGTGAATGAATGGGTTGGGTGGAGACGAGGCAGTGCTCTTCAAACTTTTCTCCTTGTGACTCGGTACTATTTTTAGTTTTACCTTTACGACTCTATCACGCTTTATAGGTAAATGTGCCTCCCGTTGTCAGCTTTCAGTTTATCAATTACTGAAGGGCAAAACTAGTGATCAGACCCCGACGACCCGTACCTTGAAGAGGTACCATGAATTAGGCACCATGAATTAGGTCCAAAAAGCCACAATGTTTAAGGTGATGAGAGGGGGAACACCATTGTTTCTTTCTTTTTAAGGCATAATGTATTAACTGGAGAGTCTCGAGTTTGTAAAGAAAACGAACCCAGCAGACCTAAGCCGCTCAGACTGTATTATGAGTGTGTTGCACCGAGAAGTGTGTTGCTTCTGCTTGCACCTGACTAAGGCACAAATGAGGTGTGATGCTTGAAAAAGAGAGAAATATTTTTTGGACAGATAAGCAGTGCATTTGTATTAAACAGAGAGACAAACAGACCGACAAACAAATCCTAACACAGACAGGGACAGATAGAAGGAAGCACTAAATTTACACATTCTTCACATTTTTTTCGCGCCAACAAGGAAAATCCATTTTAACGATAACTCTTACGTGCAGTGAGCGCGATGTCCGGTGCACGCCATACTGACCAGAAATATTGAGGTAAAAGGAAAGACGAAAGAAAAAAAAAAGGTGAAAAAATTAAGTGAGAGCAGACGTCAGCGAATTTTTATACCGTCTTCCGAATTTTATCGCCTCCCTTCTCTCCAACAGCGCGTAACTTTATGATGCATTCAGTCTATGCTCGCTCCTCAACTTTCTTGTGCACCTTATATATATATATATATATATATATATATATATATATATATATATATATATATATATATATATATATATATATATATATATATATATATATATATATATATATATATATATATATATATATATATATATATATATATATATATATATATATATATATATATATATATATATATATATATATATATATATATATATATATATATATATATATATATATATATATATATATATATATATATATATATATATATATATATATATATATATATATATATATATATATATATATATATATATATATATATATATATATATATATATATATATATATATATATATATATATATATATATATATATATATATATATATATATATATATATATATATATATATATATATATATATATATATATATATATATATATATATATATATATATATATATATATATATATATATATATATATATATATATATATATATATATATATATATATATATATATATATATATATATATATATATATATGAAACCAATTATCTTTTTCTTTTTTTCTTTGTAGGTCTAAATTAGTCTAACTCTTACCCATTGCATCGTATTCTGACGTTTTATTTGATCCCTGCCAACCGTGGTAAGTTTTGAAGAGCAAAGTATCTTTAATGAAACACTAAGAACATATCAGGCATACAGTCACACATACTGTCCCTCTCGCTGCAAGGCCGCGCCGGAGTCCCGCAGGCGAGGCGCACTAATTATTCAGGGCCGGGAGGCGCTCGGTGATGGGTCGGCCATCGCGACACCACTGCTTTTATTCCTTACAGAGGCAGATGGATGCAACACAAGGAATAATGAACGTAATGGGAGACGGGATCTTTGGGTGCCACTCGACATGTCATAATAAGAGGGCTTGACTTTATAATATGATTATTAATTACAAGATAATGATATTGGATTCCCTTTTTACAGTGACTCGCTCATAAGCAACTCGTAATTTTCTCTCACAAAGGTTTATCGACTTTAATAACCAGGCCCATTTAGTTATCCCTCTCAGCATCTGGTTTCCAATACTGGAATAACCAGCACGAGGCTGCCTGGAGCTCCTGTTTGTTTTTGATCATTTGAATACTTTAGCTTAGTTATCTTTCCCTTGTGCTCCTCCTATTCTAAAATAGTTTCCAATACAAATTTGATAATTTTAGAAAAGTGAGCGTTGACCTTTAAAAATGTCCCCTCAATTACAAGAAAAAATAAACGTTAAAGTTTGTTTCATCATTGGAGCCAGTGAGTAATATAAACGTGGCCGGCGTTGTCCGTAGAGTTTACCACTTCACTGCATTTGTGGCACTCCATCTTAACACACTGTTAGTTTTGCAGGGATTAAAAGTTTGGTGGCATCCTATGGAAAATCTTATTGAAAAACCTGCAAATCAATCTGTCCGTGCTAAATTTGGGATGAGATTTCCTAAGACTATGTTAAGGAAGTTTATGTGTCGGTGTAACTAATACTGTATTAAAATTGACATTCCTCTCTATGGTCATTAAGTTACATGTATACCTGGATTGTCAGACCAGGGTAAGGAATAGTGTTTTCTTCCATTTTTCCTTTCAAGGAGGCCGTCAGAAGAATAACAAAATATTAAATACTAACAAAAAAAAATAACTCCCTCTGAAATATTTTTTAAACATTACTTTTTAGTTGGCCTTCATGCACAACACGGGTCTTCCTCTGCAGACAGTTTCTATTAGTTTATTAATTTCGTCACCCCCCCGCCCCCCCACATTCTCTCTCTCTCTCTCTCTCTCTCTCTCTCTCTCTCTCTCTCTCTCTCTCTCTCTCTCTCTCTCTCTCTCTCTCTCTCTCTCTCTCTCTCTCTCTCTCTCTCTCTCTCTCTCTCTCTCTCTCTCTCTCTCTCTCTCTCTCTCTCTGTCTCTCTCCAGTTCGCTTATCATTCTATTTTTTCCCTCTTTTATAGTTGTTTTTTTAGGTTGCTCTTTAACGGCCTGCTGTTGTAAAAACACTATGCTATTCATTTTTATTATAATTTGTCCTCTCATTTCTCCCTGCTGTTATTTCCTTTCTGAAACGTAAAATTATAAATGATATGAGATTCTTAAATAATTCTACACACTAAATTTCTAGTGAAATTTTCGGGTAAAATAATAATGTAAAATAAGTTGGAGTTTGTATAGTATTATTCTTGGGTGCCTTCTATACTTTAAGAGAGAGAGAGAGAGGATGCACAAATATTTTTACCTGCCACCATTAAGACGATTTATCTTTTATTTCCAGGTAAGAGACGAGAAAAATCGTGCTGCGAACGGTAAGGAGACTCCGGAGGCTGTGTGTGTGTATGTGTGTGTGTGTGTGTGTGTGTGTGTGTGTGAGTGTCGGAGAGAGGGAGAGAGAAATAAAGATGTTGGAGATGAGGGAGAGATAAAGAGAGAATGGGGAGAGATGAGAGAGAAAGAGAGATGAGGAGAGATATTGGAGAGATGGGAGAGAAGGATGGAAAGATGCTGTAGAGAGATGCAGTAGAGATGAGAGAGAAATGAGATGAGAGAGAAATGAGATGAGAGATGAGAGATAAGAGATGAGAGATAAGAGATGAGAGATAAGAGATGAGAGATAAGAGAGAGAGAGAGAGAGAGAGAGAGAGAGAGAGAGAGAGAGAGAGAGAGAGAGAGAGAGAGAGAGAGAGAGAGAGAGAGAGAGAGAGAGAGAGAGAAATGGGGGTGAGAGCGAGAGTGAAAGGGGAAGAGAGAGGGTGTGCGTGAGTGTTCCAGACATCCCGGGAACAAACATAGTGCAATTACCTCAGCATTTCCCTCCTTCTCTCCTCGCCTTCAGACGTTAATTAAGAAAATGTGTTTAATGAAAATCGTATTCTGCGGCGCTAATGGAACAACTTTGGTCTCGCGTGTCCGTAATGGCCGCCTTATAAACTGTGAACTGAACTTTCTCGGACGTCCTTCCTTCCTCCCTGCCTTTCTTCCCCTGTTCTTCCTCTCTCTTGCCCTTCCACGTGCGCGTTGAATGTGGTTAGAGAAAAGAGTCGGGATGTGGGTCGTCGGCTCACTTGCTGACCTACAGTTATTAAAGGGGCTATTACACTGGGCAAATTTTCCGTGGATCTTCAGTCAAACCACGATTTCTGCTAGCGTGGTTTTCATTTGTTTCTTGATATTGCTGCTGCTGATGATGGTGAGTAATACCGTCGTCCTTCAGTGAAATCTACCGTAGCCTTGGAAGATCGTGGACACGTCAGAAAACCACGGAAATATAAGAACCACGCCAGCGGAAATCGTGGTTTGACTGAAGATCCACGGAAAATTTGCCCATTGTAATAGCCCCTTTACTTAGCCACTCGTATTCAAGCACTCATTCACTTTTTCCTGCTAATTTATCTGTTTTTTAATTCATTGGTCGTTAGTTGTACACTTCTGACCTACATATATTTACTTAGTTACTCTCATCCATGCACTCAATCACTTATTCTTTTTATTCACTCTTTTTCGTTCACCCATCCCCTTATATAGCGAAACAAAGATTCGTAAGAGCAAAGAAACGTTATATAAACAGCATATAAAAAAAAGTATGCTTCACCCGCCATATAGGTCAGTTTTTATATCGAATTATATCGGAAAAGGGCACAACCACACTTACAGGAAGAAGGAACCAATAACTTATGATCTGTGGCGTAGCATCTCCAAGGCCCTTCCGGTACCGATTCACTAGGATTCATGGTGTAGTCCGGACCATTTCACATCCACTTTCGTTACCCTTTGGAAGCGTTGATGGTCTACTCTCAAACCACGAGCATTTTTTTGCAGATGGTCGCAATGAGACAGCCAGTTAGTCAGATTTTTACAATTTACTCGACATTATTCAAATAGTTTTTATTGGAGCTATTGCAAAGGCTAAGCATTTTGATGAATAAATGTGAAGTAAAGTTGTAAATGTTTTGATAGCGGAAAGACTGACAAACAAATAAAAAAGCAAACAAACAAACAGAGATATGGACAGCGACACACACACACACACACACACACACACACACACACACACACACACACACACACACACACAGACATGACATTTGCTCTGTAATTTGCTCCCCCGAAAATAACTTTCTTGTAGAGAAAATTGCATTTTTCTCGTAATTAGTCCTCAAATGTAAATTGTGTTTCGGCGTAAAAGTTCCTCATAATTTTCTCTTCTTTCAACATATTTTTGTCGTCGTGTGCCTTTTTTGTTTATGTCTGGACTGTTGCTGGAGTTGTTTTGCGTTTTTACTTTATGTCGCTGTTGGTGGTTTCATTTTTAGTCTTGTTTCTTCTTGATGTTGCTAATCCTGAATATCTCTCTCTCTCTCTCTCTCTCTCTGTAGCTCTCTCTCTCTCTCCATATCTCTCTCTCTCTCTCTCTCTCTCTCTCTCTCTCTCTCTCTCTCTCTCTCTCTCTCTCTCTCTCTCTCTCTCTCTCTCTCTCTCTCTCTCTCTCTCTCTCTCTCTCTCTCTCTCTCTCTCTCTCTCTCTCTCTCTCTCTGTCTCTCGCTCTCTCTCTCTCTCTCTCTCTCTCTCTCTCTCTCTCTCTCTCTCTCTCTCTCTCTCTCTCTCTCTCTCTCTCTCTCTCTCTCTCTCTCCCCCCTCGTTACGTCTGCACCACACTCATTCCCGGCTTACAGCACCGCCACATCACCCTCTTATTACTCAGCGACCCTTAAGCCTCTTACCTCCCTTTTCCAGCACCCCACGCCAATTCCTTCCGCATCAGGGCTCATCTCTCCTCATCCCCCCTCCCCCCCGAGCCCTTCACCATCATTCCCCGCAGCCTTTTCCTCTCCTCTCTCAACCCATACAGCTCATAAACTCTCGGAGCGGCTTAATGGCTGGGGTAGTTCTGTGCCTGAAGACAACATATGCTAGAAAGTGTAGAGTTGATCGTATCTTTGTTGTTTGCTGTCAGGGTTGTTGGATTTAAATCAAGTTGATTTAAATCACTGATTTAAATCAAATTTAAATCAAATTATTATTTTTTTGTATCATTGATTCAAATCAAGTTTTTTTTTTCAAATGTCATTGATTTAAATCGTGATCTTATTGCTGAGCAACTATATAGAATGGAAATATAAACAAAGAAAACACTCTCTAACTTTGATATCAATATTTTCCCTGTCAATTTCACAAATTTTCCTGATCTGATTAGTTCATTATATATATATATATATATATATATATATATATATATATATAATATATAGATATATATATATATCTTCCATCAGCCACACCTGGTCTGTCCAGTGTCATGGAGCAGAACAAGATACTGACTGCCTTGCTGACGGTATCTTGCTGAGGCAGAGTGATGGTTTCAATAGTATTTTACAACATAAGCCACATGTTCTTCTATGTTACCAATTTCCAGATCATTAGCCAAAACATTTAGAATGTGTGTAGTGCAACCATGGGTTAGCAACTTCAGTTCATTTGCTTGTTGTAATTGTTTTCTCACCTTGTTGACATTGGCTGTATTAGATGCTGAAGTCTGTCCCCATATAGCAAGTTTTTCACCCCTTGGATCTTTTTTTATGCCTCCATGGTCTAGTGGTTAGCGTGCCTAGCTACGAATCCGTGGCCCTGGGTTCGAATCCCAGCCTGGGCAGTCAGTGTGCCACTCACCCAGCTGTTCATCTTCCCTTTCGGGCTGGGCAAGGTAAACTGTGATAACCTGGATATCACACTGACCCTCTGTCCCGGATTGATGGGTTCTACCCTCCACATGCTCAAGGGCCAATGTTACGGAGATGAGCACTGCGGCAACGTTCAGCCTTAACGTATGCCCCCTTCTTTACTTCTTTGGTTCGCCCCAGCCAATTGGTGGCGCAGACAACTGTTTTATAGTGCCGCCATCTTGCTTGGCTAATCCCCCCCATCCACCCCGAACCTCACTTGATCCTCTTTAGAGTTTCGCTGGAGTCCGGGTTGATAGGCAATCATGAGGACAGCATGTGGGTAGTCTTGGGCCCCTCCAAACGCTCAAATAAACAAAGGAAAAGCTATTAAAAGGGACAAAAAACAAAAACTATAGGAAGTGGCAGTAAAGGAAATATTTGAAAAATATTCCATACCTCTGTTTTTCAAAGTATCACTTCACATACATACATGTATCATCCACAGCCTTTTCTGGTAGTTTCATTTGAAGCTGCATTCATTTTTCTTTGTGCAAGTTCAGTCAGGACGTGTCCAAAGCATGACATGATCTGGTTAGACTGTTAAGAGACCAGACAGAGTTGTGGTGTAGTGGTGGCCAGTGGCTGGATTGCCTCAAACAGCCAACCAGATTAGTTATGGTGATGATGGAATATGATGCAAGAATACTGCAATATGTATTTTAAACTATGTAGAAAATATAGAGGTTTACGTTCATATAATTATTTTCATTAATGAAAAAAAATCTAAAAATCGATTTAAATAAAATAAATCTGATTTAAATAAAAAATCAGATTTTTTATTTAAAAAAAATATAAAAAATCAACACCCCTGTTTGCTGTATAATGCATCATATCTCAAACGGAGGCTTGATGTTTAGAGTTATGTTTGATATTACTAACACTTACGAAAGAATACGAGTACTTGGAACTTAATTATATTAGCCCTCTGGCAGTATTCTTTGTTTTTTCTTTCTGTTCTGTTTCTGTTTTTTTCTGTTTTCTGTTTCTGTTCTGTGCTTCATTAGCCTATTCCTTCATTTACGTTGTTTTTTCTTTCATTGTTGTATACATGAAGAAGATCGCTCTCAGGCCAGGCAGTAGGAGTTCTTTATGTCATATTGCACCAAAAAGCCATTAATCAGACTAAGCTTATAGTGTCGAATTCAAAGTCAGAAATCAAGACAAGGAGTCGGTTATTTTTAGTGCCAACTCTACAGCTCCCCTTGAAACCTATGATATCGGAGAGAGTTGTTCACTGCTCGCAGAGTATAAGTAAAAGGGATATTTTCTTTCTCTTTACGAGTACCCCGAAAAAGATAATTTTCTGCTTCAACTCGATTAAGCTGTTTCTGAGGTTAAATTATATAAGTCATTCATATTGTTTTTAACACTAAATCACACAGAAAAGACTAAAAAGAACACAGTTTCGTTATTTTTCGCTGTGTTTGTATGCAGTATAAAATCCCTTTGAACTACTTCCAAGGCTAACCAATATCAAAACCTTCGAGACTGAATACTTTTTTTATATTTAATCCCAAAGAAAACGCGTGAAAAGTATGTATTTTCGTTTCCTCTTTTGAACGAGAAAATCAGAAAACAAACTCCGCGCCATGCGTCATGTTACTGCCTCGGACTTCTTTCGTATTTCCTTTCATTTCCTCGCGCCACCGCAAGCGTCTTTGCTGTTTATTCACGCCTCTCATCCGTGCCGAAAATATTCCACCCAGGAGCACGAGAACTTGAGTGCCGTGTGTGTGTGTGTGTGTGTGTGTGTGTGTGTGTGTGTGTGTGTGTGTGTGTGTGTGTGTGTGTGTGTGTGTGTGTGTGTGTGTGTGTGTGTGTGTGTGTGTGTGCGCGTGTGCGAGCGGTTTTTATCATGTGTGTGTATGTGTGCTTTGAGATATTCGACTCTTCATACTCTGGAGAAAACGAAACATACTTGAGGCGAATTTTCTGTCTGGTTCAAAGATTTTTCAAAGATATTCTTCAAAGATATTTCAAAGCTCAGGAAGCGTCTTGGAGATTATGTATTTCTTCATATTCTTTGCTTCACCTTTACTTGCTGGCACATCTTGGCGTAATCAATACCATCCATTATCCCTTTCTCTCTTATTCCACTTTTTCTGGTAGCTGCATCATTCTTTCGCCCCGTACATTATAATCCTTTGACTCCGCTGGATCTACTGCATTCCCTTAAGTAATCTCTTCCTCACCTTTCTCTGTTTTTCCTATTCATAAGCTTTCCTCTCCTCCGTATCCTTCTTTTTCCTCATATAAAACCTTCTCCATTATTATATTTTCCTTATTATATTCACCTCTGTACTTTTCTTTTGTCCTTCCTGCATTCTCTTCTTCTTCACTTTCCTCTTTCCCTTTAATGCCCTCTTCTTCATTTTCTCACCTTTTTCCCATTCATTCTTTACTTACTCCTCCAATATTTTCTTTTCCTATTCTTCCTTTCAATGCTCGCGTCTTCATTTTCCCCCTTCTCAACTCGTTCTTTATTTATTCCCTCCACCTTTTTTTCTTCCTGCTATTCCTCCTTTCTATTTTCTTCCACGCGTTTCGGCAGAATTTTCAAGCATTTCATTGCCCCGGACTATTTTACGGGCGGTCTTATGAACACGGGATAATGCAGTAACCTGAGGAAGGGAAAAAAGGGAAGCGAACTTTATGAACAATTTAGTGAAGGTGGTGAGGGGGTGGTTGCTGGTGGTAGGCGGGGGTGGGGAGAGAGAGAGAGAGAGAGAGAGAGAGAGAGAGAGAGAGAGAGAGAGAGAGAGAGAGAGAGAGAGAGAGAGAGAGAGAGAGAGAGAGAGAGAGAGAGAGAGAGAGAGAGAAGAAAGGATAAGAAAAGTATTAAGTAAAGAAAAGCAGAGAAAAGAAATTAAATGAAGAGAAAAGCAGAGAAAATAAAAGACAAGAAAAGAGAAGAGGAGAGAGAGAGAGAGAGAGAGAGAGAGAGAGAGAGAGAGAGAAATTGTAATACTTGACGGGCAGGCAGCATATTAAATAGAAGCTCTGGTAAGGGTCACAGCACATATATTTCGGGCAGGGTGAAGCATATTTTCCCGGCCTCACCACATTTCTCGCGGTGCTTTAGACGAGAGGTTTGTTGGCGTGTTGGTTATACATGGACTAGTGAGTGTTTTTCGTGCATCAAGTAACATTCGTCGATATCAGTGGAAGTCGTAATTATTGTAATGAGTATAAGTTACTTGGCACTCTGCTTAACTACGTATTGCAGAAATTATTTGCTCTCCTTAACTTGACCTCTCTTGAAATTTTATTGTTCTTTTTTTCTCTATCTAACTAGCTATATCGAGTATCGACTATCGAGACACCTCTCCTCTCGAAATTTACCTCTCTTTTGATCACTCTTCTAAACTCTTTTTTATATATGCAGTGATTAGCGGGCTTTTTTTTTTTCATTATTTGTATTTTTTCCTTGAGCTGCTTCCTTAGCTGATCAAAAATTCCGACCTACTTATCTATCTATCTATCTCTGAATCTATCTATCATTATCTGTCAAATGCTTTCCTGGTCCCGACCGGTTTGAAGATTTTACTCTCTCTTCCTCTTTTCTTTCTTTATTTATCTATATCTATATGCCTATATATCTATCTTTGGCTCTATATCTATGTATCTATCTATATCTCGCTCTTTCTTTCTCTCTCCCCAGCGTTTCTGTCATCTTGCGGGTGGGTGTGGGTGGGTGTGTTTCTCTCATATATCAATAGAATCTAAAGCCGTTTGTTTCTCCTGGACGAGTGGTGCATGTATACAGGCTTTGTGTTGCGAGGGTTGCGTGTGGGCGTGCGTGCTTTCTCCCGCGTGTTCCGACTTCGTCTGGGTGGCTCGGGTTCTCCACCCAACTTGTAAACTTTCGTATCTTTAAAAAAGTTGTTTCTCCTTCCGTAAGAACTTTAACAATACTTGATATCATTTAGATGGGGTGTTTTTATCTCTGCTGCTTCCAAAACTATCCTGCGTGTGTAGGTGAAGGTGTAAGTGTGTGTGGAGGTGTGTGCGTAGGTGTGAGTGTAGGTGTGTATATTTGTGTATATGTTTGTGTGTGTGTGTGTGTGTGTGTGTGTGTGTGTGTGTTTATGTGTGTGTGTGTGTGTGTGTGT
>NC_066511.1:13283444-13373444 GCF_024679095.1 Eriocheir sinensis
GCAATAAGACCAGCAGTAATAATAGTAGTAGTTGTTGTTGTTGTGATTATACCAATACCAACAACAGAAGCATTAGCGTTTGCAGATAACAAATCCGCTCTTGCTGCGACAGTTTCGGTTAAATCCTTGGAAATCGCAATACAAGGACCAGAATGCTACGCCGGGAACATCAATATCCCTATGCTTTCCAGGAGCACACACACTAAAGCTGAGGCTCTCACGCGTACTGATGATAACATAATTTGATGATGTCCACATAATGCTTCGAGCGGCAATTTTTAGAGTGAAAGACGGTGAAGTTGTAGCTTTTTGTTCAGCCTTGCATTACATGTTTCCCCTAAAGGCATGGTAATAACGTGATTTTTTTTTCTTTTATCTTTTTTTTTATTTGAGATTCATGCAGTCTAGGTATGCTCTAACATTCCTCTCCTTTCACTCTGGGTAGCAGCGAACAATTGTATCTCGTCGGTTACATTATTTTATGAAAGAGTCGGTCAACACCTTATATTCATTGTATATAGTCCGCTTGAAATCCAAAAATAAGTACCGTTAAGGAGTTTTCGATGTATACACACCCACCCACCCAAACACACACACACACACACACACACACACACACACACACACACACACACTTTTCATCGCCCACAAAAGAAGAGGAGTTAAATGCAAGAGTTATTTGTGTGTGTGTGTGTGTGTGTGTGTGTGTGTGTGTGTGTGTGTGTGTGTGTGTGTGTGTGTTTGTGAGTTAGGGGCAGGCTACAGCGCTACTACTCAGGCCTAGATACCAACCACATTGCTACCCACACACACACAATACAACACGCTTATTACATTCCGCCACTCGCCTCCCGTCACATTACCGTAAATCATATGCCGCGTATCCCTAACAAAGACTTGATGGTGTTCGTTACTTCAAGTGGCTATGGGGGAATGGAAGTAATGAGAGAGGTGGATGTTCTCTCGCCATCCAGGGAGTAGAACACACTTCCATTTCGGCAAGATAAGTCCCACTTGAACTCTTTGGGCTCTCATTGGTTTGCCTCGCTATTCTGATTCCATATTTCTTTTTTGCATTCTTATATCACTTTTCGCTTCCTGTGCTAAATGTATATATATCTTTCTCCTAGGTTAGATTCTCCAATTTTCATTATTTTATATATTCCTCGCTTTTACCTTTTTTGTATAGGGTTTGTGCTATATTTACTATAGTCTCTTAACAGTTGCAATGTTTTCCTGATTCAATTGGCTGTAGATAGAATGAATGAAGGAATAGGGTCTTCACTTACCTTATAGTCGCCTGTATACCTCCATTCCAGACCACTTATAAAATGTTGAATGCTTTCTTTATATTAAACTGGCTTGGAGAGTTATGAATGATGGAAGGAGAGAAAGAGGGGTTCACTCACTACACAGAGGGCAGAGTTCTTTGATATCACCAAGATCGAGTCTCGTGTACCTTGAAACCGGACCAAACGAAATACATTCCCCCCTAACGTTATGATGCGATCGGCAGCTGCTTTTAATGTTTCCCATAACTCACAGTGACGGGCAGTTAGCGATGATCGCCGGCCTCAAGGGAAACCAGGTCCTCGCCTAAAACCCCTTTACTTCACAGCCGTATTTCAGTATCGGAGCGAAACTTTTCTCTCTCGCTGAGGCGCGTGAAAGAAGGGAACATTATGTAAGAAGAACACACACGCACGCACACTTAACCCTCACACAAGACGCGCGTACACGAATACACACACACACACACACACACACACACACACACACACACACACACACACACACACACACACACACACACACACACACACACACACACACACACACACACACACACACACACACACACACACACACACACAAAGAACCGTTAATCTTCAACTAAACATTAATTATATGGGACATAGGAGTTACAAACCAGGAGAGAGAGAGAGAGAGAGAGAGAGAGAGAGAGAGAGAGAGAGAGAGAGAGAGAGAGAGAGAGAGAGAGAGAGAGAGAGAGAGAGAGAGAGAGAGAGAGACACCCCCCACGCCACTTGGGTCGCTCTGTCGAGGGAACACCAGCTCACCGTGCCCTTCGCCAGAACGGAGACTTTCCTCCGCTCATTCGTGCCCCGATATTCTAGACTCTGGAACTGCCTGACAAGACACACTGACATTCACACATCCACTACACTCCACACTTTTTTAAAAAAAAGTGAACACCTGGTTATTGTCTAATGTACACCACTAACTTTATCACTGTACTGTCCATTATCTTGTAACACAACTTCAGATAGTTATTCGGAACCTTACCGATAACTTTTAATTGAGGTGTAATCATGCTTAGTAAATAGAGAGAGAGAGAGAGAGAGAGAGAGAGAGAGAGAGAGAGAGAGAGAGAGAGAGAGAGAGAGAGAGAGAGAGAGAGAGAGAGAGAGAGAGAGAGAGAGAGAGAGAGAGAGAGAGAGAGAGAGAGAGAGAGAGAGAGAGAGAGAGAGAGAGAGAGAGATGCTAATTTACTCATGTCACGCGATTAGGTTCTGTAAAATATGGTGGAGGAGGGACGAGGGGCGGGATGATGGAAGAGCCGGCGAATGTGTGTGTGTGTGTGTGTGTGTGTGTGTGTGTGTGTGTGTGTGTGTGTGTGTGAGAGAGAGAGAGAGAGAGAGAGAGAGAGAGAGAGAGAGAGAGAGAGAGAGAGAGAGAGAGAGAGAGAGAGAGAGAGAGAGAGAGAGAGAGAGAGAGAGAGAGAGAGAGAGAGAGAGAGAGAGAGAGAGAGAGAGAGAGAGAGAGAGAGAGAGAGAGAGAGAGAGAGAGAGAGAGAGAGAGAGAGAGAGAGAGAGAGAGAGAGAGTGTGTGTGTGAGAGAGAGAGAGAGAGAGAGAGAGAGAGAGAGAGAGAGAGAGAGAGAGAGAGAGAGAGAGAGAGAGAGAGAGAGAGAGAGAGAGAGAGAGAGAGAGAGAGAGAGAGAGAGAGAGACGGCACTTTGACTTAGTACTAATCACATTCTTTCTTCAAATAACTATCGACCAAAATTCAGAATCAGTTATATTACCATTTGGTGTTAAGCCGCGTTATCTTTTGGACGAATTGGCTTGTCAAAAATCCATTCATTGGTAGGAGATTCCCTTCTTTCATTCCCGATTGAATTCTGTCATCCCTGGTAAAAATTTACATACGAGTTCCGTCCCTTTCTGAGCGCCGTGATCCTTTATAAGAAAGTCTTGTAGTTGTATAAAGATTTCGTAAATCCTTGAAGAGATCTAAAATCGCTGCCCTAACTTTTCAAGATGACAGTTTCTTAAAAAAAATAGATAATGGTGTGACTACGCCTGTCGGCCTTTCCTGAAAAATTCATATGAAACTTTAGGAATCAAATACAGAAATCTGTTGTCGAGAGAGAGAGAGAGAGAGAGAGAGAGAGAGAGAGAGAGAGAGAGAGAGAGAGAGAGAGAGAGAGAGAGAGAGAGAGAGAGAGAGAGAGAGAGAGAGAGAGAGAGAGAGAGAGAGAGAGAGAAGATGAGAGGTAAGGGTTAAGTAAGCTATCGTGGCAGGGTATTGTACATAAGAACATGAGCTTTACATGCAGGGAGAAGCGGTGCTGGCGCTGATGGTCCACGCGGGCACTTGTGAGGCAGCAGCAGCAGCAACGGCAGCAGCAGCACCCCTGAGCGGCCTGACGCGGGAGGTGTAGTGGAGAAGCTGCGTATTTCCCGGGCAGGCCAGGGGAAGGGGAAACAAAGACGCCGCTCGATCAATGAGCCTCAGGAACCCTAACTCCCGGACCTTGTTAGGGGCCCTGGGCGACGATCTTCATGCTGCTGCCGACGCTGCTGCTGCTGAGGCTGTTCCTGCTTCTGCTACTCTTGGTGGTGGTGAATGTGATGATTGAAATGCCTTTGTTGTCGTTGTTATGGATAATGATTTCTTCTGCTGCTGTTGATAAGGATTAGAAGACGTTTGTAGTCGTTTTTTTTTCTGTCTTCTGGTGTTTCTGTTTCTATTGTTGAGGAAAATGTTCGTTACGTAGGTGGTGGTTGTACTTTTGTGTTCGTTATTGTAGTAGACGGTTGTGCTTAAATAACTGTCAGTGTTGTCGATGGTGATAATAATGACGGTGACGATGATGGTTTATGCTACCGCTGCCGCATGAGATGTTGCTAATGATACAACTCTCGTGGAAGTTGCTATTGCTGCTTGTTAAGGAGATATGATGAAACTCTAATTAGTGCGTACAGTTAAGTTTCCCATAAACACCATTTTGTGCTGAGGATCGGGTGCTGGGTCTTGGAGTAGAAAATACGAGGACGGTCGAACACACACACACACACACACACACACACACACACACACACACACACACACACACACACACACACACACACACACACACACACACACACACACACACACACGCACACACACACTTGGGTAAAGATTTGTCCTTAGGATTTAATCGATTTCCTTCTGTGGGGAGAGAGAGAGAGAGAGAGAGAGAGAGAGAGAGAGAGAGAGAGAGAGAGAGAGAGAGAGAGAGAGAGAGAGAGAGAGAGAGAGAGAGAGAGAGAGAGAGAGAGAGAGAGAGAGAGAGAGAGAGAGAGAGAGAGAGAACCTTAGCGTACATAAAATCTGAACTACAATCAACAATGTATTGGGAACGAAAAAGAAGTTAATTACGTGCCTTGAATGAAAAGAAGATGACTTGCTACTTGGCGGAGAGGAAGTCAGTGGAGAGAACGAACCGAAGGACCAATTACGGAAATAAATAATTGAGGAGGACAACCTGATTGGAAGGAGAAGAAAGTGAGCCGCTCGAATGACAGAAGATAACACCAATGATATATCGTGTGTGTGTGTGGGGAGGGGGAGGCAGGATGGGTGTGGGTGTAGGTGTGTCTATATTTCTACAAACACACGGAACACCGACATCTTTTGCCTTCCTTCTTTCATATTTTTTATCCTACCTTCTTTTCTTCCTTTCTGTCTGCCTTCTTACCTCTCCTCCTTTATGCTTTTCCTTCTCTCACTGCCTGTATCGTACGTAATAGATGAGATATGACACCCACCTTGCCACCACTAGGACTCATTACTCAAATCAGGCCAAATACAAACACTCGTGAACTTAAACTAAAACTAAAGACCTACATCCCGACCAAAGAGTGGACCGTATTGGCTATACAGGCAGCGCCACGCGTGGCCACTCGGTGAACTGTCAAAGCAGTACTTTCCACAGAATTCATGTTCTGTACTAGAGTGCGTCTGAGTCTGCCTCCAAGATACAAGGCCTTGGTGCCGCCACCGCTCCAAACCAACGACTGCACACAATTTACTCCTACCCGATTTCCTGACTCTACTATTTGACATGGAGAAAAACTGAAATCGGGTTGGAGTGAAATGTGTGCATCATCGGCTTGGAGCGATGGCGGCACCATGGCCGTGTATCCCGGAGACAGCCTCAGACACACTCTAGTCTATAACTTGAACTCTATGGAAAGGACAGCTTAGAGTTGAGTGACCACATGTGGCGCTGCCTGTATAGCCAATACGGTCCATTCCCTTCCGAACGCATATTCCCAATCTTTCTAAGGGTATGAGGTCCCTGAGGCAAGACGCTCGACTGTTGCCTCAAAACTAACCACGGGGTGTTCTGGAAAATACTTTCATGGTGATTCCCACTCAGAATTACCCTTGTACCTCCAACTAAACCTATCGTACCCTAAACTAACCTAACCTAACCTAACCTAGTCTACCCTGTTCAAGAATGGGAGCCACATACTAGTACAGAGAAGGGAAAAGCGCAGCAATAGGGCCAAGGGAGGCTGTATAGACGATGCTTTTGGAGGGGGGACTTGCAAAGCGGGAATATAGTGTCGAGTTTAGTATTCCATTATTAAAGAGAGAAAAGTGCCGGCTGTTGCTTACTTTAGACCGGAAAATGAAAGCAAGAGAGAGAGAGAGAGAGAGAGAGGAAGTTCGTTTGTCGCTAAACTTTGGGTGAGTTTCAGTTGCATTTGGTTTCGATATAGAGAAAGGGAAAGATTCAGAGCGCGCGCGCGCGCACACACACACACACACACACACACACACACACACACACACACACACACACGTGTTCTGTAACTCATTGTTTTTTGTGTGTCTCTCTCTCTCTCTCTCTCTCTCTCTCTCTCTCTCTCTCTCTCTCTCTCTCTCAATCCCTACCCCCCTTCCCTTCCTTCCTCCCCTTTCCATCATCCCTCCTTTCATCTCCTTCCCTCCCTTTATTTCTCTCTCCTTCCATCTCCCTCTCGCCCTGTTATCTATCCCCCCTTTCCATTTCTCCCTTTAATCTTTCCACCGTCCCTTCCTTCTCCCTCTTACTTCTTACTCGCTTTTCCTTTCCCTCTTCCTATTCGCTCTCTTCGTCCCTTTCTCACAGGCTTAAGGCTCATCTCTCTCTCTCTCTCTCTCTCTCTCTCTCTCTTTTTTTTGTCTCTCTCTCAGGCCCATTCACAGTCTCTAGATTATAAAGCCAGGATGAGAGATGGCGGTTCTTCCCTCACATCGGTGCCGCGCAGATAATAGCGTCACGCGTGAGGGATGCGGCTCTTCAGGGACGAGATGAAGAAGGGGGAAAAATAAGTACAATTCTGTTACATCAAGCGAATGAGTGTGCGAGAAAGAGAGAGACTGAGCCGAACGAGGAGCAGGAAAGAGAGGGAAGAAGAGAGAGAGAGAGAGAGAGAGAGAGAGAGAGAGAGAGAGAGAGAGAGAGAGAGAGAGAGAGAGAGAGAGAGAGAGAGAGAGAGAGAGAGAGAGAGAGAGAGATTGGAAAAATGGTAATGGCGTAGTGAGGATAGAGGAGGGAGATTATAGAGGGGACGAGGGGAGGAATATGCGTTCGGAGAAGGAGAGAAAGGAAGGAAGAAGAGGCTAATGTAACGAACGGCGGTGTGGCATGCGAGGTGAACCTGCGATACATGGACTCGACTCGGCCGGGAAGAGAGGAAGGGAAGAAGGAGGAAGGCGAGGGGAGGAAGGGAACAGTCCGATGACCTTGAACTCGACATCCCTGAGACTTCCCCTCATGTCCTTCCCTTCCCTTCCCTTTCCTTCCCTTCCCTTCTTCGGTGCGAGAGAAGGCGAAGAGGAGGAAGTGAAAGGCTAATGGAGATAAGATTAGGAAGAGGTAGTGGACGGAGAAAGAGAAGGAAAAAAGCCAGAGGGGAGTGACGTAACCATCCATTTCGTAGATAACTTGAAATGACCTCCTCCTCCTCCTCCTCCTCCTCCTCCTCCTCCTTCTCCTCCTCCTCCTCCTCCTCCTCCTCCTACTCCTTTTCCGACTCTTTCTCGTCTCTCTCCTCCTTTCTCTCATTCTCTTCTTCTTTCTCGTTCCTCCTCCATCTCTGTCTTCCCGTCTTCTTAACCGACTTCTTCTTCCCCCTCTTCTCCTCCTCCTCCTCTTCCATCACTTACCTCCATCTTTCCTTCTCTTCTCTCAACCGTTCTCTTCCTCTGCTTCCTTTATTTTACTTTTCCTGTGTTTTTTTTCTTCGTTCCTTCCTCTATTCCCCTCTTTCGTTTCCGTTTTTCTTTCTTATTTCTTCCCTTCCTTCCTCTATTCCCCTCTTTCGTTCCCGTTTTTCTTTCTTATTTCCTCCCTTCCTTCCTCTATTCCCCTCTTTCGTTCCCGTTTTTCTTTCTTATTTCCTTTCTTCATTCCTCTATTCCCCTCCTTCGTGCCTGTTTTTCTTCCTTATTCGCTCCCTTCTTCCTTCCCTTTCTTCTACTTTGTCTCGGATTTTCTCCCTTCCTCCTCTCCTTCCTTCCTTCATCCATTTATTCACTTATTCCAACTCTCCTTCCTTCCCTTCAACATTTTTATCTTTTTCCTCTTGCATTCCTTCCTTCCTTCCTTCCTTTATATCTTTTATTTTACCTTCCTTATTTGCTACGCCTTTTCATCTCTCCTTCCTTCCTTCCTTCCTTCCTTCTTCCATTATTTTCTTACTGCCATTCATCCCTTCCTCCTCGTTTCTCCCTCCTTCCTTCCCTCCTCGTCTCCTTCCCTCCCTTCCTTCCTCCGCTCCCTCCTGCAGTATATACGCTTTGCATTGCTAATTGTTTCGAACTACCACGGATGACTTACTAATACAGCAGAACGCCTCTAATCCCTGCTGAGGAGGGTAATGCACGATCGAGTTGAGGAGAGAAGATAAAGGTGGTTGTCATTACTGGGATATATATAAGTGTGACCCGATTTGAAGCTCATTACCTTTGCCTTCGTATGTGTGGTACGTGACAGATTGGTTCCTTTTTTTGTTGTTTACAGGAAAGGAAGCAGCTAAAGGGCAAAGAAAATAAATGAAAGAGAAAGAATACCCAGCGAGAAAAAGAAATGACCACAGAAGAAAAAAGCTCTCGTGTATGTTATCTTCGTTTTTCTTTGTTTTTTGATGGGATTGAATTGCCTGAATCGTCTTGTGAATTATAGCCAATCTAAGTCGCTATTTTTTTTGCCTGGTGATCTTTGTTGGAATGATGATAAAAGTGATGATCTTAAATTGTTTGAATCGTCGTGTATGTATTGTTTGAATCGTCTTGTAAATCATAGCAATCTGAGTGTTGTTTTATTTTTTGGCATGGTGATGTTTGTTGGAATGATGATAATCCTTGTGGTGATGGTAAATTGTTTGTAGCGTCATGTGAATCTGACATATCTGGCCGTTTTATTTTATGGCTAGGTTTGTTGAAATAATATTACTGAGCACGTTTTTTTTTTTTTAATGGAACGTTTGCTGGAATAATCTTCGTGAGCGGGTTTTTTTAAAGCTACGTTGTTTGAAATAATCTTACTGGGCTTTCTTTTTAAATATGAATCATTTGTTGGAAATATAATCTAAGTGTAGAGTATGAAAAATAATCAAAGTGTAGAATATTAAAAAAAAAATGAATGTAGAATAAAAAAAATAATACAAGCGTAGAATAAATAAAAAAAATCTGTGTATAATATAAAACAATCTCAGTGCAAAATATAAAAAATAATGTAAGTGTAAAATGTTAGAATATAAAAAAAGATAATCTAGTGTAGGATCAAAAAAAGTAATAATATAAGTGTAAAATATATATATAAAAAAATCGTGGTGACAGAAATGAGGACCACTGAGGATTATATCTCTGAGCACTACCACCGCCATCAACACCACGACCACCTCCGCCATCATCACCATCATCATCACCATCATCACCACGGCAGGATCAGCTTTCATCAGCGCGTGCCGTGAGGCGTGGCGATGCTCTGCGACCCCCAGCATCCCTCTCCCCCCCTCCCCCTTTCCCTCCCCCTTCTTCCTCCCTCTCCTCACCCCCAGCATCCCTCTCCCCCTCCCCCTTTCCTTCCCGTTCTTCTTCCTCCCCTCTCCTCACCCCTAGCATCCCCCTCTCCCTTTTCCTTCCCTCCTCTACCCTTTACCCTCCCTTCTCCTCCCCCCCTTCTTTTCCCTTCCCTCCTTCCCCCTTACCCCCTTTTCATCCTCTCCTCCCTTCTCCTCTCCCCGCTTCCCTTCCCTTCCCTTCTCTCATCTCCCTTTCACACTCTCCCCCTTCCCTCCCTTCCTTCCCTCCTCCCCCATTGCACCCTCCCCTCTCTCCACCTCCTCTCACCTTCCCCCCCTCGTCACCCCACAAGGAGCAGGATTACTCACTCCTACTCGCGGTTATATAAATGAGAGTGCTTTTTTACTCTCTCTCTCTCTCTCTCTCTCTCTCTCTCTCTCTCTCTCTCTCTCTCTCTCTCTCTCTCTCTCAAGTTAAACATTCGTCTCGCGGTTCTATGCCTCCGTCTCTATTTGTGTGTGTGTGGCCGGGAGAAATATGCATGACGTCATGGCTAGGCTTCTTTTGGTTTGAGAGAGAGAGAGAGAGAGAGAGAGAGAGAGAGAGAGAGAGAGAGAGAGAGAGAGAGAGAGAGAGAGAGAGAGAGAGAGAGAGAGAGAGAGAACAGCATTTGACTTCACTCTGTTCAAACGGCTTGGCGAGACTCTCCTTACTATTATTTCTGAAGGGCATAGACAAGATTAATCGGGTTCCCATGAGTGTGTTCCCTGTCATGGCGCAGAAGCCTTGTCAAACTACCTCTAGGGGCACGAAAACCAGCTTTGGAAAGCCCTTCAAAAACTACAAGAGCCTTTTAGATTTTTTTACGCTAATGGAAACCGCTCAAGGGCAAAAATAAATATAACAAAAGAGCCCTCTAGTACTACTCCTATAAAATAAAATGGAGAAGAGTGGAGAAGAATTGATTTACTAAGACGACGAAACGTTTGAGAATTTGCTCTAAGATTCGACTGCAAAGGTGTCGTGTCTTGATGCTCCATATGTTATCTGCGTTACTTTCGTTCTCTCTGCCCTGGGAACGTTTGCGCATCGCCCTGACGTTTGCCCTGTTGACAGCGTAGATTAGCGAGGCACGTTTTTGTATTGCTGCGGGCTGCGTCCCCGTGAAACATTCATTTGCACAATAATTAAAAGGATTCCCTGCTGAAAATAAAGGCTGTGAATGATTTGATAGATAGTGTTTTCCTGCTGTGACCTCGATGTGTGATATATCTGGTAATGGCGAGGGTGGTGATGGTGGTTATAGTAGTAGTAGTAGTAGTAGTAGTAGTAGTAGTAGTGTATATTTTGCTATCTAAGGTTAGTAGTGGTCATCTTATTCTAACAGTCATCAAGGTCCATCCAAAATATTACATACATATTTCAGAAGGAGAAAGAAGAAGAGGAGGAGGAGAAGGAGAAAGAAGGGGAGTAGGAGGAGGAAGAGGAGGAGGAAGAGAAGATAGAGTAGGTCAGACAGCAGACGGAGTGGAAGATGGGAGGATTTATTCCCGTAGATCTTAAAAACTAGAATTATCTTTTTTATGTTCAGAGTCATGTGGCAGAGTAGCAGGGAGGGTTACCACGCGTCGCCTTTCTCCCATCTTGCCACGGCTCTCCTAACCTCCATCCCCTCCTACCCGATCCTTTCGCCGTAATTGTTTGTGGGTTAGTGGGGGAGGTACAGTTGATGGAAGAGGGAAGGCAGTAGGAGTCTCTCACACCCCTATCCAGTACTCCCCTATCCCCCTTATCCCCTATCCATCTATACCCCAGTCCCTTCACCTATACCTCATCCACTTCCCCCTAAAGCCCCAGTTCTGTCCCTTATTCCACAGTCCCTACCCACTACACTCCAGCCCCTTCCCCTATCCCCCCTATCCCTCAGCTCTTCATCCCCTCTACCCCAGTCTCTTCCCCCAGTGGATACAATATTACCCCTGAGTATTTTCCTCATCCTCTGAATAACTCCGTGGCCCGTAGTGACTGAATCGTCCACCAACCTTCTTTTTTTCATCCATTTGCATGCTGTTATTGCGTAGCTTGTGCTCTTTTATTAAACCACTGGCGCCGCTGTTTTATTCTGAAAGTGTTCTCTTTAATGAAACCACTGCCACGACTGTTTTATTCCGAATTTATATGCTCTTTTATTCAACTACTGGGATTTGGGTTTTATCTCAGTAATTCCGACAGCACGTAGGTTATAATTTTGCGTGTGTGGCGCGAGTCAACAGTGAAATTACGTGGAGGTGGAGGTGTTGGAGGTGGTGGTGGTGATGAAGGTTGTGGATGTGGAGGTAAAGGTGTAGGGGGTGAAGTGATTGCGGAAGGTGGTGTGCGAACCTGATTTCCAACGGCTCGAATGCAACCTAGCGAGACTCCGTGCAAATAATTCTTACGTCAACAAGCCTCCTGCTGTCTGCTCTTCCCGGTGTGGTGTCATGAGACATCCCAAAATCGTGAGACATCCAATCCTGAATACAAACATGAATTTCGACTGCTTGTCGGGATCGTCTCACCCAAGTTTATTTGTATTATTATGAAAGCAAATGAAGATGTATGTATGTACATAACCAGGATACCAACAATCACTCTTCTTCTTCTTGTGACTTGTTCTGCTTTGCATCGATTTTTAGGACCTCCTTGGAACTTTTTTACACTTAGATGCTTCCTTTAGTTACTCTGTGATAGTAAAGATTGGGTTCCGCGATGCGAAATTAAGAATGGGATGTCTTAGGATACTGGATGACAGATGACACCACACCGGCTTCTGCAATTCCTCGTCCTCCTCCTCTTCCTCCTCTTCTTCCTCCTCCTCTTCTTCCTCCTCATCCTCCTCCTCATCCTCTTCCTCCTCCTCCTCCTCCTCCTCCTCCTCCTCTTCCTCCTCCTCCTCCTGCTCCTGTGGTTGTGGGTATAAGAATTCCACCACCGTATTCCCTGCGTGTCGTAAAAGGCGATTAAAAGGGACTTCTTTCTTTCTCCCTGGACTATTACCTTTTTTTCCTTCCTATGGGTAGTCTGTCCAAGGGTTGTCACCCTCCCCTACACTTTTGAGGACACATCGCTTCCTTTCCCTTTTTTCTACAGGTATTCTACCCAGCCTCTAGTCTCAGACTTCCTCCGATGTTTCTCTCCCTATCCCGGGAGGTTCTAGTCACTTCGGAGTCTTCGCGGCGGTGTTCTTTTTTCCTGCGGAAGTCCTTGGAGCACACCTGGTGACAGGTGCCTTGGGCCAGGGCCTGCAAGGCTCGTGCTTGAAGGGGGACACATGTTGTGATGCTCTTGGGTGGCTGACTCCTTTCTCTCTACCCAGTGTGGGTGATGGATAACCACACCGGCCCCAGTCTTTTTGGGACAAAGCTTAAGGACAAATTCGACCGGGCTGACAAGGTTGTAGCTTTAAATCCGAAGGTTCATCACTCATAATGGCCATTTTCTGGGGGTTTTCTGGCCCTGCGGAGGTCTTCATACCTTTATTTTCCTGGGACACTGGGAAACCACAGTATCTCTTTTCTATGCATTTAACTTTTTTTAAAGTGTATTATGGTGACACCCTTAAGTTTTACAGTAACTGCGTTCTATTTGCTTTCATTGTCAGTTAAGAAATTGCTAATTCAAAATGCCGTCCAAACTGAGAGATTGCGAAGTATGTTGCTGGAGGTTCGCTCCTCAGTATTTTAGAAACTCCTCTGCTTGTTGCCTTTGTATTAGCGACCGTAAGTACGACGATTTGAAAATGAAATATGACATTCTAGAAAAACAACTCGAATCCCTGAAGGAGTTTGTTGCGGCCAACATTGTTGTGCCGCAGGCTAGCGACACTGCCTCTTCTTTGCCCAACCCGACCGAACCGACCTATTCCCAAGTCACAAGAAATCCGAGTACCGAAGCACCTGATGACGGTTTCATTCCTGTAAGGAATGGAGCCAGGCCTTATATGCCAAGAATAATGTTGGAACTCACGACCTTCAATCGATTTTATATTTTGAAGGAGAAAGTTGATAAAGAACACGAAACCCGGTTAATTGGCGATTCAATGATCAGAGGTCAGTTAACAGAATTTTGCGTTCGTGCTTCATATGAGAAACGTAAGCGCATGTGTTTCCCTGGTATAGGTGTAGATGGCATCATTGCGGCGCGCGACGACGTTATGACCGGCTCAGACCTAAACTTACTGTTCGTCATCCATGTCGGAACAAACGACGTAAAGGCCAATCGTTCAGAAGAATTAATGGAAAAGTATCGTAGACTGATCCGACAATTCAAGGAAAAAACTAACAATATAATGATATCTGGTATCCTCCCGCGGATGAGAGAAAGTAACGCTTTTTACAGTAAAGCCTTCAGCACTAACAACCGACTAAAGTCATTATGTGCTAAAAAAAATGTCGAGTTTATGAACTTTTTGAATAACTTTTATAGTGCAAATGACTTGTACGAAAGCGACGGTGTACACCTAATTCCCGTCATTGCGGCTAGACTCAGAAGACTTCTTAGTGAGCAGGTGTCACTTTTCAGAAGAAAAAAAAACAGCGAGCCCCGATAGAGAACGCCACGTAGACAATCAAAGGACCACCAACCAATCCCACCATGACCTTATAAACGCGTGTTATGTAAATGCCCGCAGCATTCGGCATTCGAAAAAAAATTCATTGACCTGGAAGAACTTGCTGCAACGGAAAACTTCCACATTATCGCCGTCGCGGAGTCATGGTTGAATAGAAATAACAGAGATTTTATTGCGGAACTTAACTTACCCGGCTAGTCAATTTTTCTTTGCGACAGAGAAAACAGAGTTGGTGGTGGCGTCGTCTTATATATTCGAGCTCGTTTATATCCACGTGTTATCAACGTAGAAAGAATAAATAATATAGACACCGTTTTCGTAGAAATTAGAAACCGTTCAAGTAAATTAGTTATTGGTATTGTTTATAGACCTCTAAACCAAGAAATGGAAATAGACAGAAAACTGTTCGAACAAATTTCTAACATATGCAGTCAATTTGAAGCTGTAATTATGGGAGAATTTAACTTACCAGTAAAGAGTTGGGGAGACACGTTAAATATACACTCAAGTCACGATCTATACAGTAACTTATTAGAAAGTGCGCTTATCAGCATGTGCATAAACCAGCTCGCGAAAATAACATCTTCGATCTTGTGCTCACAACTAAAGAAAGCCTAGTTAATGATCTCAATGTTGGTACAGAATTCAGCGGCAGCGATCATCGAATGATTTCGTTTAAAATAAAAATAAAAAAGGACATGAAAACGAGTGAAGAAAGAATACCTGATTACCGACGTGCGGATTTTGACAAACTAAGAAATTTACTAGCGAATGCAGACTGGAGCGAAATTTCTGCAGCTTCAGATATAAATAAAGCTTTGGAAACATTCACAGAAACTTTAAGTAGAGCCGTGAGTTTATGTGTACCATTCCGTAAAAGACGACCAACAGCCAACTGGAAGCCTAAGTGGTGGAACAATCAACTCAAACGCCAAATTGAAAATAAAAATCGAGCGCATCGCAAATACTTAATTACAAATAAAGAAACGGACAAAATTGAATTCCAAAGATTACACCGAGAAACGAAAAGAATCATACGTCTTACTAAAAGAAACTTAGAGCTTCATATTGCAAGCGCCAGCAAAACAAATCTTAAATTTTTTTTTTGCCTACGTAAGAAATAAAAAAAAGTTCTCACCCCCAATATTGGCCCAATAGCAACTGTAAATGGCGAATCCACAAATGATGATAAAGAAATCGCTAATATATTGAATGATTTTTTTGCCTCCGTTTTTACAGAAGAAATCTTATCCAATAGGCAACCGGAAGCCCCGAGATATATTGATGACATATCCTTGAGTAGTATTAGCGACATTGTAGAAAGTGATATAATACAGTTTATCGATAATATTAAAGTAAACAAAACGCCTGGCCCAGATAAAATATCCCCGCGTATTCTTAAAGAGGCAAAACAGCAGATCAGCAAGCCCCTTTTGAACATATTCTCAAAGTCGCTAAACACAGGAAAAGTACCAATAGAATGGAAACTCGCTAACGTTACTCCTATCTTTAAAAAAGGCGACAAGTTACAACCAAGTAATTATCGACCGATCAGTCTAACGTCAATCGTGTGCAAAATTTTGGAGACGATCATTCGCGAAAAAATGGTAAAGTGTTTTTTTTAAGATAACAGACTAATTATGGATTCGCCAACATAATTTTCGAAACAAGCGTTCCTGTTTGACTAACCTCCTCGATTTCTTCAACTACATCTTTAATGTTTACAATGAAAGTCAATCAGCAGACATTATATGTTTGGACTTTCAGAAAGCATTTGACAAAGTCCCTCTCAGCCGCCTCCTTAGTAATTTTAAAGCTCACGGTATAACTGGTAATATCCATAAGTGGCTCAAAGACCGGCTTACCGACCGTAAACAGAGAGTTGTTATGAATGGTATATAATCTGACTGGCGAGATGTCAAAAGCAGTGTTCCACAGGGGTCGTTGTTGGGACCTGTTCTGTTTTTAGTGTACGTAAATGACATCGACGAGGGGCTATCGTGTAAAATATCGAAATATGCAGACGGCACAAAAATAGCCACCAGAGTCACTACGACAATAGATAAAGAACACTTTCAAGCTGATCTCGAACGTTGAAGTAGTTGGGCACGAACATGGCAAATGGATTTCAATATTGAAAAGTGCAAGGTTATGCATATCGGAATCAACAATGATCAAATTAACGGAGTGCGACTTTCTGAAGCAAGCAAAGAAAAAGATCTTGGAGTAATAATTTCGAACGATCTTAAACCGAGTCAACATTGCACATAAGTAGTAAAAACTGCCAACAAACTGATCGGATTTATAGATCGTACATTTGAACATAAATCAGAAAAAAGTAATATTGACACTCTACAATTCGTTAGTTCGCCCACATCTTGAGTATTCGTTCAGTTTTGGTCTCCCTATTACAGAGAAGATATAGATAAACTCGAGAGGGTGCGGCGTCGAGCTACTAAAATGATCCGTAGACTGCGAAATAAACCGTACGAAGACAGACTTAAAGAACTGAACTTATTCAGCTTATCAAAGCGCAGGCTAAGAGGTGACGTTATAATAGTGTTTAAAATGTTCAAGGGATTCGACAACGTTAATGTTCATGATTATTTTAGTCTCTCAATCAAGCGTAACAAGAAAAAATGGATACAAAATAACGAGGAAGCGTTTCAACTCAAATTAATCAAAGCACTTCTGCTTTAACCGTGTCGTCAATGTATGGAATGGTCTGCCTCAAAACGTCGTCGAAAGCGAAACTATTTCCACGTTCCAAAAACGACTAGACAATTATTTAGAAGCTAACCCGAACATCCGTTATTTTGTTCCATTGTAGTTTTTCTCTACTACATGGTATTCTTCCTTTTCATGCCAGCTTCGGCTGGAGGGACTGGTGGGAGGGGAGGAGCCTTCACCTTTGCTGTCCTGTGTCTCTGACACGTAGATTAGAGTAGATGGTAGCAACAACAAACAGCCTAGTTAGGACCAAGAGGTCTGTTGCTGTTTGCTTTTCCTTTGTATTTCTTTATACTCCTCCTCCTCCTCCTCCTCCTCCTCCTCCTCCTCCTCCTCCTCCTCCTCCTCCTCCTCCTCCTCCTCCTCCTCCTCCTCCTCCTCCATGCCGTGTCCTGCCTTCTCGAAGACGCTGCTAAGAGGTACTGGGGCTTGTGAACCATCCAGGTGTTAAAGATCGGAGAGAGAGAGAGAGAGAGAGAGAGAGAGAGAGAGAGAGAGAGAGAGAGAGAGAGAGAGAGAGAGAGAGAGAGAGAGAGAGAGAGAGAGAGAGAGAGAGAGAGAGAGAGAGACAAATTTTCATAGAAATACAAGCTCCCACAAACTATATGGACAGTGCTGGATGGTTGGCCCTTAAAGCTAAAGTGAATGAAAACAACTATCAAAAGAGAGAGAGAGAGAGAGAGAGAGAGAGAGAGAGAGAGAGAGAGAGAGAGAGAGAGAGAGAGAGAGAGAGAGAGAGAGAGAGAGAGAGAGAGAGAGAGAGAGAGAGAGAGAGAGAGAGAGAGAGAGAGAGAGAGAGAGAGAGAGAGAGAGAGAGAGACATACAAACACAGGCATTTTCCTACAAACAAACATAGAGAGACAGATAGATAGGAAGAGAGAGACTTCATAGGGAGAATCTTTCTATTTAATCCCCTTCTGACTCTCTCCCCCCCTCCTTCTCCCTCCCACCCTCTGCCTCCCTTCTCTCCCTCTCTCTCATCCTCCGGCGTAATACCCAACATTCGCGGAGGCATCTCGGCAAACAAAGGAGGAGCAAGCCTATCATCAAGGGGAATTACCTGAGGCACACCTTTCCGTAGAGCCAGCAGGAAGGAAGGAGGAACAAGGCACAGAGAGAGAGAGAGAGAGAGAGAGAGAGAGAGAGAGAGAGAGAGAGAGAGAGAGAGAGAGAGAGAGAGAGAGAGAGAGAGAGAGAGAGAGAGAGAGAGAGAGAGAGAGAGAGAGAGAGAGAGAGAGAGAGAGAGAGATAATGTATAGTAGGTTGTAGATATAGCCATTTCCGATATGTATCCTATTTTTTGTACATGGTTGTTTAGCTCTATTTGTCTTGAGAGAGAGAGAGAGAGAGAGAGAGAGAGAGAGAGAGAGAGAGAGAGAGAGAGAGAGAGAGAGAGAGAGAGAGAGAGAGAGAGAGAGAGAGAGAGAGAGAGAGAGAGAGAGAGAGAGAGAGAGAGAGAGAGAGAGAGAGAGAGAGAGAGAGAGATGTATAGTGGAAAATAAATATTGTAATTTCTTCAATGTATCCGTTTCTTCTTTTTTTTCTGTACATATCCGTCCAGCTCTATTTTTCTTCCTGCTTATCTGTCTGTCTGTCTGTTTGTGTACATGAGAGAATCAAACAGACAGATATACAAACAGACAGACTGACAAAGAAACAGATAAACAGACAGAAAGACAGAGAATGAGAGAAGGAAAGATGTATGTTTAGGGGGACATAAATATAGTAGTTTTGTATGTCATTTTTTGTACATGTATCCACTTGCTTCTGTTTGTATGTCAGTTTATCTGTGTATTTGTTTATCTTTATGAATGAGAGGGAAAGAGAGAAAGAAATCGATATAAGTAGAGGGAGAGAGAGAGAGAGACACACAGACAGAGAGACAGAGGTAGAGAAGCAACGGAGGTACGAGGGAAGGGCTGTGGCAGGGGAGGACAACGAGCCAAGGTGATATATAGCCCCGCCTTGTGTCTCCGGCCACCTTATTACACACCCCGAGGCCGCCGCGCCAGACGAGGGGTGCGTGGGGAGGTCCCGCGCGCACTGCTTCTGGTCACGCACTGCTCTTCCCTGGTCCTGTTGGGTTCTGTCTGGCTGGTTGATTGTAGTGGTGGTGATGGTTTCGAGTCCTATTACTATGATACCCGTGGTGGTATTGCGTTGTATTGTGGTATTAGTAGTCTTTGTGATTGTATCTGGTGTGGTAATCGGTGTGGTTTGGTTGGTTGTGCGTGTTGGGGGTGTTTTGAGCCTTAGTGGTATGGTGTGGTAGTTGTTGTAGTGGTTGGTAATAGTTATAGGTGTGGTAATAGATGTGGTCTGGGTGGTTGAAGTAGTGGTGGTTCAAGTCTTAGCGGTATGGAATGGTAGTCGTTGTAGTGGTTGGTAATGGTTGTAGGTGTGGTAATAGATGTGATCTGGGTGGTTGAAGTAGTGGTGGGTCGCGTCTTTGGGTTATGGAATGGTAGTTGTTGTAGTGGTGTTAGTAACGGTAGTAGGTGTGGTAATATTTGTGGTTGTGGTAGTATGGCTGTAGTGGTAATAGTTGGAGGAACAGGAGGAGGAGGAGTGGTGGTGATGGTGAGTGTGACTTCTTTGATAGAGGGTGATGGTGTTAGTGGTGTAGTGACAGTAATTTTGGTGACGGCGGTGATGGTGATCCTGTTTTGCGAGCCTTTGTTACTCAGGTCAAACAGTGTTGTCTCTTTATCTGTTTGATACTGATGTTACTGTTTGGTTTTGTACTTTTGTCTGGATCTCTTTTTCCCATTTGTTCGGCATTGAATCTTTATTTGTTATCACAGCTCTGTTTGCCTGCGGACTGTTTTTTTTTTTGTGTGTGTGTGTTGATTACTCTTATTTGTTTGTGTGTGTATCGTTGTCTGGTTATTTTTCAGTCATATCACCGAGAGTGTATACACTATGGACAGTGGTAAGGCTATCATCAGGAGAGAAACGGTTAGGGAAACTTGGATGTGTCTAAGTGAAAAGCTATATTTGATAAAACTGTAAAGGAAAGTGAAAAGAAAGACCATCAACAAGTGAAAATTAAAATGAATATATCGAGGTCAAAAATACAACAGAATAAATGTAGAGGAAAGTGAATAGGCAGACCGGCAACAAGTGAAAGGGAAAAGGGATACATCAGGTGGGCAACTGCAAAGGCTGTCCCCTGAAATTACATCGGATCGGAATGTCTCTGGCCCGCTTGATACAATAAGGCATGCATTCACAATCTCAGCAAGCCGGTGCGTTCGCTCCTCATGCACCAGTAGAGTACCGAGCGATCTAGTGAACAATCCATCTATATCTACACCGTGCTATGTTGACAGTTGTTATCAGTGAGGTGGTCCGTGTCCTCACCAGCCCACGCGTCCCTGTGTTTCTGTCTTCATGTGTCTTCGTCCCCAGAGAGGCGTTATAGGGCTGGGAATCCTGCTTACCCATGTCACCTCCCTCGGCCCCCGCCCCTTAACGAAGAGCCATGGGTCTGTAGCAGATTAGATTCTTGAAGTCTGCTGGGATTTTGTTAAGTGAACAGCGACCAACACTGTACATGAGCCAAAGGAGTGAGTATGTGTATAGTCTTAACTCTGTTTCATCGCCCTCCATACACCTTAGGCCCATATTATCAGAGTCTTGGAAACCCTAGTCCATCTATTTGAAAAGGTTGTCGGAGAAGGTGTCGGGGTTTTCATGAGTGGTTTCCTGGGCCTTGCGGTAGTTTGAGAAGCTTCCGTGTTATGAATGGGAGAAACACTCATGACAATTCGACGTAGCTCCTCTTTGGTCTTGAAAAACGGACGTAACAAGAGCCCGAAACGTTTGATAATACAAGTTTTACGGCCACACTCTTAAACATTTCGTCACCCAAGCAAACAAGGCTTTCGTAGATGTGTGCATTTCCAGGGGCAGTTTTATGATCCTGGTGATAGTTTGACCATTCGTCTTTTTTTTTTTTACAACAAAGGAGACAGCTCAAGGGCACAAAAAAAGGAAACAATAATAAAAAAGGGCGCTACTAGCTGCTCCTAAAAAAGAATCAAAAGAGGTGGCCGAAAGAGAGGTCAATTTCGGGAGGAGAGGTTCAAGTCGTAGGCAGGAGGAAATACAGATGAAGGAAGATTGTTCCAGAGTTTACCAGCGTGAGGGATGAAAGAGTGAAGATGCTGGTTAACTCTTGCATAAGGGGTTTGGACAGTATAGGGATGAGCATGAGTAGAAAGTCGTGTGCAGCGGGGCCGCGGGAGGGGGGGAGGCATCCAGTTAGCAAGTTCAGAAGAGCAGTCAGCGTGGAAATATCGATAGAAGATAGAAAGAGAGGCAACATTGCGACGGAATTTAAGAGGGAGAAGACTATCAGTAGGAGGAGGAGAGCTGATGAGACGAAGAGCCTTAGACTCCACTCTGTCCAGAAGAGCTGTGTGAGTGGAGCCTCCCCACACGTGAGATGCATACTCCATACGAGGGCGGACAAGGCCCCTGTATATGGATAGCAACTGCGCGGGGGAGAAGAACTGGCGGAGACGATACAGAACGCCCAACCTCGAGGAAGCTGATTTAGCGAGAGAGGAGATGTTAAGTTTCCAGTTGAGATTTTGAGTTAAGGATAGACCGAGGATGTTTAGTGGTGAAGATGGTGATAGCTGAGTGTTGTCAAAGAACAGGGGATAGGTGTTTAGAAGATTGTGTCGAATTGATAGGTGGAGAAATTGAGTTTTTGAGGCGTTGAAGGACACAATGTTCCTTCTGCCCCAATCGGAAATGATAGCAAGGTCCGAGGTTAATCGTTCTGCAGCCTTCGGTCTGGAGTCGTGTACTTCCTGTTGTGATGGTCTTCTATTGAATGAAGTTGAATAATTCAGAGTGGAGTCGTCGGCGTATGAGTGGACAGGACAGTTTGTTATGGAAAGAAGATCATTGATGAATAACAGGAAGAGAGTGGGTGATAGGACAGAGCCCTGTGGAGATAAAGGAACAGAGAGAGGGATAGAATCCGAAAGAGGGCAGTTTAGAAAGCAAAGACTGGTGCCAGACTCTATCGAAGGCTTTCGATATGTCTAGCGCAACAGAGAAAGTTTCACCGAAACGGCTAAGAGAGGATGACCAAGAGTCAGTTAAGAGAGCAAGAAGATCGCTAGTAGAACGCCCCTTGCGGAACCCATACTGACGATCAGATAGAAGGTTAGAAGTGGAAAGGTTCTTTTGAATCTTCCGGTTAAAGATTGATTCAAAAGCTTTAGATAGACAGGAAAGTAAAGCTATAGGGTGGTAGTTTGAGGGATTGGAACGGTCACCCTTCTTAGGCACAGGCTGTACAAAGGCATACTTCCAGCAGGAAGGAATGGTAGATGTTGATAGGCAGAGACGAAAGAGTTTGACCAGGCAGGGTATCAGTTCTGTACCATGAACTTAAAATAACACTCATAAGGACTGACTGATCTCCTTTTTGACCTTTAGAAATAGTTAATGTGAGGGGTGGAGGCGTCTAACAGTACCGAACTTAGAATCTTTAAAGAGAAGAGTGTCAAACGCCTCGGAAACTAAATTGGAGTTTCTGATTTTGTTTCTTCCTTTTCTCTGTATTCGGAGTGCACGTCGTAGGTATTTTATTGTAGCACCATGTATATTTATTTTCGTACAGTTAAAGGGACGGACCAAAGGCTGTGTAGGGTGCCTGCAACGCGCTGCTCCTGTAGAGAAAAAGAATATATATGGAGATGCAAAAAGAGAAATATCAAGTTTAGGTCCACAGGCGTTTTCCTTATTTTTTTACCGTATGTAGATAGATAAATATGTAGATTGATAGATAAATGGATAGATAGACTGACTGATTAATTGACTGATAGACTGATTGGTTAATTGCTAGGTAGATATATAGTAAGATAGATAGATGGGTAAACAGATTGGACAGATGTATAAATAGACAGATAGATAAAGAGATGGATGGATAGATGTGTAGATAGATAGATAGATAGACAGAGATAGAGATATACACACCTACACACGATACATTAACAAATTCCTTGATATCTGATTGCTCTGTTTTTGTAGTGATATGAATATGTAAAGAGGCAAAAAAACAAAAAAAAAAAACACGGCACAACTCAAGCAAAGCGCCGCCTATTTGCGAAGTGTAAGAAGGCGGAAGGGAGCGGAAAAAAGAGGCTTTGCTACGCGCCAAAGGATCGCTCCACGTCGTTTCTCCCTTTGTTGCCAGTCCATTTTTATTCCGTTCTCGCCCCTGCTCCTCGCCGCCACCCTTTTGCAGCATTTATCGCTTTCACATATATCGCAGTTTTCCCCTCCTCGTGTTTCCTGGGGCAAAAACAATACACGCCCGTAATTGTCCAAGTCCTGCATCTTTTCTTGAAGGTTTAGATTAAGGTGCGCGCTCTCCTACTTCTTTGCAAGAGGCATTCTTCACCGTAGATCATAAAGGTGACCATTAATAGCAGCTGCTGAGAACATGAAGGAGGGTGATACGAGGAACCATCTCTCCCTCACGCCCTCGCACCTAAATGAATAATAAATACATTGTGAGAGAGGGGAGGACGAGCCACCAACCACCCTTTGCTATTGTATGTAACGCAAGAAATGGTGGTAGTTGTTAATCTCTCTCTCTCTCTCTCTCTCTCTCTCTCTCTCTCTCTCTCTCTCTCTCTCTCTCTCTCTCTCTCTCTCTCTCTCTCTCTCTCTCTCTCTCTCTCTCTCTCTCTCTCTCTCTCTCTCTCTCTCTCTCTCTCTCTCTCTCTCTCTCTCTCTCTCTCGAAATACAGCATTTGCATTTTACATCGAGGTATCTTTTTTATATTGGCGGTGAATGAAGAAGAGGAGGAGAGAAAATGGAATTGTAATGGGACAGGATAAGTTTTGTTACTATTATTATATTTCAGACAAAAAATCATATCGAGCTGTGTCTACGTTCATATCATGCACACACATTATTTTTTTCTTCTTTTCCTTTTCATTCTTTTTCATGTTTCCTCTTCTGTTCAAATGCGTTCTTAATTGCTCAGGATATTTTTTTCCACTATTACTATACCTCAGATTAAAAATGATTTCGAGTTCTGTATTTGATATCTATACACTTACACTTCCATTCTTTTCCTTTCTTTTCTCTTCCTTTTTTTTCGTTTTTCCACCTCACCTTTTTCGGGTCAAGAGCGTCTTTAAGCTACCTAAGACCCGCTATTGGCCGCCCCCGAGCTGTGCCAGATATTGCAAGCGTAAACCCTCATATGATTGTCGTCAGGTTCAGTTTCCCATCAAAGTAACGCGAAAGTGGCCGAGATTGCTTGAAAAATGGGGTTAATGAGGAACGGGTCGTGGAGAGGGTCATGATCACCTCGCCGGGTAGTCGTGGGTCGGCCAGGTGCGCAAATGGGGTTCGAGGGGGGGCTTGATGGCACCTGCAGACTGTCTGGGGTAATTGGTTCATTAAGAGGGAGGGCAGGTTGGAGAGAAGGAGGGTAGAGGAGCAAGCATACAGGCGGGAGGGTGGGAGTGAAGGGGCATTCTTGGAGGAGGGTGGGAGGGCAGGTCGCAAGGAGGGAAGGCAAGAGCACGGGCAAGCCTCTCTCTCTCTCGATGGGGCGGCAAAACGACCAAGACTCTGTTCATTACCCACCGAGGAGCCGAAGTGGAAAGAGGTAGGAACGTGCGACGGTATGCAGCAATTAGGGAAGGCACTGCACGGAAAGAACAAGGCACGAAAAATACATGAACGTCCAGCAGGCGCATGAGCTCCGCAGAGTATTTCATTTTTGCGCCAACAGTCCTGAATGATCTCGTAAAGTTGGCCGTCAACTCATAAGGGATGATATACTTGTTCATATCCTTCACCTTCTTGCTTCCTTAACCCTTCCAGCAGGGCATGGGTGTATGGGTGTGGGTGATGGTGTTGTGTGTGTGTGTGTGAGGTGGGTGTATATGTGGGTGTTTGTCCATGTACACAGGATTGTAATGGAATACTTGTGCCTTGAGTCAAATATATGTGTGTGTGTGTGTGTGTGTGTGTGTGTGTGTGTGTGTGTGTGTGTATGTTTCACGTTTAATGGGACACTGAACAGAATTTCTCTTGTTTTGTGGCATATCTGTGTTTTGTAAGCTTAAAACTTATGTGTAATCAACGGAAAGTCACGCACGCACCCCCCCCCCCGCCCACACACACACACACACTACATCCACCCATCTCATCCGCAAACAAAGCAAGCCCAGGTCCTCATACAGTACATCGTCTAGTCTGTGTCCAATCTTCTCTCTCCTCCGTTCGGCCATCAGTCATTGCGTGTTGCCAGGCTTTTGCAGTCTGTTTAATCGCTTGGAGATAGAGCGAGAGAGAGAGTGAGAGAGAGGGATAAGAGTGTGAGAGAGAGCCGAGTCGCGTTATCCCAGCAATCGAAGGGTAAGAAATGGCACGATCCAGCAACGTTTGGTAACTGAGTGAGTAGCTTAACACACTTTGTCAGCCGCCCCACTTCGCTCGGGCTTGGGCAGGTCAGTAATTTCATTCGGTCGAGGCGGGGCAGTTAAAAAAAGACACAGTAGGGAAAGGGAAGCAGGGAGAGGAAGACGGATGAACTTGGCTGAGGGACGGAGGGATTAACTCTGCTGCTGGACCCCTTGTGCGTGAGTGTGTGTTTGTATTTGTTTGTGTGTGTTCTTGTGTTTGTGTAAGGGGGGGGGGGTTGTGTGTTTCTCTGTGTGTGTATTAGAGAAAGATAGAGAGATAGATAAAGAGAGAGATCGCGCATGTATATATATAAACCTTACCCTCAATGTTCTCCACGTTACTCCCTGGCTAGTAGGAAATTCTGTAAGGTTCTTGAAATCTTAGTTAGAAGTGTGTCCTTGGATATGTCCGACTGATTTTTCCCTCTATTTGGAAGTGTGACTTTTTCTTAACATGGGAGAGTATCAAGACACCTGTTGTATTGAAGATGATCGATACTTTTTATTTGATTTTTTCCTGCTTTCTTATATTTGTAGAGCAGCGCGATGTGGGTACTTTTTTTTATATAATTTTGGTTTCCCATTGGTCTACTCTTAACCTCTAAAGAATAAATACACGCCCAAGTTTCTCCTCGTCTCCTTCCATTTCTCCACCATTCGCTACCGTGTCCAGATCACTCGCTGTTAACATATCGCCAACTCACTACTCGCCCCTCCTCTCTCCCCTTCGCCATTTGCAAGGCTCTGCACCACTAAGTCTTTCCGCTGCGTACACTTGCCAGGAATAGCGTTTCAACCTCATATAATAGAGAAACACCTACACCACTATAAACCCTCATTTACTGTTCTATCCTCGTGTAGCTCCCCAACCCTACACCCTCAACAGACCATTGCGACACCCTATTTCATATCTCCATCCGCCCCTTCCGTGCCACCTGTAAAGAAGGGTCCCAGCTATGCCCTTCATTAACGGGACTAACTTTAATTAATGGGGCTCCGTCGTGTTATATCAAGCGGAGGACAACTTAGGCTGGGAGGCGAGGAGGAACAGAGGAGCAAGGACGACGATGGAGCAGACGTGTTCCTCCTGTCTAGACGCAGCTGCTCAAACAACAAGTTCGCAGCGCTGTTGAGTATGACTTGAACAGAGCTGCACTAGGAACATATTTTTTGTTATTCCCTGTTGGCGTATTATTGTTGTTACCTCATTGCTGCAGCACAAGCAACCACGAGCCGAGTTCTTTGAGCGGTTAAGATTAAATTTAACACATACAGGAGCAAAGGGCCGAGGCAAAGTCATATTCTAGCGAAGTTGGATTGCCTGTAGCAGAGAATATAGTTGTTGCCTCGCTCCTGTTGCTCAGACAACCACGAGGCGAGTTCTTTGAGCGGTTGAGACTAACTTTAACACAGACAGGGGCAAAGGACGAAGCAAAGTCATATTCTAGCGAGGTTGGATGGCCTTAACGTAGAATACAGTGAGAGTGTTGGAGGCTTCCCCGATCAGCCGGCAGGACAGAAGCAAGCGTTGTAAATCTAACTATTCCTTTATCTTTTGTAAGCCTGCCAAGTCGTTTGGTCGTCTTATCACGCACTCCAGGCTCGTAATTCAAAGACACCATTGACCTACAGTGTTATGTTGTAGATAAGGAATACATACCTCCCTCAGCTCCATTCATAATAACTCATTTCTGACAAACACATTTTTTTTTCGCCCAAATGTTTTTAGTAGATGCACTCTAATAAATAAGTTACGGTACTTTAACTCCATATTTTTTTCTCTCATATTGTTTCTCTCATTTACAAACTTTCCTGTGTGATTTTCGTCTCTTTTCTCTCTCTTTTTTTTCATTTCCTCCTTCACTGCCATTTTGTTCTCGTACTTTTTTTCCTTGACGTGTTTTATCTTTTTCCGTGTCATTTTCGTCTCTTTTCTCTATTTATTCATTTCATCTCCTCCTTCACTGTCATATTGTTCTCTTGTACTTTTTTTTCGTTTACTTGTTTATCTTTTTCGCATTTAAAGTCATCCTTACTCCAATAAATCTCCGTAGTGGCTGAGAAGTTTTATTTTTTCATGTTTCCTCGGGGCACTTAACACCCAAGTCAATCACCCCTGAAAGTGTTGCCTCCTCGGGTCAGGCTTCGATCGGAGGCAGGATATAGTCTCCCACACGAGGGTGCTGCTGCGGGCCGGCATTACATTACGGAGGTTGTCGGCTCGGGGAAAGACCGTCATGATTTATTGGAAGGCCCAAATCCCGCCCTACCGGCCCGGCCAAGACCACCGCTGGGCCGCCGCCGCTCCTTCTGTACCAGGTCTTATTACGTTACTGTCCCCCCTCGATAACAACAAGCGAGAAATAGCAGTCATTTTGTTCGTGTGTGGGTGTGGGTGTGTATAGACATAGAGATAGATAGATATAAGAACGTAAGGAGTCTGCAAGATGCCGGTTGGCCTATACAAGGCAGCTCCTGTAGGCCTAACCCCACCTAACCTCACTATCCATGAATTTATCCAACCTCTTTTCGAATGTATCTATGGTATTGGCACCCACGACATGACTGCCAAGCCTGTTCCACTCATCCACCACGCAATTGGTAAGCCAGTTCTTGCTTATGTCTTTGATTAATCTGAATTTATCTAGCTTAAAACCGTTGCTACGTGTCCTGGCTGGCTCTTTTACAACCCAAACCCTATTAACATCCTCTTTATTAAACTCTGAACTTAATCTAACAAAACCTAACAAAACCAAAACAAATGTTATAGGTCTTGACTCGGAAAATTCATATATGCTTCCTTACTAATGAGACCTTCTAAACAACAAAGTGAGGTCATTCTTTGTTGGCTACCATATGTTTGAATATACCCTAAAGCAGTGTTGTCCAAACTGGGGTCCGCGTACCCCTGGGGGTACGCAGTATTGATCAAAGGGGTACGTGGAAAGACGATGAACACACACACACACACACACACACACACACACACACACACACACACACACACACACACACACACACACTAAAGAAACTTCCCATGTTCTATGAAGGAAAAGAGAGAGGGAGGGACGGGCACCTTTATGAAGGACGCGTAATATACGTGTACCTAAATATAATATAATATAATATAATATAATATAATATAATATAATATAAATATAACATAATATAATTGAGTTTCATCAGCCATGGGGGGTACGTAACAGTAGGAGAAGGTAATAAAGGGTACAATAGGCGAAAAAGTTTGGACAGCATTGCCCTAAAGTAATCCTAATATGACCTAACAAAACCAAAACAAACACTATAGGTCTCGCCTCAGAAAATTCATATATGCTTCCTAACTAGTGAGACTATAGATAGATACATAGATATATAGCTAAATGGACACTTTTATCTACTTTTTTTTTATAGGAGCAGCGATTAGCAGGCTCTTTTTGCTCACTTCTTTTCATTTTTGCCTCTGAGCTTCTGTCTTTACTGTAAAAAAGAGATAGATAGATATATAGATGGATAGATAGATAGATAGATATGTATATAGATAGATAGATAGACAGAGTTTGTGTGTGAATGTGTGTATGTGTATTTTTTATGCTAGATACAAAATTTAATATAAACTAAATACTTGTCACCTTCCATGGGCGGCACCTAATTTAATCGTGCATATCAATCACGAGGACATGTAAAAAGATGAATGAAATAATTTACTCGTCTGCATTGCTTTTTATATTTTTTTTCAGTAGACAATGCAGTTAAAAAAAAAATACCTTCTTTTTTTTCTCGTATTAATTATCTGTCCCCATATTTAAAGCGCTTCTAATAAAATATCACTAATGATGTTAATGTGTAAGGTACAATAATTAATCTCACGGAGCCCATTAAAACATTGACCGATATTACCACTCGTAACTTAGATCCATGTTTGCATTCCATTAATTAGTCCGTTCTAAATATACGTGTTCCAGGTAGGTGTGTGCGTGTGTGTGTGTGCGTGTACCTGCAGGAAAGGTAGGTGGAAAAGTTTATGTGCGTGTCTGTGTGTATGAGTGTGTGAGGGGGGGGGGGGGTGGAGGTGGATGTGAATGTGTGTGTGTGTGTGTGTGTGTGTGTGTGTGTGTGTGTGTGTGTGTGTGTGTGTGTGTGTGTGTGTGTGTGTGTGTGTGTGTGTGTGTGTGTGTCTTCCTGCCAAGTACCAAAAGCGCTGATTCAGATTAGATTAAACTTGTCTTACCGAGTGGAAATTTCCCGTTCTTTCTTTTTATCTCTTTCTTTCTTTTTTTCTTTCTCCCTTTCTTTTTTTTCTTTCATGCATTCAATCTTTCTTTCTTTCCTTTTTTCTTCCTTCCTTTCTCCCCTTGTTTCTCTCTCTCTCTCTCTCTCTCTCTCTCTCTCTCTCTCTCTCTCTCTCTCTCTCTCTCTCTCTCTCTCTCTCTCTCTCTCTCTCTCTCTCTCTCTCTCTCTCTCTCTCTCTCTCTCTATAAGAGAGAGAGAGAGAGAGAGAGAGAGAGAGAGAGAGAGAGAGAGAGAGAGAGAGAGAGAGAGAGAGAGAGAGAGAGAGAGAGAGAGAGACAGACAGACATACAGACAGACAGACAGACAGACAGAGACTCCTGCTCATCTAGATACCGGAGATGATTAACAGATATCTAAATTACAAATAATTTAAAGTCATGCATTATTCCCCAGTAAATAATTACATATAATCATTCCAATTTCATTTTAATGCAAATACACGCGATATTTATTTATTTTTTTATTTTTAGAAATTTATATGGCTGTCATTACTAGACAAGTGTATTCATGTTTTCTGCGCTAATGGAAGAATAGGTAACAGATGATCTCTCTTTTCTTTTCTTTTTCTTTTTTCATAATCTAAATCGTGGGAACGAGGAGTCAAAAATGTGTTACCCTGCTCGGCAACACTTCACGGGCATCGATATCATTTTTAATTCATTCCTGATTGCCATTCTTATTTCCAGCCATTTTTAATCATTATAAATTTCGATTCATGCAAGAACCTGTCATTTTTATTCCTTTTATTTTTCGATTCACCCTAGATCCAGTCAGTTTTATTCCTTAATTATTTTTTATTCATGTCAGGACGCGTCGTTTTTATTCCTTGTATTTTTCGATTCATGCAAGATCCCGTCATTTTTATTTATTTCTATTTTGAGAATGGAGAAAGTCAAAACAGTAAGAGTGCTGCTCAGCTTCATCTCAGCGAGGCGTCTCCCGGGGCAGGGATGGACTGACTCATGGGACTCATCTCGCCCCTTAACTGTGATGGCTGGCGGCAGGCGCGGCGTCTTGAGGCCCCTCACAATGGCACGGTCTCGCCGGCCTCGTGGTTATAAAACCGAATCCGAATGGAGAGCGACAAGAGTTGCTATTGTGTTCTTGGGGGTTTTGTTCCAGCATCGCCGCCTCACCGCGACGCATTGTTCTTCCGACGTCTCCGCCATTCGCTAAAGTGAGTTGCGTCACCCACGAATTGCTCAAGTAAAAGAGGGAGAAAGGTGTTTTTATTTTTCTTATTTTTCCCCAGATCAGTGTTTTGAAGCTGAACACACACGACCAAACAGTGTGTGTGGTGAGTTATTGTTGCGGGGAACTATGTGGGCTCTCCGTTTTTGTGTGCATGCTTATGCATTGAAAAGGAGGAAAAGAAGGACGAGAAGGAGGAGGAGGAGGAGGAGAATAAGGAGAAGAATGAGGGGAAGGAGGAGGACGAGGAGAAAACCGAGAGAGGTGAGGAGAACACGGAAATTGGACGATAGAGAGAAGGACGAGAAAAACGAGAGAGAGGAGGAGGACAAGGAGATGAACGAGAGAAAAGGAGAACGAGGAAAATAATGTAAAAGGAACAAAGATAAATGAAAGAAAAATAGTAATGAAGTAGAGTAAAATATGGTGAAATCTCAGCCCTAAAACCCTTGCCAACACCACCACAAGTAAGAGTTCCAGGCTTTCCCTACCACGGAGAGATCTAAAACGGGGTCTTTACTGCCCTTAAAGGTGAAGAAACATGACGGGGGGTAAAAAAGTAAAACTAGCGTGTGAAGTTAACTCGTTAAGTAGCCTAAAGGAAACACCACGAAAGCGACTCTTCATGTTACACTCCTACGAAACGGCTCTTTAGTTGGCGCTTACAGATTCGTTCCAGTGAGATGTTCGTAAAGTGAATAAGAGTTAATACATCCAATGAATAGCCAGTCACAGCTTTACAGTTATGATGTTTTGAGAATGTACAGAGAATGGGAAGGAAAGTAGAGCCTCAGCGTGCGGTAAAGAAGCCAAAACCGTCCAGACAATCTTTTTTTTCTTCTCAGTACAGTATTGTGTCCATAAGTTCCGCGTCTTCCTTCTCGTTTACAGCCTCCTCCTCCTTCTCGTCTTCTTCCAGCGCCTCCCCTCCTCCTCCTCCTCCTCCTCCTCCTCCTTCTTGTCAGTATTGCCATCGTCTTCCTCGTCAGCTCCTTCGACCGCAGCCTTGCCCACGACCTCGTCTTCGTTTTCGTTCTCATCCTCGCCTTCGTCTCCTCCTCCTCCTCCTCCTCCTCTTCGCTCTTCTTTTGTTGCGGATTCTTTTGTCACGCTCACACACCCCAGCGGGATTTTCCTCCATTTTTTCGCCTTACACCGTGGAGTCGTTTCAAATCTCTTTCCTGTTCGGGTCAGTGTGCCGCCGATCTTTTGTCGTCGCCGCCGTGGACAGCAAGGAGAGCCGACCTAACCACCGCCTCCTCTTTCCGAAGTCCCGGCCCATTCGTAGTCGACGGCAGCTTGTACGTATGTATGTCAGCCTGCCGTCCAGAGTATTTCCTTGGGTGTGTGGGGAGTGTGTGAGCGAGCAGTCGTGAGATGAAGGGAAACTGAAGGAGGGTTGGTTGTCCTTGTGTTTGTTTTGATGTGCATGACCAATCCCTTTCTTTTTTTTTTCTTTTCCTTCCCCTCTTTCCTTTTCTTCTTCCTAATTTCCTTTCCTCTCCTCTTTACTTATTCTCTCTCATTTTCTCTCCTTTCGTCTCCTACCGTCTCCTTCTTTTATCTTCGTAATCTTTCCTAGTCCTTTCGCCCTAGAGTGACCATCCCATCTTCCTGTCCCATTCTTTAGGGTTATGTCCTCCCCATCCCCGTTTAGGGTGCCATGTAGGAGGGTAGGCGCCAGACCTCTTCCCGTCCTTCACCCCCACTCCTTCCTCATCGCCATCCTTCACTGTCTGCCTCGTGTGTTTTTCTTTCCGTCTGCTCCTGTAGCTGCGATATTTATTTCCCCACATTTGCAGCCCTAACTCTCCTCGCAGGCCCACATTTTTCACCTGTTTCTTTACCTGTAAATGTACTCTTTTATTTCTTCCTCCGTCTGTATTTCTTCTTGCCCTTCCCTGCCTCCTGATGCAGTGGGCCTCGCATACCTGACCTGCATCCTTGCCTCTTCCCAGACAATATATGTGATTCCCCCTGAGCCACTTGCGGGCGGAGAGGCAACGGCACCCTCGACGTGGAGGAACGAGGAGGCCCGGCCTATGTGCCTCGGCGGAGTGGAGGGAGGCTGAGTGAGCCGCTTGTTTAGAATACTGTTCTCTGCGCCGGGGAAGAAAAGAGTCTGCCGAACACCGCCATGATGTGCGTCGAGTGCTTGCCTCATTGACTAAATATTTTAGGCTTGCTTAATTACGCACCACTGTAGCCCCGTCAATGAGCGCCGTGGGAGCCTCTAGAGGCAACCTGAGGCGATGCTTCGCTTCCCCGAAAACTCGAGGGATTCCCGGCTGGTCTTAGACGGCCGTCACACACCGAGGCAAGAGTGAAGGGAGCCGCGGGTGTTCCTGGCCACAGCCGTCATGACAGGCGTGGAGGGAAGTCCGTCTCTTCCTCGACACAGTCTAAGAATACTTTTCCTCGACAGGGCAATCACGCCCACCGAAACAAGTGTCGAGGGAAACCTTGCTGTTCCTCGATAGAGAATCAACAACTCAAACTTTTAGCATCATGCAGCAAGAAGCACAGCACCTAATGCAGGTGTTGCCAGTGAGCCTAAAACTCTTGTGCACGCCAGCAATACTATACCGACAGGGGCAGTTGTAAAATCGTAAAGCTGCTTTTGTTATTAGAAAATTATTTTGGATTTACATGTACGTTTATGATATGATATGAGGTAAACATTATTTTTATCATTGTTGTTGTTGTTAGCAATTCTATTTTTATTGTTATTATTATTATTATTATTATTATTATTATTATTATTATTATTATTATTATTATTATTATTATTATTATTATTATTATTATTATTATTATTATTATTATTATTATTATTATATGTGGACTTCTTCTGGTCGTCACTGGATGAAGTGCACCAGGTGTGCTTATAAGGCTAATAGTTTAGTAGTTTAGTAGTAGTGTTTTGGTTATAGCTTATTGTATGCTAGTAGACAATAAGAAAATAATGGCTTTCACCCCCAAGTCAAGACGGCCCGGCAAGGTCATCGGCCGCTCGTCGTGTCACTGACTTGAAGAAGACGACGACGGGTCGGCGGCCCCGCGGTGCCCGAGTCCACACCGGTGTTTCCACTTGTTTGTCTTCGGGAGGCCGCGGAGGAGAGTCAGATTCCATCATTTTCAAAGAAAACTTGATTCCCAACGTCTCCCTCAGGCATCCGGGAACCCAGGCTAATCCTCGGGGGCGGGGCTGTCAGGACTGTCGGGGAAGGACGGGGCGGGGCGGGGCGGGGCGGGGCGGGACGGGACAGGGCGGGGCTCTGGTGGCGGCGCTGAGAGAACAAGTTGGTTTTGACTTTAATGATATCACGGATTCAGGGGTTTAGTTTTACCATCATTTTTTACCTTGATAGTAATCTGTTTTCTACTATTTTCCTATTCTTTCGATTCCATGCAGTCTTTTCTTTATCTTTCTTCTCTTTCATTTTTGGCTTTGATGGTGAGCTTGTCTTCTACTATTTTACTTTTCTTTCTATTCGATGCAGTGTTTTCTTTATCTTTCTTTTCCGTCAATTTTAGATTCATTTTCAAGATGTTTTTCTTCTTTCCATTTTTTTTTTAATCAGCCATCAATTTTCGTCCCGGAATAATCTTTCCTCCTTTCACATCCTGATATATCCAGAAAATTACCTTTCATTCTTGTCCTACTTTCCATTTATACATTCTCTCTCTCTCTCTCTCTCTCTCTCTCTCTCTCTCTCTCTCTCTCTCTCTCTCTCTCTCTCTCTCTCTCTCTCTCTCTCTCTCTCTCTCTCTCTCTCTCTCTCTCTCTCTCTCTCTCTCTCTCTCTCTCTCTCTCTCTCTCTCTCTCTCTCCTCCTCCTCCTCCCCCCCCCCCCAATTCCTCCTTCCTTTCCCTTGGCTCTTCGTCCTCCCGTCCTGCCCTTCCTGCCTCAGCCGCGCCTCACCATTACTTTGATCACGACCTCGATGTACTACGACGGAGTCAAATGTTCCCTGTCTATCCTCAGCACTCCACTTCACAGGGCATTAGCAGAGGCCATTAGCCGGAGCTCTTAATAATAGACACTAGTGGGTAAGGAATATACAGAATGAAAGGGCGCAAGCTTGGGCCGTAGAGTAAAGAAGGAGAAGGAGAGGCAGTAGAGTGAATGGCCGGGTAGAATTATATGCGTAGGTCTGGTACCTTTTATTGCGCCAGGGTGAGGTGCAGAGGAGATGACGGCTCGTGATTATGGGTGCATTAGGTAGCAGAGGAGGAGGGAAGCGACGAAGGGAGGTGGTGTAGTGTAGCGCCCGTTGTCCCCGAGGAAGAGCAGAAGAGATAAGGAGGAAGTGCAGTGGAAGACTTGACAAGCTGAGACGTTGGGAGGGATGAAGAGGGAAGAGACGATAGGAAGGGGAAGTTAGGGAAGGGAGAGACGGGAAAACGGAAGGGAGAAGAGCAAGAAAGGGAAGGAAGGGAGAGGTATAGAAAGAAGGTAAAGTGAAGGAAGAAATGGAAGCGACAGAGGATAATGGGAAGGGGATCTAGGGAAGGAGTAGACGGAAAAATGGCAGGGTGACGGAAGGAAGAGTGAGGAAAGGGAGAAGACGGTATGGTAAAGGAAGAAGAGAGAGGGAGAGAGGGGAGGCTGGGAGAGGTCCGTTCAAGGTCCTGGGTACATCATGGCCCCACACGTGCCTCGCCACCTCGTCCTCAAATGTCGCCTTTGTCAGCCGCCCGTCAGCCCTCCACTCACAAGCCTCGCACCAACACGCATCGCCCCAGCCGCCTCCCGTCACTCTATAAGAATAAGACGAGTAATGATTAAAGGAGTAATTTTCGGTGGTGGATTTTACTTATATATCCACCAGTTCATATTGGCACGTATGGAAAAATGCAAATTAGGAGAAAAACGAATACTAAGAATGCGCTTAGCTGTTATGAGAACACGAATTAAAAAACATGTGCAGTGGTTTGAGAGAGGATTTAAGCTTCATATACAGAAAAATAAAGTTAATAAGACGCGTTAGAACGACTTTTGCGTATAAGAACATTAAGATAAATTGATGGAGAAATACATATTTTAGGACAGCATACAGAGAGGATATAAGTTAGGTAACCGACCCACCCACGTGCATCTCTCTTTCCTTCCCTCCCTCATCTCCTCATTCAGCTGGTCCCTCTCTAAATTTACCTCCCTCCTTTCACCTGCCGTCTGGCCGAGCGCTCCGTGGAATCAGGTGGAAGAGGAGAGGTGCGCAGGTGGGGCGCTGGTGGTGGTGTGCTGCAGAGGAGCGGCGGGTGGACGGACGGGCTGGGCGAGGTAGTCAATCAATACGGACAGGGGGGAAAAATTCGCTATGAAACCCCTTGCCACGGGGTCGCCCTCGTGAGGCAGCAAAGCGAGTGGCTGTCGAGCATTATTAAGAGGATAAACAGTGATCGCATGTCTGTCCTCTTTATTACCGTTCCTCTCTTTACGGTGTGGGTGGGTGGGGGTGTTAGTGTAGGTGTGTGTTTACGATTTGGGAAGAATGAATAGCGGGCAAAAAAGTTATAATACAGAATACGGTGCCTGTCTCTGAGAAGGGAACGTGAGGAGAGAAAGGAAGATGAAGTAGTGTTTATTACTCTATGGTATTGGGACTACTTATGTCTGATGTGACTGCAATGAGAGGTTAAGAAAGGAATTGAAGGAAAAGATAAGTTATGGGGGTGTATGAAGTGGGGTTGAGAAGAGGGGACTTAGGTAATATAGAGAACAAGGAAGGGCTAGGCGAAGATGCATTCATGGGTAGGTTGAGAAAAGGAAGTGCTTGGAAGGGAAGGGGAGGTGATGAGGATGAGTGGTGGGAGTAGAATGGCGTTGAGGAGGTGATGGTAGATTACTTTAGCGTGCACTTATAAGAGAAAAGGGAGCAGAGGATGAGGAAGGGAAGGGAAGTGATGAGGAAAAGTAATGAGAGTGAGATGGTGTTAAGCAGGTGAGCTAAGGTGTAGTTAGGATAGAAAAGGGAGTATTAGAGGATAGGGAAAGGATGGACGCAAGTGAATGGAGTGAGATGAGGTTCAGGAGGTGTGGGTAAATATTTCTTTGAATGGATTATGAAAGAATGAGAGGAAAAAAGATGGGGAAGGAACGGAATCATATAGGGTCTAGTGATTGGTGTAAGGAGTCACTCTGTAGGGCATTTGGGCAAAGGTTTTTTTTTTATATTGTTGTCTCGCTGTGTTTCTCTCTACCTCGCTGCCTCCGCCTCCGTCGGTTTGTTTGTCTGTCCCGTTTCGCTTTTGAATGTCTGGTTGTCTTTTTAGTCTGCTTCCTATTTTGCCGATTTACCTGCCTGCCAGCGTGAACGTCTGTCTATCTGCTTGTCTGTCTGTCTCTTTGTCTCTCCCGGAAGTAAAACCTAGGGTGGGGTGTGCCTGTGCAGATCGGCCATAATTATTCTTGGGGTGGTTTCTTTGCCTCGCTGATTTTAAATTCATCGTCATATATTATTCTAATTAAAGAAATTTCCCTGGCCACCAATCCCCCTCGCGCCATCAAAATGCATTTATCCCAATAGTTTTCATTAATTTGGCTGCGATAATGTCAGAGATACAAATTTTGGTTCAAAGAGGAAATAGATTAAAAAATTTATATGGGCGTGACGCTAAAGATATAATTATTCGATATCTCTGTAACCTTTAAAGCGTTAGCTACCGAGCCATCAGGCACACGCTGCGTGCCTGCCGGATTATCACCAGACCCGTCCATGCGATTACCGATCAGCGCTGCAGTGAGGTAAGACTCTTTTGTCAGTCATGAATTGTGTCTGTCTCTGCAATATGGAGATTTGTTAACTCTGCTTGGTGATTTTGTACTGATGAGAAAAACAGATTATGGTTCTCCCTAGCGTTACAGTTGATTCCATCGCTGAATATTGAAAATTCAATAAAAATGCAAACATTGTCTCTTACGGTGAATTCTGGATCTGCGAAATCTGCCTACGATGATGGGATGTTATGTTTCTCTTTCTTCCTAACATTGATAATATTGCTGCATACTAAAAATTAAACAGAGCTAAACAAATAATAGCCAGTTTTTTTTTTTACGGCTATGGAGAGTGTGCAAGGGCGTAATGAAAGAAAAAAAAAAGGCCCGCTACTTACTGCTCCAGAACAGAGGTTAAAGGCGTGTTCGAAATCAGAGGTCAATTTCGGGAGGAGAGGTGTCCTGATACCCAACTTTTGAAAGAGCTCAAGTCATAGGCAGGAGGAAATACAGATGAGGGAAGATTGTTGCAGAGTTTACCAGCGTGAGGGATGAAAGAGTGAAGATGCTGGTTCCTCTTGCATAAGGGGTTTGGACAGTATAGGGATGAGCATGAGTAGCAAGTCTTGTGCAACGGGGCCGTGGTAAAACCAGCTCTCTCACTACTCTTATTTTTAGGCAATGAAAAAAGAAAAATACGATGATATATAACAGACGTGACCATTATAACCAATTTTCCTTGCCAGACATGCATCATTCTCCAGACAGACGTTCATAATTTTCCCCTTTTTTTGTTTTGCTTTTCCTTTTCTCATTTTCTTTTCGTCAGAGAAAACTCGCCAATCAAGGATGAAGAAATAGGTGACTATAAGGAAGATATTATGAAAGTAAGTTTAGTTTTGTGGTAGGTTAGAGGAGGTTAGGCCCTTCGGAGGGTGTATTAATTCGTCGAGTATGTAAAAAATCTAAGATACATAAAGTCCGACACGTAGCAGGCTAGAGGTTTAGTGGTGCTGCGTCAGTCCGGGAAGCTAAAAGGAAGAAGAATGAAGACACACTGACGTCCATGTCAGGTTAGGCTCCTCGGAGGGTGTCGCGTGTCCCTCAGCAGCGGCAGCTGAAGTCGTGGCCGCGTCTAGCACACACTCGCCTCATCGTGGAGTCATTGTTTCTGGGCGTGGCAGGAATTGCATGAGGGAGTCGCCCGTCACCAGAGGCTCAGGTAATTCACTGTTGATGTCAGGAGGCTCTCAGGGCGGCGGCGGCTAGGGCGTCTTCAGTGTCTGCTGGACCGCGACGCCTCAGACTTTAACAGACTTGGTGGTCGTGCGAGACTTGTTTGGACAGACTTGACGATATTTCATTTACTTTACAGATTTATACCGTAGACAAATTTTGCGTTATGTTCCTTTTTATTGACTGTTTGTCCGCGTATTGCTACAAAACTTATGCAGAACAGTTTTACCAGTTTATAACACCCTCAAGAAAGTTACCGTATATCTCACTACTGTTATCATTATTATTTGTTTTTATGTTAAAGTCTTATTATTATTATCCACACAAAGTTTTACCAATGAATAAGGCCCAGAAATAATCATCCTATATACTGTCTTTTTTTTTATATATATATATATATATATATATATATATATATATATATATATATATATATATATATATATATATATATATATATATATATATATACTACTTCTTGAGCTTTTTTCTAGAATATTTATTTAATCATTATATAGCTACGTACCACTCGAACTCATACCTACCGTTTCCTCTCCCCTTGAACACGTCAGCAGTGAACCTGAGCCCCAGTGTAATTATCAGAGAACACGTCGAGCTTCCAGGCGGTCATTCAGGTGCGAGGGCCCTGAAGGCGTCGGCGGTGCGCCCAACTCCGCTCAGCTGAGACCCGCGAGAGAGGCATAGGCGCGGGAATCAACAACCAGACACTCGGGCGTTTTTTTCGGCCTTTTCCTCGTTAGGCCGAAATCTTTCCAAGGAGGAGCTATTATGCAGATTTTCTCGCTTGATGGCGTCAGCTGCTTTAAGTTTTTTTTTCTCTACTCCTTCCTTTGCGCGATAACTCATGAGATTTACGATGAAAGTGTTGTGTTAATTTAGGGGTTGCGTATTTTCGGAACCTAGGAAGGAAAACTTGGACAAGACCACTTTTCAGGGTTCACTTAGGCGTTTTAAAGTACTGTTCGACGCTGAAACGGCTCGCCATGTGAATTCTTGAAGCGGGAAACATTAAATGACTTCGAGTATAGTACATGAAAATATTTGCATGTATTTTATTTGCTAGTTAGATTCTTTGACTATTTTTTAGGGTCACTAAGGTCGGTATTCTCATATGTTTCGCCTCTCACATCAGCTATTTACAAGGGCCGAAAAGGAGATCAGTCGTGTTCTAATGAGTGTTTCCTTAAGTTCATGGTACAGAAGAATGGTCAGACTATCAGAAGGGTCATAAAAGTACCCCTTGAAGGCCTTGTCAAAAATGTGTGCTTGGGCGCCGAAATGTTTAAGAATATGACCATAGAAGCCTTTTCGTGACCTGCATGTGATACGCCTGCCGCACTTGGTTTTATCACTTGTAAAAATATTGGCACTCATGAAACTCGTTGATATGCATATTGTACAAGTGGGATAGATACCTGCAGTCCGTTCGCCTCCCAATACGTTTTTTCATTTTTATCCTGCGACTCAATGATGATAATGTATGCTTTAATTTGATGAAAACTGCAAGAAAATAAGATATAGGTAATTTTATAATGATGAATTAGTTGGATTGTTTGTACTAATGCTTTTGTATCGAAGTGTGTGTGTGTGTGTGTGTGTGTGTGTGTGTGTGTGTGTGTGTGTGTGTGTGTGTGTGTGTGTGTGTGTGTGTGTGTGTGTGTGTGTGTGTGTGTGTGACTTGCTAAAGTTCGATGTAAGTTTTATTTTTCATTCTCTCTCTCTCTCTCTCTCTCTCTCTCTCTCTCTCTCTCTCTCTCTCTCTCTCTCTCTCTCTCTCTCTCTCTCTCTCTCTCTCTCTCTCTCTCTCTCTCTCTCTCTCTCTCTCTCAACATGGATTCCTTTTTTTTTCACATCCAAACACCGAGCATGAATAAACACACATCGCTTAATTATTCGGAGGTTACAGTTTGCCGTGCGTGTTTACCCAAAGCGGCAGCGAAACGGAAAGTTCACCGTGCAAATATAAATATAATTAATATCCCCGCATACCGTCGCACCGCCCATCCACCAAGGCTCTATAAAGAAAGGAAAAATAACGATAAAAAACACCTGACTCGCCATGTGTTTTCTCTTTTCAGGCATCTCTCCATTGCTTCAAATTTTACCCCGTAACCTAAGTTTGGGATTCAAAGTCATAAAGTAAAATATAGTGACTCATTCTTTAACAACTTTCTAAAGAACGCCTCCACTCTTTCACTCCCTATCCTAAAGAACTCGCTATTGCTTCAACTTTACCACTTAAATTGTTTCATCACTTTGGGATTTCAAGTTATGACAGAGAAAAAGTAAATCACTCTTTATCCCCTTTTTAAAGAACTCACCACTCCTTCACTCTCTACCCTAAGGAACTCACTATTGCTTCATCATTTACCCCTTAACTTACATCATCAGTTTGGGATTTTAAGTTATAAGAGAGAATAAGTAAGTCGTCCTTTATCCCCTTTTCAAGAACTCCAGCACGCCTTCCCCTTCTATCCTAAATGCCGTCAGCTGTCACCTAACATTCAGGGATTGGAAACGACTGAACAAAACACAATATGAGAAATGGTCCGTCAGATCGCTTCTATATCCTTTACACACTCCAACATTTCCTCACCTTTTGCCCTAAGCCTATCAGTGGTCACCTCTAAGCCAGGGATTAAAGGCGAGAGGGCAAGCAGTGAGAAACCTTCAACCGAGCCTCTGCCTCTGTTCTGTATTCCTTATTACGATACTTCACTGTGCCTTCACGCGCTGTCCCTAAACCTGACAGTGATCACAACCAGACGGGCAAGAAAGTGAAAGCTACAGGGCAAGAATTGAGAGGCATTGAACCAAGCGACCTCCTTTGTCCTGTATTTCCTTTCTAGATACTTCACTGTACCTTCCCGCGTTACCCTTAATTAAGCCTGACAGTTATTACATCTAGACGTGTAGGAAGTGAAGGCGACGGGGCAAAAAGTGAGCCATTTAACCAAGCCTCTTCTTTAGCCTTCGTTCGGCTGCTGCAATGCGAAGTTCTTGGCTCAGGCAGGAAGCTAGTGGACCGCTGGATGCCATTCTGCTCCTCTTAACACTCTTATCCTCGGCCTTATGAGGAAGAGAGGGAAGGAAGTCGGTGCTCCAACTGTCCGGTATCGCTTCACCATCTTCTTGAGAGCAATAAAAAGCAAATTCTCTCCCGTCTTATGGCCATCCGGATAGCTTTTTCTTTTAGACACACACACACACACACACACACACACACACACACACACACACACACACACACACACACACACACACCAGTCTTTTAAAGGAACCCCAATATAATCTTATCAGTTTCTCATTCCACTTTGTTTAAACGTTCTGTGTGACCCGACTGAGAGAGCCAGATCACCACGAAGCCTTAGTCAAACAGCCCTTCCGATCCCCTTTTCCTCCTTTCCTTGCTTCAATCTCACTCAAACAGACCCTCTCGATCCACTGTCCACTCTTCCATTCCCTCAGTCATAGCCAAGTAGCCTCTTCGATCCCCTCTCCACCGTCCCCTTAGTCGTAGCCAAACCAACTTCTCAATCTCTTTACCCTCTCATCTTCGTCTCAGTCAGCACGGCAGCCTCCTCGATCCCCCTTGACACCATCCCCTCGCCTTCAGCCTAAACCAGCCTCTTCGATCCCCTCTCCAGCCTCCCTCCTTCCCTTTCCCTTCCCCTCCCTTGGCAGCCTTTCGTTCATTCTGAGGCAGCTGGAGGTGATGAATACGCCGGGGACAAAGACACGAGGAGGGGGGGAGGAGAGAAGGGTAAAAAACATTAATATTAGGAGACTCATCCGTAGCGTGTCGAGATGAAGAGATGCCAAACAAAAGACGGACGGGAAAAGGCGGATGGGTGGACGGACGGACGGACAGAGAAGCGGACAGACAGACAGACAGACGTGGAAGTATATTATGCCATGGTGTATGTGTAAGGGATTTTTGTGTTCTGCCAGCGAGCCTAGTGGGTTTTTTTTTGTGTGTGTGTCCCATTTTGTAATAGGAAGATAATGGAAGTGACGGCAGCTGTACGGAATGTGTATTGACCTGACCCTTTCTCTCTCTCTCTCTCTCTCTCTCTCTCTCTCTCTCTCTCTCTCTCGCCATTAGTATTCCTGACTCCTAAATAAATATCCAATGCTTCCGTCAGAACTTGCTCTTGATTTCCCTCGAGTGGTACTACTTGGGCCGCGTGGAGAAGGGCGCAGTCACCTCTCGCGAGCCTGTTAGATATTAAAGTTGGGCGATTATTGTGACGGATGGATCTGAATGCCGAGCGGTTCGAGTACTAGACCTTATTTTATATTAGCACACTCAATCGCCGTTTAGAGAGCTCTTGTGGGTCGCCTCCTAAATACTACAGAGGGCGGTATTGTTAGACATTTTCGGCTCTCATCAGCTATTTCTAAAGGGCAAAAAAGGTGATCAGGCGGGTTCTTATGAGTCGTATCTTAGGTTCATGGTACAGAAGATGGGTCAAACTACCACCACAGGGGTTATAAAACTACCCGTGAAAATACCCCTCGGCTAAAAGCCTTGTTTATTATTTCCATATATTTTACTTCCAAAGGGCAATAAGGAGATCCGTCGGGCTCTTAGGAGTGGTATCTTGGGTTCATGGTACAGGCGAAGGGTCAAACTACCACCAGGGCCATCATCTCTTTTCTCATCGTTCTTCTCCTCTTTGTCATCGTCTTCATCATCCTCATTTTCATTAGCATCGCCTTCCATCTCACATCCGGCATCAACAGAAGCAAAACCAACTTATCTCTTTTGCCTCTCAAGAAATTATCGGAGGGTGAGCTTCCAGTCCCGAGGAAACGGAAACCAATACCTATAAAAGATTACCGTGTGAAATGGGCCAGGCATCCAGTCACATCCCATTAACTTCAATACAAATACGAACAGACCAACCATTGAGCGGCTCACCCATACATTACCTGCCCTGTTTCCATCTCACATTATGCCAATTTGTACTGATTAAAGGTTACTCATGTCCATTGCCCGTATTTTCAGACGCGTTCGATTCTCAGAACTAATTTCCAAAGGTCACAAGGAGATTAGTCGGGGTTCTCATGCGATGTTTTCAGTTACATGGTGCAGAAGATTTGTAAGACTATCACTAGCCTCATAAAACTACCCATGAAATTAGTAACAACCTCTACAAAATCCTTATCAAATGTGAGTGTGTAAGCCCCGAAATGTTTGAGAATATGGACTCAGAAACCTAGCAGTCCTTCTATTGTAAAGGCTTTTAGTTATATTCCGGGGCTCACAGTAACAAGACACTGGAGTGTTCAATTGTTTTGTCTCACTGACTTGGTTCAGAGAAGTTTACGCTCTCATAAACACTCATCCGTCTTCATCCTGAATTCTTGGAAAACGCTGCGAGGGGTTCGTGTAAAAGGGAGCTGCCTACCAAGAGCTGTCAGTGTACACGTATGCTCCGGAATGACTAAGCTGTCGATAAGAGCAGCCACACAGTTAGAAAGAAAGCTTACTTGCAGCAATAAATACAATTATGATTCAGCCTTAGTTATTTGAAGTGAAGTATGTTTTATTTATCAGCGTCAATTTAAAGTTCAAAAGTTCATCAGCAGTTAACCTTGCTCCTTAAAGCAATACCTACTAACTACGACTTAAACGCTTCAGCAATGGAACATCAAGACACCGCTCCATCCAATTATGACCCTGGACTACTATGATCATGAACTATAATTATGCAGAAGCAGCGCCGATTATTTTTATTGCTTACTCTTTATTTTTCCCTTGAACTGCCTCTTTTACTGTAAAAATTATAAAAATATCCCCGGAAAAGCGTACAACAGCCTTAACTATTGATACTCGTGTGACAGGTTCTTGATTTTAGGATGAGGCGTTGATGCTTTCGACACCTGGGTCTGTCTACTGGTCATATTTCGTTCAGTAGCTCCGCCTCCTGACAGCAATATCCCCAAATCTAGGTCCTTCTCCAGGCTCGTGACGCGTTGCCCCCCCCATCCATGGTATCCCAGCGGTGCACGTCACTCCGTCTGTTAGGCCGACGTGCGACACCTATGGAATGCGGGGAATAAAATCTTGTCTCTCTCTCTCTCTCTCTCTCTCTCTCTCTCTCTCTCTCTCTCTCTCTCTCTCTCTCTCTCTCTCTCTCTCTCTCTCTCTCTCTCTCTCTCTCTCTCTCTCTCTCTCTCTCTCTCTCTCTCTCTCTCTCTCTCTCTCTCTCTCTCTCTCTCTCTCTCTCTCTCTCTCTCTCTCTCTCTCTCTCTCTCTCTCTCTCTCTCTCTCTCTCTCTCTCATTCGGAAAAGCAGTTACAATTTCTGCGCAGACAAAGTAACATAAGCCGAGTAATGATTGCCACTAATTCTTAATGGCCTCGTTTGGTTCGTGTCACCAGATGTTTAATTAGTATTAACGTTTGGTCGTTCATTTTGTGTTCCGCGTTGTATACTGATGACGATGATAGTGGTGGTGGTAATGTGACTGATTAGTAACATTTATTTATGGGCCGAGGGTAAGGATGGTGGTGATGAATGAATGTGTGACAATGATACAATGGTACGTGACAGTGACGTCGATGTGTTGTTGTTGTGGTAGTGGTAGTGATGATGACGACAGTGATGATCAGGATAAGAGTAGAAGAATGATAGTGTTTTGATACTGGTAAGAACGCCGAATAGTGATAGTGACGTCGAGGTGTTGTGGTGGTTGTGATAGTGATGATGACGACAGTGATGATCAGAATAAGAGTGTAAGAGTGATAGTGTTTTGATAGTGATATATTGCTAGAAGCGTCGATATAGGTCATTAGTGTAAGTGATTAACCAGGTACCTGCGGGGATCATGTTTCTTAAAGGCGAGAATAATGAGAAAAAATCATCACTCACGCCAACCATTTCATAATATATATCAACGCATTTGTAATCAGTTTATGCATCATCTATTTTTTGGGGGTTATATATTGGCAAAAATTTGGCCCGTCGCTGGTACACGGTAAAGTCACAAATTTGGCCCGTCGCTGGTACCGGGTTAAACGGACACCTTGTATACTTCACACTTGTTTTTCGTCACTAGAGGCAATGATTTTCTATACTTTCCATTCACTGTGAGATTAGCGGACACTTCAACACCTAAAACAGATATAAAACTGACCTAAAGCAATTAAACGGACACTTTACAAACTTCACACTTGTTTTTCATCTCTCGAGGCAATATTTTTTCTATATTTTCCATGAATTGTTAGATTAGGGAAAACTTCCACTCCTAGAAATAAAAAAATGGACACACTGTTTACTTCACATGTGTTTTTCATCCCTAGCGACATTTTTTCCTCTATCTTTTCCATGCATCGTAAAATTATTTGGAGTAAGAAACTTTCCCACCTTCAGAATAATAAATGGACACCTTGTTTAATTCACATTTGTTTTTCTTCATTAGCGACCATCTTTTATCTATCTTTTCTACCCTTTTTTATCTCTCAATCTTTCCATGCACGGTAAAACTAGCGTAAAGAAACTTACCCACACACCTAAAGAAACCCGTCATCCCATCAGCACTTTTCCCCCTATTCAGACAACCTTCCTGAGTGATTACGAGTTTCGCTGACTGACGTGACTGACTTATTTTTAAAGACGGTGGCGGCAGAGAGTGCAGCCCCCCCCGTGCAAATCTAATCGAAAGTTTGAGAATGGTGAATGGACCCGCGATGGTTCGGGCAGCTTTAATATTTTCCTTCGATGGCTCTCTGGTGGGACTTGGCGGCGGTTAGTTTGCTTTCCTGTCGATCAGTCTGCCTCCGGGAATTGTTTATTTAAGGTCAACGTGGCCAGTGCGAGGCTCACGGGGCGGGAGGCATCCGAGAAACACTGAGATGAGGATGAGGATGATGAGGGTGATGCGTATGATTGCGACTGTGTGCGGGTGTATGGGAGGGAGGATTGGTGTGTGTGTGTGTGTGTGGGTAGGTGTGTGTGTGTGTGTGTGTGTGGATGAATGGGTATGGGTGGGTATATGAGAGAGAGAGAGAGAGAGAGAGAGAGAGAGAGAGAGAGAGAGAGAGAGAGAGAGAGAGAGAGAGAGAGAGAGAGAGAGAGAGAGAAACAGTTTGAACACCTCCTCATGCTAACAAACACACCAAAGAAAAGTGGAAATAAAGGCCTCACAGTACTCCTTGGTATTCATTAAAGTTTCAGTGTTGTAATTTCGGCGCAACATTTCCCTAAAGATTGGTTCGGAGGGGAGGCCGCGCGCCCAAGTTCCGGGGGAGAGAAAGAGAAAATGTGTTCTGTATGGAAATAATGCGTCTCTCGAGAAGGCTTGACGTTTGCCTTTGTTTACAGGTGGCGGCCAACACGCTGGCAAGGAGGCTAAGTGGCTGGCTGGTCCTATGCTGGCTGGGTGGTGGGTGGAACGGTAACTTGCTGGCTGACAGGGTTGCCGAGTGTATGGCTGGCTCGGTTAGTTAGGTGGTTAATGGGCTGTTGGGTTGGCAAGCTGGCTCTTAGGGAGAATGAGTGACTGGTGCTGGTCTGGATGGTTGTTTTAAATGCCTGACTGATAGGTCTGTTGACTGGCTGACATGGTAGATAGCTGAGTGGCTGGTTGTTTAGTGGGATGTTCGGTTAGGGAGATAAAATGAAACAAAACAGAATCTGATAGAGAAGGAAGTAAGTAGCCAAGCAAGTAGATGAGAAAGAACGGAAATAGGAAAGTAATTAAGTATGAAAGGGGGTACCTCGGAAGTAAATAAGAAAGAAAGAATATAAGAAAATGATTTATCAAGAAAGAGAGAGAAGCGAGTGCCTTGACAAATGCAAATAAATAGATACATAGATTAGGAAAACAAATACATGTGAACGCGGGGTGAATAGTGAAGTTTTTCCTGAAAGAGGAGAAACCATACACTTAATATGTTTTAAAGATAAGAAAGAAAAAAAACAGAGATAAAGAAAAGGTACAAACACTCATTGTAAATAGTAATGCATTTTTGAACGATAAGGAAGCTTTTTTTTCATTAAATATTCACTTATGCGCTGTGTCCTCTCCTGAAAGCCGCCCGTAGAGGAACACAGAGCGGCAGGCAGCGTGGCGTGGCGGAGTGTGTGTTTAAGGGGGACAGTGGGTGGATGGGGGGGAGCGGGGTAACGTAGAGCCTTGTTTACACCGTCATCTTAGCCTGGTGACTGCTGGCGCAAACAGAAAACGGCTGTAAGGTGCTCCTCTTCCAATGTTTATCCTTCCCCTCCTCGCCCAAGCCGGGATCGCCAGCTGTCCTCCCACCCCACCCCGCTCCACTGAATATGTTTTCCTTCCACCTTTTTCACTGACATCCCCGCCAAGCGTTTGTGATGTTGGTGCCGCTGATGGGTATTGATTAGTATCATCACCATCCTTGTTAAAGGTGGAATTACTGCCATAATTGTTGTTATATTGAGGCAGGGCTCTTTTGGAGCGTGATATAAAACAGTTTTGTTGCCATATATTATTCATTTCACAAAGAGAATGAATTATTTATTTGCTGGTTTATCACACGAATATAATTAGTGGGATGAAGGGATCATTATTTTACTTCCAGTTGTTTTAACAGTATAATTTTTTACTTATATTCCCGGAACAGCGGACGGGAGTAGACACCCCTCCCCCACTCCCTCCCTCCCTCTGCCCTGAGTGAGATAAAATATAAATATCACGTCCACAAAAATGCTCCAATTTGTTCGCTATTTTCATGTGCCATTGTTAGCTACGGTAGTTTGCCAGTGTCTGCCGCGCTATCTTTGCCACAGCCTCTCCACCTGCGGCTTTTGCGCCACCTGCCTGACGTCACACCAACACTCGCGGACAGGCAAATGGGCGGTGATTTACTTGGCGCGATGCTTCCCTCGACAGGCGCGGACGTGCAGCTGCTTCCGCCACGCCGCGCCGGCCTCAAGCTGACTATAAATGCCTCTTATATACGTTGGATATATTTTGGAATGGATACGTCTTAAAGAGATCACCGTCACTCTCACACATCATATATATACCCTCGCCGCCATCACCACCACCACCACCGCCTCCACCTCCACCTCCGCTTCCGCTTCCACCACCACCACCACCACTTCACCGTTATTAACTAGTACTCTCTTATACAAAAACATAGTGAGAAAATACAGGTACCATATTCAGAATAGTAGTGATAACGGGTAGAAAACTTTAAACGTTGACGTAAAACCTTAAGTGAGTACAAAGGAGGAGAAAAATTAATACAGAATACCAGAAAAGAAAATATGGTTGTCATAGTTGGATCGTAAAGAGTAAAAAGTTTGAGATACAGAATTACATGTGTGAATAGATAAGGTACACAAGTAATTCACGTATTATATGAGAAAAGTTGACTGTAAAACGCTAAAAGAAAACAAAACATCCATTAGCCATATACAGAATACTGAAGATAATCCATATTCCACATATGACAAAAAGTGGAAAATGTCTTACAAAAGGTACTCTTATAAACCACACGTGAGGGAAGGGAATATAACCAAATAAACGCGAACGTGGGCACAAAAACTACTCACATGAGGCACCGAGGCAGGGAAGGAAAGAACACGCTCTAGACACCCTATTCGGCGACACGAGACAATATCCGAGTGCTTCCTGGAGGTGACCTGTGGCCTCTGAGCCGCGGCCGGTAAGCTGCTTAGCGGGATAACAAAAAGGACGGGCAGCAGATATGTATCACCCAGGCCACGTGTTTTTCTTTCTTTTTTCTCCCTTTTTTCACCCTCCAGTTACTTCTCGATTCCAGGTACAGCCAATTTCTTCTTGCTCCAGTACTTCTCTTCCCTGTCCCTCCCTTCTCTCCCTCCAGCTCTCCGCTCCTTCGTCTTTTTCAGCCTCCAGGTACTCTTCCTCGTCGCACCAGTTGATTGTTCAGGTGCAAACTTTCACTTTTCTTTCCCTTCTCGCTCCTGTTCCCCCTTTCACCTTTTCCTGCCTCCCGCCCTCTAACTTCCCATTCCATCGTCTTTTTCAGCCTCCAGATACTCCTCCTCGACGTAACAGATGACTTTTCAGGTACAAACTTTCCCTTCTCGCCCCAGTACTCTTGTTTCCTAACGTTCCATCTTTCCTAGCCTTCCTTGCCTCCCTTTAGATTTTCATTAATTTTTTTTTTCAGCCTCCAGGTACCTACTCCTCCTCGACGTAACAGATGACATTTCAGGTGCAAATATTCCCTTCTCGTCCCGGTACTCTTGTTTCCTCGAGTTCCACCTTTCCCAGCCTCCCTTGCTTCCCTCCAGCTTCCCATTCTTTCCTCTCATCTTCCTCTCTTCCCCACATTCCCTGCCACCGCCGTCGCTGCCACCCCCCAGTCCCTCCACTCCTTGTCACAACAACACTACTCCTGCTAGAGACTCATGAATATATTTACCACGACGCTGCGTTACCAGGGAAGGCGCAAACCACGAGGGGATACTCGGCCGACACCTTGCTATTGCCGTCTGTCGCATTCGGGTGACAACCATAACTCATGTGCGAACCCTTGCCACCGTGGATCATACTGCTACTGTTTTATGTGTTTGCCGATCTCAGCATTACATACGAGTTATATTAATGTTAGATCGTGAAAAAAAGAAAAAAAATATTAGATGGTTTGTACTGACTAGATTAAGTTTTGATTGGTTTGCAGTTATTTTGTTTTCTGTCTCCATAAATTATCTTTGTGGTGTAAAATGGGATATAAGTTAATGTATGCAGAGTATATGAGTTAGGTTTTCCTCTGTCAATAAACCTATTTTTAGCTCACCGTGTTTCTCTGTAAAATTCCATCTCCAACAAGCTATATCAAGGCATAGCGGTGCACACTTTGGAATATTTACATACCAACAGTTTTATTTTTAGAGTGATAACAGAACGTTTTTCAAGTAATATTAGTACGTTTTTCAAATAATAGTAGTACGTTTTGAAATAATCCTGGTACATTTTTAAGTTATAGTAGTAAGTTTTTAAGTCATAATAGTACTACTACTACTACTACTACTACTACTACTACTACTACTACTACTACTACTACCACTACTACTATTACAGCAATCCACCTATCTCCTGCACCTCTTCAGACGCCACCCTCTTTGATTACCTTGGCTTAGGACACCGGATTAAGTGATTCATGCAAATGGCCCAGAACACCGTAATTGATTTTCTAGGGGGCGCGCTCCTATTTATTGATAAGCGTGATGGGGAAGTGGAAACATTCGGCAGACACACTGAAGGGCTCCGTGACCGGCTCCCTCTAATGAATATTGTTTTGACAGAGGTAAAGGAATGCACTGAAGAGCCTGCCAATACTATCAAACTAAAAATGGGGCTAGTATTTATAGGTGTATGGGAACCACCTTCGTTTTAGCTGTCGATGAAGTAATACTGATACGCTTTTAATAATTCTGGTACAATTACAAGTTATAGTGGTTAGTTTTTTTAAGTAATTTTGAAAGAATATCAAACCGAACAAGTTTTTGAGTCACCACGTTTAGCAGTTCCAAGTCAAGATCATCGACAGCTAAAACGAAGGTGGTTCCCATACACCTATAAATACTAACCCCATTTTTAGTTTGATAGTATTGGCAGGATCATCAGTACATTCCTTTACCTCTGTCGAAACAATATTCATTAGAGGGAGGCGGTCATGGAACCCTTCAGTGTAAGTGTCTGCCGAATGTTTCCACTTCCCCATCACGCTTATCAATAAATAGGAGCGCGCCCCCTAGAAAATCAATTACGGTGTTCAGAGCCATTTGCATGAATCACCTAATCCGGTATCCTAAGCCAAGGTAATCAAAGAGGGTGGCGTCTGAAGAGGTACAGGAGATGGGTGGATTGCTGTAATAGTAGTAGTAGTAGTAGTAGTAGTAGTAGTGATAGTAGTAGCAGTAGTAGTAGTAGTAGTAATAGTAGTAGAAGTAGTTACTGTTTTGTATTTTGTTATTTTGGTGGTGGTGGAGGTGTTAGGTATAAATGGAGTGAGTAAAGAGAGAGAAGAAGAACAAGAAGACAAATAAAACAAACATACAAACATAGTGAAAATGGAGTGTGTGGGGGGGGGAAACGAGATGGGAGATTGAAGGGAAGATACAGAGTTGAAGGAGGAGGAGGAGGAGGAGGAAGAGGAGGAATGATAAAGGAGATGGTATGATGATAGAGGCTACGAGAAGAGAGAGAGAAAGAGAGAGAAAGGGAGCCGAGGTAAGGGAACCGGCGAGAAGGTGAACGTAGAGAGGTCATCAGCGTACTCCTGAGCATCTATACAGAGAGAGAGAGAGAGAGAGAGAGAGAGAAACGGGAAAGGAACATATATAAAGAGAATCGAGCTTACTTAGGGAGACAAGCATTTTTCAAGTCAAATATTACTTTTTTTTGTCTTTCATAGCTTGTCCTTTTTTTTCCTTCCTTAAGAATTTTTTGTTATATGAACGTCGTTTGTAGGTCTCTCTCTCTCTCTCTCTCTCTCTCTCTCTCTCTCTCTCTCTCTCTCTCTCTCTCTCTCTCTCACACACACACACACACACACACACACACACACTCCGAGGAGAAAAGATAAACGAAAATATATTATCCATCTTTCTCTTACATTTTTATCTCTCCTTTCTCCTCCTCTCTTTCTTTTCTCTCCTTCTCTTTCTATCAATTTATTATTCATCTTTCTCTCACATTTTTTCCCTCTTTCTCTTCTTCTCTTTCTTTTCTCCCCCTCTCTTTCTATTTATTTATTACACATCTTTCTATTGTATTTTTTCCATCTTTTTTCTCTTCCTTTCCTTTTTTTTTTTCTTTTGCTCTCTATCCCCGTGTGTGTGTATAGCTGTGTGTGGGTGGGTGTGGGTGCCTCTCCGTGTTTACTTGTGGTGTTATTTTCCCTCCGGGCGGACAGGCAGCAGCTCGGCGCGCGGGTACAAACTGAGTGTGTAGTGAGGTGGACAAACAAAGGCCTGACAGACGTCCCTCCCTCGCCTCGCTTATGTCACCACACCACCTACTCTGTCTTTCCCTTCTTCTTCTTCTTCCTTCTCCTCCCCTTCCTTCTCCTCCTCGTCCTCCCTCTCCGCCTGGGAAAGTTATGAAGAATTCTTTTTTTCCTGTTTTTTATTTGTGTTTTTATTTTTTGCTCTGTTCATGTTTCATGTTGTTGTTGTTGTTGTTGTTCTTACTCTTCTTCTTCTTCTTCTTCTTCTTCTTCTTCTTCTTCTTCTTCTTCTTCTTCTTGAAAAGCGGATATGTTTTGTTTTTTTGTTTATAAGGAAATTTGCCTAAGTAAATTGTGTGTGTGTGTGTGTGTGTGTGTGTGTGTGTGTGTGTGTGTGTGTGTGTGAGGAAAATGGGAGGGGTAGGAGAGATGAAGGGTGTGTATATGTTGTTTGTGTGTGTGTATGGGAGAGAGAGAGAGAGAGAGAGAGAGAGAGAGAGAGAGAGAGAGAGAGAGAGAGAGAGAGAGAGAGAGAGAGAGAGAGAGAGAGAGAGAGAGAGAGAGAGAGAGAGAGAGAGAGAGAGAGAGAGAGAGAGAGAGAGCGCATTTCTGGACCTTCAACATATTTTATCCTCATTTTCCGGACCTCTTCTGTTTGTGATCCTTTCTTCCTCTTTTAGATCCTCCTGCTGATCGCATTTATCTTTAGCATTCCTCATGGCGCGTCTGGGTGTTATAAGCTTCCTTGGACCACCTGGCTCTGTCTCTCTCTCCCTTTCTCTCTCTCTCGCTCGCTCTTGCTCTTGCTCTTCCTCTCTCTCGCTCTCTCGGCCATCTGGTTTCTTTCCGTCAGTCATTCTACCCCCTGACCTCCTCACTCCACCTCCCTGTCCCTTGCCTTTCTCTCTGCCGTCGGGTTTGTGAACGGGCTAAACACTGGGTGCTCTCCGATCATCCTTTGCACCCCTCAGTTGATCGCCTCAGCCCGTTCGTTGCGTACCAAACAACTTGGTTCTAGTGATCTGAAACCCGCGTCGTCTATCGGAAGTTCAGGATTATACTCGTGATTGGAAAGCTGTTCAGGAAATAAGCGTTCCGAGTTTTGAATATTGGTTTTATAAGTCGTAATGTGTTCTGCTGTCATTGAGCCTTTTAAATGACTGATAATGAATGACAACGTTGTTTTCTGTTTTAAGAGTTGCGTTTTATTTTGGTCTGCGTGTAATGTACTAAATGAACATACCCGCTGCCACTTTGCTTACAGTCGACCTTTCCTACCATCTTTAAAGAACCAACGCATGACTCTCGTCGCTCCAAAATGACACGTCCTCTATTCTATCTGCTTCATGCCTCCGTCAGTTTCCTCACTCCCCATCTTCTGTCGTGTTCATAGCCGTTGCTCCGAGCCACAAGTTCATTCATTCTCTTCGTGATGCCCCACACTTTCGCTTCTCTTTTTAAACCATCCTCACCAGAGTTTATTTTCCACTGCCTCCTTGTTTTGTCCTACGTGTGTATAGATTTGGCGGTCATGATAATCCGCGCATGACTCTAATATGCCATACTGTAATCATCGGCACATTTAAAGATAAAAAAAAAGTTCTTGCAAGGTAAATGCGTGTGCTTGACTTGGCAGTACAGAGACATAAAGGTGCCAGCGCGATTGCCCGAACCTCCTACACGTTAAGGAGTGTAAGAAAAGCATGACTGGGTTCCGCACATATAGACTAAGCGCACCTCCGGGTCTCTTCAGTGTATACCTCACTGTCTTACGCTAACCGCTGTTGCGATAAACGGCTCTCCTGCTGTTCCCACTACGATAATCTCTCTCAGTTGAAACATTGAGGATGAGTAATGGGATGGCACCTGGCAGAGAGTCATAGTTTCAAGGCATTTAAACGATTCACCTGTTTTAGATCGCGTGTTTGCCTCGCGCCATCCTCAGTTGTCATCGTAAAGTGCTGCGTTGTTTACAAATCTCGTGCGTAATTGACCACCTAAGTGTCATAGCCAGACTGGAGAAAATATCATGAGGTAACCACACCCATAACGCTTCTCTCTGCTCGATTCACCTGGTTTAGATCGTGTTTGCATCTCGGCATCCTCGGCTGTCATCGTATCATAGTAAAGTGTTGCGTTATTTCCAAATCTCGTTACGTAACTGACCACCTGAGTGTCATGGCCAGACTGGCGAGAATATCATGAGGAAACTTCACCCATACGTCTCTTGGTATACGTGTAGTGCTTGTGTGTTGTAACGAGTCGTGTAACGTCGTGCCGTACATGGAGTGTCGTGAAAATGTAGTCGTTATATTTTATGTGTTTTTTTACCGGCGAATCGTGACGCCCGGACGCCCGGCATGGGCTCCTGCCTCGCGCCCCGCCAGGACAACTTTTCACATCAAGGAAATTTTATTATCTTTAGTCTTACACTTTCCGTAAAACCTTTGGTACCAGGGGATATATGTGACAGGGAGATATCATAAGTAATACTAATGAATGCTGGGTAACTTATCAATGAACCCCGTTGAATTTCCATCTTAAAATCGGCATTTCAGTAATCTATCCGGTGGTCGAATATAGTCTGCAGCTATAACAGGCACTTGAAAAAGGTAATATCACATTATTTTCGTGACACCAAGTTAAGGGTGACCCCCGCGAAGAGCAGCCACCATGTACGCGGCTCACGTGAGCAGGTCCAGGCGGCGGAACAAGAGCAAGAAGTCCCGGAAGTACACCGTGAGTGTGAGGGATTCGCAAAGGTCCCGGCGGGCCATCCCTCTCAAGGTGTACTTCAACTTTTGGATGTGGTACGGCACGCGGGCCTTCAGTCTGCGCACGGGCACGGAGAAGGTGAGTGCACGATAGGGCTTTTTTTTTTTCTTCCCTCCCATGAGAAGGGTTAGCGTGGTCACTTTTTTTATACCGACACCGAAGAATAAACGACATAAAGCTTGTATATATTTTTAACATGAGTTGACGTTTTTGTTGAGGGTAATTAAGTTTAGATAATTATTTTGTAGTAAAAACGCCAAGGAGAAGAAAAATGGTCCCAGCAAAAACAGTGTAGCAGAGTTATGAAGACTGTTGACTTTCCGTTGTGGTGAGCTGGCACGGAGGAGCGCCTCGTATCCTTTACTTGTCTGCTGTATTACGAAAATCTCGCTGAAGAACACTTTGTAAGATCATCATAATAAGTACCGAGCAGAAATCACACCACCATTATAAAGCTCATGGAAAAATTACATAAAGAAAACTATTTACAATCGTGATCCCTCTGGCAGCATAATACAAGTTAATGCAACTTTAGATAATATCACCACAAAAGTATTTCAGGTTTATATATTACCATTATGTGTGGAAGTTCGCCTCTCCATTATAAGACGCACCGTTGTACCTCTTGTGGGACAGAAGTCTTATAAGGAGGTCCCGGCAGGCGCTAAGCTCCGGCAGGTCTTGTAAGGCAGATCAATAGTTAATTCAGCAGAGACGGGTGGCGGTGATTGTGGCCTCTTGGGGCGTGCGGCGGCCCTCTCAACCTTCTCTCATTATCTCGCCCCGCGGGGAGTAACACCTTTCCCTCAACAGATGCCTCCGCCCCGCCGCCAACACTGCTACCTTCGCCACATGCTGATATTCACCCTCGATTTTGCCAGCAGCACGCGAGAGAACTAGGTCACATTAGTTTTTTACCTCGTTTGCTGGCACTCTCTCGATCTTACCATGTACACGCGAGAGAATTAGGTCACTTATAATCATACTCATAGGCAATTATAGATAGTTTCCTGTGCAGGATCCTATAAATGTTCCTCTCTGCTGGAGTCATCTACTCTTCTGGACGTTAGTTTTTCCGCTTTTAGTGTCACTCTCTCGACTTTACCAGCAACACTCACAAACATTATAAGACCATATATATCGTTTTTTGCCGATATTATCCCTCGATTTTGCAAGTAACACGCTGTACCCCAAGGATACATACCAGTATTCATCACAGCTTCATAGGTAATACTCTAATCCCCCCCTTTCCCAACCCTGGGGTCGCGATACCAAGTGGGGTTACCAAGCGCTTTTCCTGGGGTCGCCAAGACCTCAAAATAACAAACATGGTGTTATTATGATATAATAACAGATATACAACTAAACTAGTGGGGTCGTGGTCATGTCTAGAGGTGCATGGTTGGGGTCGCCTGGAAAAGGTTGGGAACCACTGCTCTAATCTCATCATCGTAGCAAAAAACAATTTTCCATCGTCACTTCCGCACACTTATAGCAGAGCTCTCCTCCTCTTTATACACCTGAGATGCACCTCTTTGTTGTAATCCACAAGTTTGCCTTTCCAGCTCATATTTACCATACCATCCCGAGCTACTCTACCAAGGCCCTAACAGCAGCCCCCTCTAACAGTCTCTCCTTTTACACTCACGCCGTAGCCTGCTTCTGTTTGCTCTGGACTTCAGTGGCTTGGATGGCTCGTCCTTGTTGCTCCGTAAATGCATTATGTTCCGGCCACTCACTGTCCGGCTTAAGAAAATTGGAGAATTGAGAAAAAGGAACAGACCGCGTCTCCTAAACCAACACGGCTTGTTTCTCCTCCAAACATAAAGTCGATGAAGTATTCGGACATATGGACGTAAAAAAAGCTGTCGTCATTAATTGCAGAGACTTTTTATAGAATTTCATTTCATAACGCGAGAATGACGGTCATAAGAGCAATTATTGGCTGAGAAACAATTTAAAAGGGGATGGAAGTGCAAGGGCAAGGAAAAACATTATTTCCTTGCCCTTGCACTTCCATATATTATATGAGAGGCTGTTTGCTCGATCATGACGGAGATTTAATAGTTAGGCGAAATAATACCCGGAAACTACAGATATTATAGAAGAAAAAATAATAACAGTGACGAATTGGAGGTTAAATGGTGGAATACTTTCTTATCTTAATAGCCTGAAACTGTGTGTAGAAGAACCAAAGTAACAATATAAGAAACAATGACAGCGACGAATTTAAAATGAAATTATGAAATACACCTTTAATAGTCTAGAAGTGTGTGTAGAAGAAGCAAAGAAAAAAAATGAAGAAACAACGACAGATCGAAAGTAAAATGACTGAACACACTTATCTATAATGGCCAAAGGAAACACATGAATTCGAATATGACTAACCCATTCACAGCAACACAACACCCACCTTCTCAACGGGTAATAATAACACGGGGATAAAAGTAAACGAAAGAAAGTAGCGAGAGAATGGCCCTGGAGGAGTTGAAGGGGACGAGAATTACCCGTAGAAGATGTATGGGAAGGGAAGTGAGTGTGCAACGGAAGGTAAGGGTAATTAGGAGGTGGGTAAGGGGGCGGGAAGGGGGCGAGGAGTGGGCGAGGGCGGGGTGGATGCGCCTCGAGGTCACCTGCCCACGACACCCTGAAAGACTCCTCGCCGCTCTTATTGTGGGCTCTTCAATGGTCCCCAAGAAAGTTATGCCCTAATTGGAGCCTCTTTTCTCCTCCTGCAGCTACCGCGGCCCCTTTTTTGGAAGTTACGTAACCCCTCGAAAAAGAGTATTTATTTGTTGTCTTTTTTTATCACGTCCCCTTGTGAAAATCTGGTCATGTGTTGTTATCTGGTACCGCAGAGTGGTGTGTGATGTGATGTCAGTGGTCTCTCTCTCTCTCTCTCTCACACACACACACACAAACACACACACAAACACACACACATCTCCTCCAAAGATTGTTCCCTCCCTATAGAGGGGAGCACGGGCTTTTGCCAATGGCGGCCCGTAGCAGGGTGCCGACAACCGACTCTATCGGACGACCGTAGCGGCCTTAGTCGACCAAGTCGGTCTGTCGACGAGGACTGGCGTGTCTCTGAACACACACACACACACACACACACATAATCATACTCAGTCACATGTGTTGCCATTTAGACGTTCCAAGTGACGCCTTTTCTTTCATTAGTTGTTCTTTATATACATCAAGTAATGTCATCCTTACAGCAGCACTATTGACTCATATAATGCTTTGTAAAGTCACGCATTACCTGCTTTTTACATCACTGCTCCACCTGGGCACCCAAAAAATAATAATTATCAGCGGGCACCCGGCAGCGGGCAGGTGGCTGGTGGCGTGGTGGCGAGGTAGCAGGTTTACCGGATGAAATTTTCGCGCCGGTAGACGAGACTCCATAAGAATCTATATCTATCAATTACTCTGCTGTTATAAAGATAGGAAAATGCGAAAGAATATCCTTGTACTCCTATCATAACATTACATGGTCGTTGCAGAGATTGGGAAAGGTTTACGTGAAAGGAAAACAACCGTCAACCTCTCTACTTGACCGGGGACCATCATGAGGCGCTGTTAGGTGTAGATGGAGCTGGTGTCGCCCCCAAGGAAGGCCGTGTTGTTTGATGTTTGTAGTTACTGATTAGCGTACCCCGGGGCGAGAGGTGGAGGGCCGTCCGTCCACCTCGTCAATCAGTTTTCTTTTTTTTGCCGGACACAGCCTTGGCATTGACAGGACAGCTCGCATGTGAAGGTAACTACTATTTAGAATGTGGAATTATGTGCGAGTAAGATAATTGATTATTTCTTGTTAGTGGGCAACCAGAGAGTTCTTGAAGTTGAGCTACTTTGAATAGTTTACGTGTAACGGTTGCATTTTTTATGAAGAATATCCTTTTCCCCTATTATTTATGTTTAACTATACTGGATATAAGTTTCACAAGGCAGCAGGTAACTTAGGTAGCTACACACTGCTCAGCATAATTCGTTCATAATTACGTAACGTTGGGCACTTGTGTTGCAACGAAAGTACTGTACATTTTTCCTCCCCGTGGAAGTTTTAATCATGATATAATTACCTCCACCTATTTTCTTTCCCAAGGATCACTAACTAGCTAGCATACCACTTGTTAAATCCTTTCTTCGTTACGTTTCTTCTTTTATTCTTTAACTAAGAGCGCCACCTACACCGCATACTAATCGTTCAGTAATTACGTCTTTTTTTTTCTTTAGGCGATGATCTCTAATGCCTATGCAGCGTACCATTAATGAAATCCTTCCCTTATTACGTCATTTCCTTTTCATTAGCTGAGAACAGTTCATTCCTACACAGCAAACTAGGCATCAAATAAATATCTCGTCACATCCGTTTTCCCTGGGCGATGCTCACTTCCACCTAGGCAGCGAACCACTCGTTAAACCCTTCCCTCGTTCCGTCTTTTCTTCACCGGCGAAACCACCACTATTTTTATACTTACCTTCGCAGTATCCCAATCATTAAACCATTCCTTCATCACATCTTATCCCTCCGACTCACCTTTTTCCACATCCCTTCCCTTACCATCGACCACGCTTGGTTCTTCTCATTTTTGTTTTAATCTTTCCTCTGCTACTGCTTCCCATTCTTATTTTCTCACCACCATTCCTCCTTGCTACTACTACTATGCCCGCCCCTTACCACCACTTCCTATTCTCTTAATCCATACCCTTATCCTCCATCTCTCCTCCTTCATTCTCTTCGCTTACTCATCTTCCCATTTTCATAATTACTCAATAACCTCTACTTTCCTTAACAACCCTCTCACCCCACTCCCTCTCTCCTCCTCTTCTTTCCTCCCCTCCACATTCTCGAACATCCACTACCTTTCCTTCTCTTTTTAACGTATTTCTTCGCAATCTCTTCCTCCACAATAATTCTCTACCTCTCAGTCATGCTTTCCATTCCTTTCCACTACAGTTACTTCCATTTTTCTTCCTCACAACCTTTCTCTACTTTTCCTTCATGCTTTACCTCCCTTTACCCTCTTGTCCCTTCTCCCCCACGTCCCCACTGCCCGATTCTTTCACCAGTAACCCATCCTCTCCACTCTCCCCATGCCTTCTTTCACCCATATCCGTCTCTAGTCCCCTATCATCTGCTTTTCCTCTTCCTCCTCCTTCTCCTCCTCCACAGCTAGTATCACCCCTCCCTCACCCCCCCCCCCCCTTCCCAGCATCCATAGTAATTGCACCAGAAAATCGTCGACTCTGCTACCTTGGGACATTATCGGAATCCCCCTCAGGAAGATAATTAGTGGAACGCTGCTGTCCCCCTCTCAGCTCAGGCGAATATTCCCCGACTCATTTTCCTTTTTATTTTTCACCTTAATATTAATGGGTTGCTTTGAATGTGTCCTTCTCATCGTATTGTCGCCACGGAGAAGCGCTAGTGTTTTTTTTCTTTCTCTGTGGAAGGTTTTTTTTATCGCGCCCTAATTGAGTGTTCTGCAGACTAAGAGTGGTATTAAGTACTTACGCCGTCATAGTTTATTGAAATGTAATGTAAAAGGTTTATTATGTTATGATTCTCAACGTGGAAAGTACGACATTTATTTTAGTCTCATTTATACGGAAGTTTTGCATTACGTTACTAAGTGTGTTATTCGTGTTAGTTGGATGGCAGTCATGTATGTGGTCTGGTTGTCATAGCAACGGTTCATTCTCTGCAGTTATATAAAAGAAAATGGGAATAGGTGAGAGGGACCCTTAATAATATCATTTGTACCTTCCTCCCTGCACGTGTTGCAATTATATCCTCCCGAGTTAATGACTTCGCTTTATTAAAATGACCATTTGCTATTTATTTTAATGTTTGCTATTCCCATACGAAAAAGACTTTGTTCCTTTATTTAGTGTTTTAAGGTTGCATTATTACTTGCACGAATCGTGACTGTATGACTGACTGACTGACTGACCGACCAAAGTGTTCTCACGGGCGAGATGCAAGCTCATTCATACTCACCTAATTTAATTAACACACAATGACACCTTCGGTACCACATGATTACGCAAAGGATAGTGTGTGTGTGTGTGTGTGTGTCCACCACTCAGCCCTTCTAACTTACCGTCCATCCCCATCATAATCTTTCCCTTCAGTGTTTCCTTCCATCCGTCATTCTTCAGCCCACCTTCCACTCTCCATTTCGTCACTTCACACGCCTCGTCCGCCACCGCCAACATGCATGCATACGCCCACCTTCTCCTCTTCCCCATCTCGAGGCAATATTCGTCGTTGTTTCTCGGCCCTAAATCCCAATCGATCGATCAACTCACATTTTTTTCCTCAGTTCCAATACTCCACCTTTCCCTTCCCTTCCCCCAGACCTCATCCTTTCCTTTCCATTCCTTTCTTTTCTTCCCCCAGCACAGGTCAATTTCTTCTTTCTCTTTCTTTTCCCCTCCCATTTTTCTCTCCAGTAGGTTTTCCGTCACTGTCCTTCACTTTTCCGCTCTTTTTTTGTGCTGGGTTTTCTTCCCCTCTCCGCCCCTCGCATGCTTTTCCGCCTCCGCCGCTTTCCATTTCCTCGCTTTTCTCTTCCCCTCGTTCGTCCTTGTCTTCCTTCCACTCCTCATCCACTCAGTCTTCCCTCAACATTCTTCCCTTCCTCCATCAATTGTCATGCCCTCGCCCCTCTTCCTCCTCCTCCACCTCCTCCCAATCCTTTACTCCTCCTCTTCTCCTCCTCCTCCTCCTCCTCCTTCTCCTCCTCCTCCTCCTGCACCACGGTTCATTTTTCCCCCAAAACACACACACACACACACACACACACACACACACACACACGGACACACACATCGCTCCGGTAAGCTCGTGGTCAAAGCTCTGCGCTGCCAGGCAGAGGTTCAAGCCCCGCTCAGCCCGCGGATTTTTCCGCTGACGAGTAGTTACAGTCCACTCATGAGCAAGGAGGATAGGGTGTGTGGTGTGTAAAAATCCCGGCAGTGCCCAGCGATCAACTATGAGCTCGCCCTAATCGGAAGGGTACTTGCTGGTGACGAAGAGTCCAACACGTGATCAGGCAGTGGTGAATTACTCTCTCTCTCTCTCTCTCTCTCTCTCTCTCTCTCTCTCTCTCTCTCTCTCTCTCTCTCTCTCTCTCTCTCTCTCTCTCTCTCTCTCTCTCTCTCTCTCTCTCTCTCTCTCTCTCTCTCTCTCTCTCTCTCTCTCTCATCCATCTTGTCTTCCCCCTCCACCCCTTTCTTTCTCCACCTCTTATACAACTCTTTTTTTTACCTTTTCCACCTCTCTGTAACCCCCCTTCCTTCCTCCCTCCTCACCTCTCGCTCTCTTTCTCTTTCTCAAACTTTCCCCAGCGGTATACATTTTTTTCCTCTCCCTCTTCCCCTTCAAGGTTGTCCCACTCACAGCTCCTCTGGCTCCTTCTTTCCTCTCCTCTTCCACCCTCTTCACATCCCTCTCTTCCACCCTCTTCAGCCCTCTCTTCCACCTCTTCGAAGCTACCTCATCCCGTGCTTGTTGCTTTGTAGATTATCAAGTGTACCTTCTCTATCTCTCTCTCTCTCTCTCTCTCTCTCTCTCTCTCTCTCTCTCTCTCTCTCTCTCTCTCTCTCTCTCTCTCTCTCTCTCTCTCTCTCTCTCTCTCTCTCTCTCTCTCCCCACACACACACACACACACACACACACACACACACACATATGACCCACAGAGTTCATAAGGGTTGGTTTTTAGCATTTTCATCCGATAGAGGGACAGGCGGGACTCTATTTTTAGCCTCAAGATTGGAGTAGATCCTCCCTACACGGGGTTCTTGATCGATTTCCCGTCCGTCTCCCGCCCGAAGGAGAGGTGGCCACCGAACAAGGACATTTTCACCCGCAGATTAATGTAAGATTAGTGGGAGCGGTATTTCTTTAGCTCATAGTTAGGGTTCGTTTTTTGTGTAATGTTGTTAAGGATTCTTTTTACTTTGGTGTTGCTGAGTGTGGTGATGTTGGTGGTAGTGGTGGTACTAGTAGTGGTGGTAGTAATAGTAGTAGTAGTAGTAGTAGTAGTAGTAGTAGTAGTATTTGCATTGAAATTTACATATAGTATCTAACAGAAGATTTGGAGATAGCAGTCGTCGTTTTGGGACGTCAAGAGCCCTGTCAACGTTTGTGTCGCATTTAATCTATCAGTCTACATTAGTAATTTAGCTCGGTAAAGTTCCCATTATTTACTGATTGTCCTCCTTAGTAATAGCTGTGCTCTATGGCAGTTTTAGTATTCCACCTGTAAGGTTTAATTTACTGTGTCATTCCACGTAAGACGGCGCACCTGTCTTCATTCTTACCTCCTTGTTCTTTATCACTGTCGCTATCAGTCTTGTCTTTTCCGGCGTCTCCCCCCGTGGCATTCCTCAACACGGCTCCCCATCACCCCACCCGAGATCATGAATATGTATGTTCATTGAATAAATCCTGGTGGAGCAGATAAATTCACCAGCCGTTATCGAACCTCGAGTGTAGCCGCGCAGTTACATAAAATTATTTCCTTCTGTCCGCCTCGTAAACTATGTCCAGCAAATATCTGAATGGCCGCAATGCGATGATAGTAAATAGCACGGAGCTCAGAAGAAGAAATAAAGAAGGAACGCAAGTGAAAAATGGAATCAAGGCAGCAAGGATTACCGATAACATTAAATATCTTAAAGACGAAAATATTTGTTTTTCTATTATAAAAAAAAATATACTGATGGCTATAGTAATTCATAGTTGTGGGCATGATCAGAATAGTAGAGAGCAGGACAGTAAAGTAGATTGACAGTAACAGAAGGGAATATATAGTTATGGTGGTTATGGTGTTAAGGGGAAGGACATCATCTGTTTGAGCTGAGAGCCTGCACAGGTTATTATAAATTTTGTCATCGGTAGCGGTGTTGATGTTAGTGTTACAGGGATATACTTCTTGTGATGCCCAAGGAGGGTTTTTCTTGTGTGTATTTGTGTGTGTGTGTGTGTGTCCTTTCTCCCGTCCACTCTCTCGATGACAAAAAGAGTCACCTCTAACGTGTCTTTTTTTTCTCTTTTTCCAGGTACGTGTGTTGAAACTTAATTCACCTGACTCAAGGGCTTCTTGTGGCGTTCTTTCTCAGCGGTGAGTTATTGCTGCCCCTTTATTGTTCGAACTGCTAACCTTTTTTTTTCTATCTGGGAATAATGATAGTATCGTTCAGTAATGTGTGTTGAAATTTACCTTCTCTCTCTCTCTCTCTCTCTCTCTCTCTCTCTCTCTCTCTCTCTCTCTCTCTCTCTCTCACACAGCGCCGAGTTGGTGAAAATTTAATGTTCATGCTGCTGATCTTTGACTTTTCTTCATCCGAGCATATTAACAATAGTATCGATCATTGTGCTTTTTTATCAATCTTTGCTAGTAATATTAGAGTCATGTGTACAACTTACCCTACGAAGGAGTGAAAGAATATATTACGCTTAGCACAAGAAAGATGTTACTATTTCGTAATTGTTTGTGGGTATGTTTTCGAAGCTCACGCAGAAATCGATTGAATAATAATGATAATATATTTTATAATCAAGAACTATTGTGATGAAAAGACGTATTTAATAATGATATTTAGAACGACCTCAGTATGTGTGCCATAACAGATTAGATTCGGAACGCTGGGTTGTGTGAGAGAGAGAGAGAGAGAGAGAGAGAGAGAGAGAGAGAGAGAGAGAGAGAGAGAGAGAGTCTAAATAGGAGTGTTATTAAGTCAGCGCCAATCAGGAAGGCTGCATCCCGGCACCATAACATCATAACAGCCTTGCGCGGGGCGGTATTCAGAGATATTCTCCCAGATAGCACTCCCGAGGCAGCAACAGACGTAAATCAAGCCTCTGATCCAAACTTCCTTCCAATTTTGAGGGATTTTGAGGCCATGAGGAAAGTTGTGACGGAGAAGTAAGACGTTTTGATATTGCAAATTTTACGAGCCCAGTTAAGGAAGAAAGATGAAATTTTAAGTGCTGATTCACAAGCGAAAAGGTAAAAGTTAAACATACTATAGTGATTTTGTCTGCTTAGCGTTGATACATAATCCGCAACAGTTTATGAAGCTATAGATCAATCTCACAAGCACAATAAAGGATGAAAGATGAAGTTTTGGACGTTGATTTAAACTCGAAAGGGTAAAAATAAAAACGTACGACGCTGACTATGCCTCTTTAGTGCTGATGCGTAGGCTGCACCAAATTATGAAGCTATAAACAATTTTCTCGAGGACAATAAAAGAAAAAAAGGCGAAGTTTTAGCTGTCAATTTATATGCGAAAAGGATACCCAAAAGAACAGACGATACTATATGCGTTTCGCGTTAGCTCGTAATCCACATCAATTTATGAAGCCACAGACAAATCTCACGAGCACATTAACGGAAAAAAGGCGAAGAAAAAACATCGTAAGGAGGAAGAAGGCAGAGTCGTGGTGTGGAGAGGCCGTCGAGGGTCCTCCAGACTGTGTGCCAGATAAGAACAAGTGAAGGACTGAAGACCAATCCGCATGGCCCACTCGCTACCCGGCCACTGTCAAGCGTAATGGACAACGTTCGATCCCCGGCTGGCAATATCTGTAGCACCTGCGTGGGGGAGGCCTCATTAATTTAGGTTTTTTTTTATAGCGGGTTCGTGGGCGACACCTCATTATTTACGCTCTTTTTAATAGTGAGTTTGCGTAGTCCCCCACATTAGAGACTCATATTTTTAACGTATTATTTAGAGAGTTCTTCGTAGCACCTTGACGGCTGACACAGCATCCCCATCATTACTTACCTACCTGCCTATCAAGAGTATATTTATGGCACCTTCTTCTACAGGCTTCATTATTTTCTTTTTTATAGTTAAACTCATAATTTTGGGCGTTAGATTGAGAGAGTTCTTTCGTAACACCTTCACGGCTGACACATCATCCTCATCATTACTTACCTACCTGCCTATCAAGAGTTTATTTATGGCACCCTCTTCTAAAGGCTCCAATATTTTCATTTTTATAGTTAAACTTATAATTTTAGACGTAAGATTGAGAGAGTTCTTTCGTAACACCTTCACGGCTGACACATCATCCTCATCATTACTTACCTACCTGCCTATCAAGAGTTTATTTATGGCACCCTCATGGGAAAGGCTTCATTACTTACGTACTTTTGAGGCGGCAGTTCCTTGGCCGCCTAAAAGTAAAGTTGCTAATGATCTATCTTTGCAAAACTTCTACTTTGTTAATTGTGCTCCTGCTCCTGCTCCTTCTCGTGCTACTGCTGCGTTGCTTCAGCTAGACACACAGACACACACACACACGAAGGCAGAAGTTTGGGTGGAGATAATTGCTCTGAAGCCGTGAAGTAATATGTCTTTGAATCAAGATTAACTCTTGCGAACTCACGAACTCCGCCTTCAAGGACTCTCGTGGTCCTGGCGAGCCCCCGGACAGCGCCGCACCATGAGAGAGTCTGCTATTGTGAAGGTTTGAAGAGCAACTGGATTTTTCTCGTCCCATGTCTCGGTTCAAACTTCCAAAAATGAGGCAGCTGTATTAATTCCTTTTGTTACCCTCACTTCCTCTTCCTCTTCTGCTTCTTCTTCTTTCTCTTCCTCCTCCTCCTCCCCTTCCTCCTCCTCCTCCTCCTCCTGCTCCTCCTCATCCTCCTCCTTCTCCTCCTCCTCCTGCTCTTCCTGCTCCTCCTCCTCCTCCTGCTCCTCCTCCTCCTCCTCCTCCTCCTCCAGTTTTTAGTTCTAGCGATCACCGAATAATCACATTCAGCATCAAGATGAATGAAAGTAAAGTAATTGCTAGTAAAGAAAAGGTGCCAGATTATCAGAGAGCGAATTTCATAAGACTCCGATCAGTTTTGAATAATTCTGACTGGACTGTAATCTCGACGGAAACAGATATTGATAATTCGTGGGAGGCCTTCACCATAATATTGAACAATGCCATAAGCATATGCGTACCCAGTCGTAACAGACGTTCAATTATTAAGAAGAAACCCAAATGGTGGAATAACGAAATTAAAAATAGCCTCTCTCTTAAAAACACATATACAGTAGATACATATCAACCCATCGTGAGACTGACAAACTAGAGTTGGACAGAACTCGCCGCGAAACCAAGAAATTAATAAAACGAAGCAAGAAAAATCATGCAGAATATATAGCGGAAACAAATAAATATAATCCTAAAGAATTTTTTAGCTATGTAAATAATAAAAAGTCACTCACTTGTAGTATCGAACCGCTTGCTAATGAAAATGGTAACCACACGAACGATGAAAATGAAATGGCTACAATCCTAAGTAACTTTTTCGCATCCATATTTACCGACGAAGATTGTTTATCACCTCAACCGCCGGAAGTTAGAAGGACCGAAAAGATTTTAAATGGCGTGCTTATCGTAGAATGTGATATTTTACGCACAATTGAAAATATTAAAATAAGCAAACTCCTGGTCCAGACAAAATTACACCTAGAATTTTAAAAGATATCAAACATCAAATTTGTAAACCGCTCTATCTTTTTCAATAAATCTTTAACAGCTGGAAATGCTCCGTCGGATTGGAAACTAGCAAATGTCACACTAATTTTCAAAAAGGGGGACAAGTCTCTATCGCCTGCGCCAGAACCTGCTGGCCGACCATCAGGACCCTGGGGAGAAGAGCCTTGGCTGGACCGACAGCCCCCACCGGGAAAAAATACCGGCGCTATGAGCGCGACGTAAAAAAAAAAAAAAAAAATCCAGGAAACTATAGACGAATTAGCCTGACATCGATTGTTTGCAAGTTAATGGAGACTATCATTCGCGACAATATGGTAAAATTCTTCGAAGAAAATAATATATTAAATAATTCGCAACATGGTTTCCGTAGTAAACGTTCGTGTTTAACTAAGTTATTTTATTTTTTTCATTATATTTTTGAGATGTTCGATGAAAGCAGATCAGTAGATATCATATATCTGGATTTTCAAAAGGCATTTGATAAGGTCCCCCACCAACGATTGCTCAGTAAACTATTGGCGCACGTTATCTCGGGTAACATTCACAATTGGTTTGTGGACTGGCTGAGCGGAAACAGAGAGTAGTTCTAAACGGTGTTTCATCTAACTGGCTCGATGTCAGAAGCGGCGTACCTCAAGGATCAGTGCTTGGTCCCATGCTCTTCTTAATTTATGTTAATGATATCGATGATGGGCTCACTTGCAAAGTATCAAAATTTGCTGATGACACAAAAATTGCTAGTAAAGTAACTGCGACACTCGACGAAGAAGCTTTACAATCAGATCTAGATCGACTTGCACGTTGGGCCAATCAATGGCAAATGAAATTTGACGTTGACAAATGTAAAGTGTTACACATCGGAGACAATAACAATCGCGTTCAGTACGTAATGAATGGCCAACAACTTTCTGCAGTAAGTAAAGAAAAGGATCTTGGAATCACTATATCAAGCGATTTAAAACCCAGTCTGCATTGTTCAGAGGTAGTTAAAACCGCAAACAAATTGGTTGGCTTCATCGGACGAGTCTTTGATAATAACTAGGAAAAAGTAATATAAAAACTGTTGAATTCGTTGGTTTGACCACATCTAGAGTACTGTGTACAGTTTTGGTTACCCTATTGAAGAAAAGGCATAGAAAAGTTAGAACGGGTTCAACGGAGAGTAACGAAAATGATTCCTAGGTTGAGAAATTTATCTTATGAACAAAGGCTTAAAGAAGTAGATTTATTCAGCCTATCAAAACGAAGAATGCGAGGCGATCTAATAGAAATGTTTAAAATGTTTAAAGGATTCAGTGATATTAATGCGGAAGATTACTTTACGATTGATCGATCAACTAGAACAAGAAGAAATCACAGTTTCGAGATAAGTGGTTAAAGATTCTCGTCCCACGAAGCCAAACACTTCTTCTTCAATCGTATCGTTAATGTTTGGAATTCTCTACCCTGTGATGTGGTTGATAGTACAACAGTTACGGCCTTCAAGAATAGATTAGACAAGTAATTTGAATCCAACCATCAGCTAAGATATTACTCATTGTCGTAATAACGTTAAGTTCTTTCGAATACTGGTGTCCTTGTCCGTTTTTATCGCCCGGTTAGTGGTAGCAGTAATGATAGTTCTTTCCTCTTTCCTACATAATTTCCATGGAGTTTTTCCATGCTGCATGGTTCCTTTTCCTTTCCTGCCAGCTTTGGCTGGAGGGGAGGAGCTTTCGCCTTTACAGTAATTCATCCTTGATTAGATAGTTAGTGGAGCTTGACACAAACAGCCTCGTTAAGACAATCAGGTCTGCTGTTGTTTGTTCTTTCTTTGTGTTTCTATGTGTTCCTTCTCCTCCTCTTTACCCTTAATTCTGTTCTCTTCATCTTCCTAATGCTATCTCTAATCAAGCTTCACGGATTTTTAAGTAATTTGCGTTCTTTGCTTTCTCCGCTCTCTCTCTCTCTCTCTCTCTCTCTCTCTCTCTCTCTCTCTCTCTCTCTCTCTCTCTCTCTCTCTCTCTCTCTCTCTCTCTCTCTCTCTTCATACTCCTTTCTTAAACAAAAATATATAATTATCAAGAGCACAGATGAACGTTCTAGCCTCAATGATTAAGTCACTGGTTTCAGAATGACTTGACTCCACTGCATCGAGATTAAGTTTCCTAATGTGCTCGAATTAACCTTTTGTGCTGGTCATTTTCTGCCGAGTCTAGGAAGTTCCCGAGCGCATTAAGATACAGCACCGGCGAGCTTGTTTCCCACTTCGCGCCGTGCATCTTAATTACCCGCTCGCTGTCGCACAAGAGGTGGCGTTTAGAGCCGGTTCTGTCACGGTGTGCATTGCGTCGCCTTCTTCCTATTTTTTATCTATTCAGTTTATTTCGCGCAAGGATACACAGAGATAAGAAGACTACGTAGGCCCATAGTCTCAAACTTTTCCGGGCTTAATTCACACTTATTTGACAAGGCTTTCGTAAGAGTTGTAGGCCTTTCCACTCGGCACACACACATGGTAATTCCCCAAGTAGTTACGTAGCTCCTGGTAACTAATTATGTGGCTGAGAACTCGTCGTAATTACTGTTAACAAACTATTTGCCTTTCTTTCTTTTTAGAGCGTGATCAGATGAGCAAACCGGTAATTACTCGGCATCGGTACTGGCAGGAAGCAGGAAGAGCTGATCAAAGAGTTGCCTTTAGAATGTACTGAATGTTTGTGGCTGATCTCTGTATGTTGTGAATTGTGCTCTGTCCTGCTATAGGGAAGACGGGTTTTAAATCGACACCGGCTCTGGGAAGCATCCACTGATACATAAGGGCTTGTTTTTACCTTGTATTATCACTAGGTAGTAATCACGACGCATATAATTGTCCCGAGAATAAATAAAACTCGATAGCACATAGCACACTCATGATCCAGTACAAATATTTCCTTTCCATCCTCATTTTGTTCTGTATAGGTCACGTCAGCACGCCGTCCTCGATCATCCACTCAGTTCCCGAAAATAAAATAAAAAGTCGGTTCACATATTATACGACTCATGATCCAGTACTAATATTTCCTTTTCATCCTCGTTTTGTACTGTATAGGCCACATCAGCATTCCCTCTTCGATCATCCATTCTCGTGTCGCCGGAGGGAAAGACAACTCGCGTCCGTAAAGCGCATAAGCCTCCCTTGATGCTAAAGTGGCCGCTCTTAAAAGTTTTGTAATTACGTTATTCCCCGGCCTGACTGGAGGGCGCGCTGCGAGGAGCCAATGCTTTTTCGCCTCAGTACAGCCGCGATCTGCCCCGAGGCTTTTCCGCTCCCTGCCTAGCTCATTCTCCTTCCTTGCCGGGCCAGAACCTCCTCCTCACCCTCTTCCCTCCGCCCATGCAACTCAGCCTTTCCCACCCACACGATTCCCTTCTCTCCTTTCCGGACTCCTTGACTTGTTCTTCTCCCTCTCTGCTAGAGCATCCCTTCTCACTCCCCGCTCGTCTGATTCCTCCTTCTCCTCTTTCTTCCAGCCGTGTAACTCAGCCTATCCCGCCCGCATGATTCCTTCCTCACCCTTTCAGACTTCCTGACTCGTTCTTATTCCATGCTAGGAGATAAGACTTTTACCCTCTCTACTGGAGCATCCCTACCCCCTTCCCTTGCTCCTGGATGCTCCTTCTCTTTCTTCCAGCCATTTATCTCAGCCTATCCCGCCCACATGATTCTTTTTTCCCTCTTCCAGACTCCCTGACTCGTTCTTCTTCCGTGCTAGGAGGCCAGACTTTTCCCTCTCTGCTCGAGCATCACTAAACCCCTTCTTTTTCCTCCTCTAAACCACCCACCCACCGTCTCCTCTCCTCCTTTCTCGCCTCTAGCATATCGGTCCTATATTCTCCTTACATGTTAATCAAAGCCGCTCTCTGTTCCTCTCCAATCATGCTGCTTTGCCTTGCTTGTATTTTCCACCTACTCCCTTCTGTCTTTCTCCTTTTCCACTCAGCATGACGGTCTATATTCTGGTTAACTCGCTCCTATCCTCGTCCTTCTAGCCCTCTCTTCCTCGTCCTCACCCTCCTGTCATGCTGCATTGCCTAAAACCCCATGCCCATAACTTATATATCCGCCTATTCCCTTTCTCCTTTTCACTTCTTCCACCGCGCTAGACGGTTCCTGTTCTGGTTAACTCGCTCCCATCCTCGTCCTTCTACCCCTCTTCCTCCTACTCCTCGCCCTCTCCGCCCCCCGACCGACCCACCCGGCTCTTGTCATTAATACTGTTGCGCCCGGCCGAGGGAGGTCTCTTTTTCCCCGGCACTAACTCTTATCATGGAAATTTCACGACCTGCCTTTGCCGGAAGCAGGGCCGGAAAGTGCGGAATAATGGTGAAGATGGAGGAATAAAAAGGTAGCTAGTGATGAGCGCGAGTGAACGAGTGGGTGAGTGTGTGTGTGTGTGCGTGTGTGTGTGTGTGAGTGAGTGAGGAAGGAAGGGAGGGAGGGAGGGAATGTGTGAGTGAGGAAGGCAGGGAGGGAGGGAGGGAGGAAGTGTGTGAGTGAGGTAGGGAGGGAGAGAGGGAAGGAGTGGGCGAGTGTGTGAATGTGAGTGAGTGTGAGGTAGGGAGAGGAAAGGAAGGAAATGAAGGCTTTGTCCGTGGTGAAATAATTGCGTGAAGTTAAGGTGAATGTGGTTAGGTGAAATGGGCAGCAAAAAGCATGAATTCATCTACATCCACTCATCCATTTTTTTTCCTTACCCCTTTTTTTATGTCCGGATTCCTTTACCTCATTTGCCTTTTTTCCATACCTTTTCTCATGCCTAATGCTGAATTCATTTCCACGCCTACTTTTTATGTGTATTTCCATGGTCTCATTAGTCTATTTCTCATAATCTCTCATATATATATCTGGGGATACCTCGTAGTTCTCTTCCTTAATTAAATGCTATGCCCAATGTATAACTCCTTACTTTCCCCTAACTAACTACATTCTTTAACGATATCATATGGCCATCGTATTTGCGGTGCATTGATCTCATTTGTATACTAACCATCTCATTCATCCTTTTTTTTTTCCTTTTCCTTACATGTCTATCGTTCACTCATTTCTCCTGCTTAAATCCCCCTTTTCATCCCTCTTCCTCCCTCACTTATGCATCTTCTTACTCCCTCATTCACCTTGCCTCATTTCTTCTCTCATATCAGGTGTTCGTTCATTCACATTTCCCTTCAGTTCACTTATTTCTCCTGCTTATTTCCCCTTTTTAACACTGCCTCCCTCATCCTTACATCTTTTACCACCTTCATTTGCCGTGTCTCGTTACCTCTTTCATATCAGGCGTTCATTCATTCACATTTCCCTTCCTTCAATCCTTTCCTCTTTCTATAACTTTCTCGCTTAGTCTCCCTTTCCGAGCATCTACCAGCCTTTCACTGCAGCTTCCTTTTTCTCGATCCTCCCCGCTCATCCCCCAGCACATTTCCTTTCCCACTGACTTTCCATCTCTCTCCCTCGTACATTCCCTTCCCTTACGTCACTACTTACACTTCGCTTGCTCCATCTACCCCTCTTCCCCCTCTCCCCAACCTTCCCTTCGATCTCATTCACCCACCTTGCTTGCTATGCCTTCCTCAACCTTCCTGCACTGGCTCCTCCTCCTCCTTCCCCTCCTCCTCCCCCTCCTCCTTCTCCTCCCTACCTGGTTCCTCCAATTCAAGGGGCACACACCGTTTTACTGCCAGCAAGAGGGCCACTTGGGGTCTGCATCCACCGGCACCGACCAGTAGTATGTAGTAAACCCAATACGTCTTCTAAAAGGGTTGCTACTCCATACCTGAAACTAGTTAGTAATGTTTGTAAGCGTGCTTATTGGTGTAGCTCGAATCATTTAGTGGAGTTAGTGTTAATGTTTCTTATGGCTCTAACTCACTGATACATATACATGTGTAGGCTACATCCAATACGTCATTCATAACGTTGTTAACTCCTTACATGTGACTCGTTAAATTTGGTACATTTATATATTGGCGTTTCATGTTAAGTTTATTGCATGAGTGATTGCTTCTCTATTGGCATTGTAAACTAAAGGAAAATACATTGAAACAGTAAAATATCAACAAATTAATGCAGAAACAATTAGAGAAAAACAGCATTAGTGAAATCAGCAAAATAAAAAATGTGAATCTTGTGAAGGAAATAAGAAATATAAAGAAATAAAGGCATTCATGTCATAAAGTAAAATATCCAGTAAAGTAGTAAGATATCAACAAACTAAAGGCTGAAACAATTGTAAGAAAAAAATTGTGTATAAGGCGACAAAATGTGAAAAATAGTAATCTTTGCAAAGGAAAAAAAAAAGGAAAGATGAGGAAAAGAGAGCCATTTACTTCTCCGTCACTAATATACTCGCCTAGCTCGTATTATCACCCGTATCAAATAATGGTTAAAAAGAGCAAAAAAAAAAAATGAAAATAGGAATCATTGCAAAGGAAAAAAAAGGAAAACAAAGAAAGAAAGCCATTTATATCAAACTAATATATTGGCTCAGTTCGTGTCAAATAATGAGTAAAAAGAGCCAAAAAAAGTGAAAATGTGAATCATTGCAAAGGGAAAAAGGGAAACCAGGAAAGTAAGCCATTTATATCAACCTAACTAATATATTAGCTCAGTTCGTGTCAAATAATGAGTAAAAAGAGCAAAAATAAATGAAAACCGGGGTTCTTTGCAAAGGAGAAAAAGAAAGACAAGAAAAGAAGATATCTAGTTCACCTCGCTCACATGTTCGCCTATTTCGTATCAGCCCCCGTATCGCTATTTAGTAAAGTTAAAAGAGCGTCGCTGCGTCCCGGCTTAATGGTCCCAATTTGGCGGCGTAATGTAAGGTCGTTCGCTAATGCCGTGCGTATGTTATTCTTCCTGTCGAAAAGAAAAATCCAATTAGAGTGAAGCCGGACGGAGTGTTTTAACGATTTTTTCCCTCCATTGTGAATAGCCAGGAAGAAGGCTAATGAATATCTCATTCATTCTCTCTCTCTCACACACACACACACACACACACACACACACACACACACACACACACACACACACACACACACACACACACACACACACACACACACATGCACACACACGCACACACACACATCTTATACTGTGTCCAATTTATTCCACGCTTTTTTTTCTCTCATAATGCCTCTCCTATCTCTCCCTTTATCATCGTCTCTCTATATCTGTCTTCGTAATTTTGTCCGTCTGTCTACCTCTGTATCCATCTACCTACATATCTATGTATATATTTAATAGCGCAAGAATCTGTACATCTCCTCAACTATCTACCAATCGTGACTTTTTGTTCAGCGTGGAAAGTTTCATCTCAAGGTTAAGTGAAAAAGCTTGTACATGTGTAAATCTCTTCACGTTTTGTCAGCTCGTAATTATTTTTCGTTTGTCTGGTAATGATTGTATTTAAATTACTCTTCGCTCTGTCCAGCTGAAACTCTGCGGATCTGCGGGCCATCAAATGATTGCTGACTAAACGCTCGCACGAGTGTTTAACATGAAAGGGAAGTGTCTATTATTTAGGGAGAGTGTTGTATATTCACACAATGTTCTGTCAAATGTTTATTAAATGTCAAGGTACACGTAGCTACTAGGTATTGTGTGGGGATAAATGCATGTTATTAATTTATAGTTTTTTTTTCTTTTTTTTCTAGTGGTAAGATTATCAATTTATTGCTGCTGAGTGTTTGCTAGATATATATAGTGTGTCCATTTGTTTTTCTGCACCGTTCTGGAAGACAGAGCAATTAAGTGGAGTGCGTAGATGAATCGTGAACTCCAGTTAACATTTACAATTTATTGCTTTTTTGGATTCATGCTGTATGTATACAATATGTTCGTCTATTTGATGGCACCGTTCTGGAGGATTTAACTGAAACATAAAACACGAAATAGTCAAAATAACTGAAAAACTGACCTTTATTTCTTACTATATCTTTTTCCCTACCTCATCTCATTTCCTCATCTTTCTTAGAGCAGTAATTTGTGTGGGCATACGAAGTGAGGGACAAACAGACCATGCAAACACCGGTACAACAAGAATGCGTGACGTGCGTGAACACAATTAGCTCAGCACGGCCTTGTCAAGCTGCCCTGCTCATTAATCTTCCTCATTAAAAACGGGAAAAATAGGGTGAAAATGCGTCGAAATATTGTATTATTATGCAACATGACGCTATGAAAAGTAATTTGTCCAGCTGTCTGTCTGTGTGTCTGTCTGTTATTGTCGCCGCACACACACACACACACACACACACACACACACACTCTCTCTCTCTCTCTCTCTCTCTCTCTCTCTCTCTCTCTCTCTCTCTCTCTCTCTCTCTCTCTCTCTCTCTCTCTCTCTCTCTCACTCTCTCTCTCTCTCTCTCTCTCTCTCTCTCTCTCTCTCTCTCTCTCTCTCTCTCTCTCTCTCTCTCTCTCTCTCTCTCTCTCTCTCTTTTTTTATTTAAACATGTTCAGTACATTAGTACATGGCAGTATTATTTGTCTATGCTAAAGTTCCCCCGACCGTTGGGGAGCTATTTAAAAGCTTCTGCCGATTATATTATACAATTATTATACAATATATTATACAATTATATATATACATGTTTACGGTGGGTGTAGGAGTAGCCACCTGTGGGACGCAACCTTCATCTGCTGAGTGGACAGTTGTGTCACATCCACATCAGCAGTGAGGTTGTTCCACCACACCACCGCTGCGATGGAGAAGGCACCTAGCTGGGTGCTGGAGAGGGCCATAGGCACATCAAGGAGGGAGGCGTTGCTCAGCACTTCTCGTGCTGCGCTCAGACCTCCTCCAGGTAGCCCTCAGGTCCGTCAGGTGGGGCACTAGGCCCACTTGTGCCTTGTGTAGCACCGTCAGGGCAGCTACGCGGCGACGGTGCTCCAGGCTATTCAGCTGGTTCGTGGCTGGTCTTTCCCTTCCTTCGTGTGGGTGTTGTTGTTGTTGTTGTCGCTGTGTCTCCCACTGGCTCGGTCGGTGATGCTGGGTGCCGTTGATGAGGCGTTCAGCCCTCCTCTGCACCTTGTCTAGCAGGTTGAGGTGGCAGCGGGCGCTGGCCATCCAGGTGAGCGGTGCATACTCCATCACTGGACGGACTTGTGCCTTATAGAGGGTGTTCAGGCCTTCAGCATCGAGGAGGTTCTTCATGCGGCGCAGGTGGTTCACCTTCTGGGAGGCTTTTTGCGCCACCCTTTCAAGGTGACGGTCAAACCGCAGCTGGGAGTCCACCTCCACGCCCAGGATGTCGACGCTGGACTGCAGAGGGATGGTGTCATTCCCGAATCTCAGTCTGCCGTGGAGTTGTCTCGCGTCCTCCCGAGAACGTGATATTACCATGGCCTGGGTTTTGTCAGGGGCAAACCTGACTTGCCACCTCTTTCCCCAGGCCATTATGTCTGCCAACTGTCTGTTGACGGACTCTATCACGTCCTGGGCTTCCTCCCTCTTGTATGTTCTGGAGAGGGTGCAGTCGTCGGCGTAAGCGCTTGCTGCCGGGATGGTTTGCAGGAGGTCGTTAAAGTATATCTCTCTCTCTCTCTCTCTCTCTCTCTCTCTCTCTCTCTCTCTCTCTCTCTCTCTCTCTCTCTCTCTCTCTCTCTCTCTCTCTCTCTCTCTCTCTCTCTCTCTCTCTCTCTCTCTCTCTCTCTCTCTCTCTCTCTCTCTCTCTCTCTCTCTCTCTCTCTCTCTCTCTCTCTCCTCTCTCTCTCTCTCTCTCTCTCTCTCTCTCTCTCTCTCTCTCTCTCTCTCTCTCTCTCTCTCTCTCTCTCTCTCTCTCGCTCTCTCTCTCTCTCTCTCTCTCTCTCTCTCTCTCTCTCTCTCTCTCTCTCTCTCTCTCTCTCTCTCTCTCTCTCTCTCTCTCTCTCTCTCTCTCTCTCTCTCTCTCTCTCTCTCTCTCTCTCTCTCTCTCTCTCTCTCTCTCTCTCTCTCTCTCTCTCTCTCTCTCTCTCTCTCTCTCTCTCTCTCTCTCTCTCTCTCTCTCTCTCTCTCTCTCTCTCTCTCTCTCTCTCTCTCTCTCTCTCTCTCTCATCAGCCACGAGTGAGTGAGGGGGAACAAAGGCACTTCGCCCAGCACTGGGACCTCCGCGCACTGTTTTTGACTTGGCGGGGCGGGCAGGTGGAGGTGGGGTGCGCGAGGTCGATGTGGGGAGATGGCGGGGTGGCGGTGGGGTGGTGGTGGTGGTGGCGGACCTGCGAGGGATTCAAGGTGGGCTGGTCATAACAGAATGGATTCGGGCAAAGGTGGGGCCTCCTCGCTCACCTTCTCACTCCGCGCACTCATACATATCCACTGGCAGGGAAATTTAAGTACCATCTTGATATTTTTTGACGCACATACGTATAGGTAGATAGATAGATAGATGAGTAGAGATAGACAGGTAGATAGAAAGATAGATAGATAAGTAGGTAGATAGATAGATAGACAGGTACATAGGTAGACAGATGGGCAAGTAGTACATAGATTTCAGTCACCGGCAAAGGCACTAAACCGTCTTATCTGGTATTTTTACTATCTGTTTCTCCTTACTAATTTTTACACACGGGTTAGTTCACTTTCTTTCCTGATGGTCTTGTATTATTCAAGTTTTCCGCAGTTAATAAATCCTACCAAAGTCAAATCAGGAACGAGGTATTTTATTTGATGGAGGGTTACGGAAAGTAATGTCCGCTCTGTGTTAAGTGCCAGAAGGAAGGCAACGAAGCCCAAAGTTCTGTTTCCGTGACCGCCGACGTGACTCCCGACGTCTGGCCGTGAGAGTCTTTGATGGCCATTCCGAACCTTCCCCTCCCTCAGCCCCTCACCCCTTCACCCCCCCCCCCCCTTCCCTCCGGTGCATGGCCAGGGGCGGGAGGACGGGCGGTCAGCAGCAATCGAGCCATCATCAAAGAGGATAAGGAAGAGCAGGCAACCCTTTCCTTGATGCTATTTTTTTTCTTCTCTCCCAATTTTGTAAGTCACGTTTTAAAGTTACAACCCGATCTTAATTTCCTTTAACTTATTGATTTTTTTTCTATTTGTCTCAGATTTCGTGGATATATTTTTGTATTGCGTCATTTGTTTCCTTTTTTTGTATTCCTCGATTTATTTTTCTTCAGTGCCTTCAGTGTTGTCATCCGCCTGCTTCTCCCTCACACATTTTTCATCACACTCGTTTTTTTTTTTTTTTTTTTTTTTTTTACTTCATCGCCTTTCAGCCAGCCATGCAAAGCTCGTCCCGGCAATTCCATTATATAATTTTCATGCTTCTTTCACTCACCCTTTTTCCACACTCTTCCTCCCTCGGTCGGTCCATTTTATTGATACTTCCTCGCTCATGTAATTTCACTTTTTTAATCATATTCGCCTCCTCTCCATTGTGACACTTTTGGCTCTCATTTCTTTACCTTTTGATGGGCTCATCCTTTTATGACCTCCATTTTCACTTTATATATATTTTCCTTTTAACTCGTATTTCTCACTTTGGACATATCCGCTAACTCCATCCTTCAGGGCAGCTGTATGTAACTTGCTCTGTCTATTACTTCGTGTACTTCTTAGCCACCTCGAAGTGCTGGGCCGCTGAAGAGGGAAAAAAATAGTGGCAGCCGCAAAATGAGTCTCTGTATTCAGGGCCATTTATGAAGGAAACTTTTGCATATTAACTTTTCATATAACTTCCTCAGCCCCGAGTTAAGGAGACTTATGGGTTCCCGGCTCAAATAGATTGTCTGGTCTTTTCATTTCCAGATGTGCAAGGGAGGGAGAAAGGATGGATGGAAGGAAAGGGTTTAGGCCTCCCACACGTACACATCCATCTCTCTCCCTCATCCCTTCCTTCCTTAAGCCCACCCATCCATCTCTACTTTTTCAACTCCTTATTTCGATTTTATTTTATTGGTTGTCCTGTCCGCCGCTTCTCAAATCCTACGGCATCTGCGCTCTTGAGTTCCTTCCTCCTCTATCTCCTCTTCCTCCTAGCGTGTATCCCCTTGAAGGAGGAGGCACAGCTAGAAGGGAAGGGAAGGGAAAGAAGGGGACGAAGATTGCTAGGCGTTGCTCTTGTCTGGAAGGTCGTCGGTTGCCCTGCTCTTAGTGACGTGGCGAGTGACAGGTGATGATGAGGTATAGAAAGTCTTGAGAGTACTGACACACACACACACACACACACACACACACACACACACACACACACACACGTACATACGCTTACACTCCAGTAGTTCACCTTTATTCTCCTTTATTCACCTTCCCAGTAGCTTGATGATTTACAAGGAGAGCGGAGGAAGGGGGGAATGAGATGCGCTTCTTTAGTTGTCCGTTGGAGGAAGGGAGAGAGGGGACGTTGGTTCATCAAATTGTGGTGAGGAGGAGGAGGAGGACGAGGAGGAGGAGGGGGGCGGTCTGGTAAAGGAAAAGAGGGGAAGAGGCGAGATGAATAGGTTTGGAGGGAGACGATTTAGACAACACAAGAGAATGTAGGTCGGCCGCGCACGCGCACACACACACACACACACACACACACACACACACACACACACACACACACACACACACACACACACACATACACACACAGAAATGCCTTTTATATTATTTTATTAACAATGGATGCGATGCTTTATGTTTTGTTTTTTATATATATTTTTTGTGTAGTTAAATAACAGAAAAAACTTTTATATATTTGATTTTTTTTTGCGAGAGCCACTTCCATTGAAAAACTGCTTTAAATACTTCATCATGCTTGTGTAATATTCATTCATTTTACGGCAAACAAAAATAATAAATGCTAAAAAGGAAGTTATGAAAAGGAGAAACTGCTGCCGCCACCGAGGTAAATATGTGTGACTTGATCTCAAATAGACTCAACTTCTCGTAATGCGTTTCATGGAGCTAATTTTGTTTGCATGTGTTATAATATTTACCGTCTGAAAATGTATAAAACCCCTAAATCCAGACAGGCATTCGAGGGCTTGTTAGTAAACCGGCCGAGAAACTGATGCCACTAATCCGACTAACACATTATTTATTAACCGAAATATATATAAAACCCCTAAAACCAGGCAGGTATTCGCGGGCTTGTTAATAATAAACCAGACGAGAAAAGTCACCCATTTGACTAACACATTATTTATTAACCGAAAATGTTTAAAGCCCATAAAGCCTGACTAACCTGACTAACACATTATTTATTAACTGAAAATGTTTAAAGCCCATAAAGCCAGGCAGGTATTCGAGACCTTGTTAATAATAAGCCGGACGATAAAAGCCACCCATTTGACTAACACATTATTTATTAACCGAAAATGTTTAAAGCCCATAAAGTCTGACAGGTATTCGAGAGCTTGATATTAATAAACCGGACGAGAAACTGAATCCACCAGTCTGACTAACATATTTATTAACCGAAAATGTATAAAACTGAATCCACCAGTCTGACTTACATATTTATTAACCGAAAATGTATAAAACTGAATCCACCAGTCTGACTAACATATTTATTAACCTTAAATGTATAAAACTGAATCCACCAGACTGACTAACATATTTACTAACCGAAAATGTATAAAACTGAATCCACCAGACTGACTAACATATTTATTAACCGAAAATGTATAAAACTGAATCCACCAGTCTGACTAACATATTTATTAACCGAAAATGTATAAAACTGAATCCACCAGACTGACTAACATATTTATTAACCGAAAATGTATAAAACTGAATCCACCAGTCTGACTAACATATTTATGAACCGAAAATGTATAAAACTGAATCCACCAGACTGACTAACATATTTATTAACCGAAAATGTATAAAACTGAATCCACCAGACTGACTAACATATTTATTAAACGAAAATGTATAAAACTGAATCCACCAGACTGACTAACATATTTATTAAGCGAAAATGTATAAAACTGAATCCACCAGACTGACTAACATATTTATTAACCGAAAATGTATAAAACTGAATCCACCAGTCTGACTAACATATTTATTAAGCGAAAATGTATAAAACTCCCAAAACCTGGTATTCGAGATCTTGTTCGAGAGAGTGAAAAAAATCCACCACTCTGACTAACGTAATTTTCTAGCTCTTAGTATTTACGAAAGCCACGATCGAGGGCTTCATATAGAACACTTTACATCGAAAAAAAAAAATGAAGGTACTTTAGAGACGGTAATTTTAAGTAATATTTTCTCTTAAAGTAAAAAATAAAAACTCCCACTTTTGTGAACATATTAGTGTCACACTTCGGAACACCTAAATAATATATCATAAATAATATCTTGTAACATCTAATGAGAATGATCTCGTGAATGATAAAATCTTGTAACACATTAAAGTAAAATTACTCACTTAGAACACTTGCTAGATTAAAAAAAAAAAAAGATATATAAAACCAGTAATACCAGACCCTAATTAACAGCACATTAGAGACATTATGGTTACCTATTATACAAACACTTTCCCCAAAGCTTTTACACAGAAAACGCGTTAGAACGATTTAGAAACCCATAAACAACTAAAGCATTTAAGATCGTATTACACCAGAAAAAGAAAAAGAAAAAACACCACTCTGGCGAACTTTTATTCTCCTTCGGGAGTTTTTACGCAAGAAACCTGTTAGCACAAATTAAAAACCAATAAAACTTCAGCATTTAATATCTTGATACACCAGAAGAAGAAGAAGAGGAGAAGCAGAAACCATCACTCTGGCGAACATTTTTTTGTCTTCCATTTTTCTGCGATGGAGAAGGAGGAGGAAGAGTAGGAGGAGTAAGAGGGGAGGAGGAGGAGGAGGAGGAGGAGGAGGGATGGCTTCTTCTTCATCCCTTGAGCCTCCGCGCCTCAAGCCGTGTGTTTCCTATATTGCGCTGAGCCACTTAAGTCTTTCAATTCCGGAGGAGATCGCGCCATTAAACCGCCACCGTCCTGCCAGCCGGGAAAATAATTCGCATATCTTCATTCCCCCTCCCGCCCCTCCTAACAGGCGCTCCCTCTCCGCCGCTACATCACCGCGGAACGGGAATGGACGGCGCCAAGATATACACCGGGAAACTAAACTAATGGGCTCGTTGACAAAATACCTCGTGGCTAGCGTATGCATGGACGTATAAATTTCAGACTGAGAGAGAAGGGGGGAAGGGAGAGAGAGGGAGGGAGGGACAGGAGGGAGAGAGAGATGCTGCAATTAGAGTGTTTGGCTTGCAACAAATGCGATAGCTGGTCACTTGATAAATTCGAGTCATCAGTAACACCACTCCCGCGGCCGACCTACCGACCTACCAAGCTAGCTACCTAATGTATGCCTACCTACCTTCCTACCTTCCTTCCATCCCTCCTTCCTTCCTTTCTCTTCTTTCTTTCTTTTTGTTTTCTTTCTGTCTTTCTATTTTTATTTCTGCCTTTGTCTTTCTTTCTTTTTTCCTTCCTTCCTTCCTTCCTTCCTTCCTTCCTTTCTATCTTTCTCTTTTTTCTTTTTTTTTCTTTCTGTCTTTCTATCTTTATTTCTGCCTTTGTCTTTCTTTCCTCTTTCTTTCTTTCCTTCCTTCCATCCTTTCTTAACTCATTCATTCTTCCATCCATTCATCTTAATCATTTTATTTATCCATTGCATTATAACCCATTTACCTACCACCACCACCATCACCACCACCACCACCACGAGTAGCGACATGCATGAATTAGCACTTCAGTCAACATTTATCTTGGCGACAGCATAAAAACTCCCCGACCTTTATATTTTGCTCCCTCTCACTGCCGCCATTAGTAGTAAACGCCACGCCGTCACGTCAGGGTCACACCTAATAACTCACCTCATAATGTTAGCCCCCCTCCTCCTCTCTCCTTTCTCTCCTCTCTTTTTCGTTCTCTTCCTCCTTCTCCTCCTTCAGTTATATTGTTGTCCTCTCTGTTTTTGTTTCTTCTGTCTCTTCTTTCTCTTGTGTTGTTGTTTTTTCTTTTTTTCCTCTCTCGTTCTCCTTTTCCTCCTCCTCTTCTTTTTCTCCTCTCTTTCGTTCTTCTTCCCTGTCTTTTTTTCTCATATTCTGTGGCCTTTTTTCCCTTCCTCTTCTTTCTTCTCTTCCTCCTCATTCTCTTATAATGTTATCCTCGTCCCCTTCCTCGTCTCTCTTCATCTCCTTCTCTCTCATCTCCTCCTCCTCCTCCTCCTCCTCCTCCTTCTATTCCTCCTTTTATGCTGTTTTCTCTTTTTTACTTCTATCATCTCTTCCTTCTCTTATATTGTTGCTTTATTATTTTTTCTCATTTATTTTCTTCCTCGTCCTCCTGCTCCTTTCTTTCTCTTTTTCCTCTCTTCCTTCCACTATACTTCTTCTTTTCTCTCCTCTTCTCTCTTTCTCGTACTTTTTTCCTCCTCCTCCTATAATGTTATCCTCCTCCCCTTCCTCTCCTCTCCTTTTTTCCTCCTCCTCTTCCTCTTATGCTTTTGTCCTCTTTCTTGCTTCTCTTCATTTTCTTTCCTCTCCTTTTCTCATTTCCTCGTCCTTCTCCTTCTCATGTAATGCTATCCGCTCTGTTTTTCCTCTCCTTTCCTTTTTTCCTTCTCCTTCTCCTTCTCTCTTTCTTGCTTGTTTTTCTCTTCATTCTCCTATATTGCTGTTATCTCTTCCCTTTTCTCTCCTTTCCTCTCTGCATCCTCCTCCTCCTCCTCTTCTTATATTTCTTTCCTCATTCCTGCTTCGTAGATTTTTCCTCGTCCTCCTTTTTCTACTCTTATATTTCTGCTCTATCTTACCTGCCTCCCCTTCTTCGTTTTTTTCTTTATCTTTTATTGCTCTCCTCTCTTTCTTACTTTTCTTACCTCTCCTCCTTGTCCTCCTTTTATATTGCTGTCCCCTCTTCCCTTCTTGTTTTTTCTTCTTCCCTCGTCCCTTCCTTTCCTTCCCTTTCCTTCGTTTTTTTCTCTCTTCCTCGTCCCTCGTTTCCTCCTCTTATTTTGCTGTCCTTTCTTCCGTGTCTCCTCTTTCATCTCTTCATCCTCCTCCTCTTCCTCACATTTATTGCTATTCCCTCTTCTCACACACTCCGCTTTCCCCTTTTCATTTTATTCCTTCATTAATATCACCGACTTCCCCCACCGCCACCACTACCACCTCTGTTATTTCTGCCGTCCCTCTCTACACGAAGGCTGAAGGGAAGGAAGGAAGGGTACAGAAGGGGACGATGGGGAACTGGACGGGGGAAGGGTAAGGGAGTAAGGCAAGGGCAGGCTGCGGGCGGCGGGGGGCGAGGTAGAGAGGCTGGTGAGGGGCTGCGGCGGCGGAGGGAGGAAGTAACATCACGACGCAGTGTTGGAGGGGCGTCAGGTCCTAGAGGGAGATGCTCCTGGCCCCGGGCTGCCACTTGACACACTCATTAACATCTGTCGCACACGCCAGCACCGAGGCCTGACTGAAAGGGGGGAGAGGAGAGAGAGAGGGGCGCCTGGGGGGAGATGCGGAGAAGAGCAGCCTTGGGAGAGGGAGCGAGAGGAAGGAGAAGAAAAGACGAGACCTCATTGACGATAAGTGGAAGGAAAAGTAGGGAGGAGGAGCGACGATCCAGGGATGGTTACTGGAGGAAAGAATGATGTATTAGACAACCTTGTAAGACGCCTAAAATAATATTAATGGGGAGGATGTAGTGACGGGGAAAAGTGTGAGGTTGTAATAGATTAATGGAGAACACGAATGGGATGTAACGAACAGCTTGGGTGCCATCGAAGTAAAAAAGAAAACAGAATAACTTTAGTTGGTGTAGAGGGAGAGGAAGGGAAGGGAAGGGGAGGGAGCAAATGTAATAATAGCCCCTCTCCTAGCCGGCTGAGAGACAGGACTGACTATAAGGCGATGGAGAGGTGCCACCAATGAGTGGAAGAAACAATGCCAAGAGGTGGAGAGGCTAGACAAGGAGGACCCGGCAGGAGGTGGAGAGGTGGAAGTGAGTACTCTGCCACAGGGGAATGGAAGAGGAAGAGGAGGAGGAGGAGGAGGAAGGGGGAAGAAGCTTAGGAGAGGCGTGAGGAGCTGAAAGGTCTCTTGGAATTCAACTTTATATATATTTATAATTCCCACAGCGATATGGAGTGAACATTTGAGTCCTCGGTGACCTCTTAATCACTTCAGTAATACAATAAAAAAGAAAATACTATATATACGAGAGAGAGAGAGAGAGAGAGAGAGAGAGAGAGAGAGAGAGAGAGAGAGCGCACCAAGACAGACGGAGACACAGAGAGACAGATTGCCGGAGTGTTCCTGTTTATTGGGTGGTGAGAGGCGAGGCTGAGGAAGGGAAAGGATGTGTTATTGCCTCGGATGCTGCTAGCCGGAGGGTGACTTAGGCGGCGAGTGTATTGGGACAGGTTAGGGACACAGAAACAGAGGTGGGTTAGGCTGTGGCAGGGGCAGGAAATGGACTTAGAATGATAGGGGACTTGAGGCAGGTGAGGGAGATTCAGAGGTTAGAGCTGGGGGAGAAAAGGAAAGGACTTTAGACTGGGGGAACAGATGGAATAGTTTTGGGGCTTGAGAAGTTAAGAAAGGGCTTGGGCTGAACGTTTTAAGGGGAGGGGTTTGGGCTGGAGGAGTTACTGGAAGGCCTTTGGGTTGGGGAAAAGAGAGGGAAGGGATTTGGGCTGAGGGAACAGAGGGAATAGGTTTTGGGCTGGAGGAGTTAAGGAATGGGCTTCAGGCTGAGGGTGGTCCGTATGGGTTTTGGGCTGGAGGAGTTAAGGGAAGTGATTTGGGCTGGGGGAAGTGTATGCTGGGCTTTAGACTGGTCAGGCGAGGGAAAGGGATTGGGCTGGGTGAAGTGTATGCTGGGCTTTAGACTGGTCAGGTGAGGGAAAGCGATTGGGAAGTGAGAGGTTCGGGCTGTGGGAAGTATGTGCTTTGGGCAGGTGCCAGTGTAGGACGGCCTTCGAACAGGGGAAGGTGAGGGAAGGAGTTTAGGCTGGGCAAGGTGAGGGAATGGCTTTCGGCTGGGGAGGGGGGAATGGAGTTTGGGCAGGAGGAACTAAGGGAAGGGCTTTGTACTGGGGGAACTAATAGAAGGGCTATCGATTGGGGGAGGTGAGGAAAGTGATTCGGGCTGGGGGAGGTGAAGGAATGGGTCTTTTGGGGGGGGAGGCGAGGTTGAGGAGGCAAGGGTGCGGGCCGGGCCAGGTGCGGGGCGCGAGAGTCAGTGGCGGAGAGCGGGGAAAGGTGCGCTGGAGTGGTCGATGAGGTCAAAGGTGTAGTGTTCAGGGGCTCAAGGGGAGGTGAGAGGGTGGCGCTGGGGTGGCGCTCACACAACTCAGGTGTATACACGCTCACCATGTGTACCTGCATATTACAACAAGAGAGGTACAAGGAAATGCTTTCGCCACTATATTTTTCGTTTGATTCATATTTGCTTTACACCTTTCCTTTAAAACTGGGTTGCTAAAATGGGTTGTGCGCTTAAAGGATTGCAAAAAGATACTACGCGCTTATTTCGCTATTCCTGAGGTGTGCTGTGGCAGGAGGCGCCCCGGTACACGGAACAAACATTACCTGGGAACACCTGCATTGTTTGGCCGCCCGAGGATCGATCAGCGGCGGCGGCCCAGTGAACGCGAGCCTCGCAGGGCGCCGCGCTGCCACCACGCGGCCACGGGGAAGATGATGCACCGGGAACCGTGATGAGTTGGTGGTGAAATATTTTGAAAGTGAGCCTCGCACGGCGCCGCGCCGCCACCACGCGGGCCGCGGGGGAACCGATGACTGGTTAACAAGTTGAGGTGGCCGTGAAGTATAGCGACGGCTCGTAATTCCTTCTTCACTCTGTAAGTCGATCTTTCTCAAGTAAATGGGAGAAATTACAGCTAATCATTGTGTTCTATTTAGAACTTAAAGTATAAAGAGGGAGTTTTAACTTGAAATAAATAGCTGCAGCAGAAGGTTTGCAATTTTGTATGTATTTTTTTTCTGTTGATCGTCAAATTTTGTTAAGCATTCTTTATAAAAATTGACTTCTACGTTACTCATTCCGTCAAACTTCCCTCCCTTCCACACCCACTACAATGTGATGCTTTAAGCTTCCCATCTTTCAGTAATGGATTCTATATAATACCAATCTCATTTTTTCGTAAAGATGGATAGCGGTTCTTTTTTTTTTTTTTTTTTAGTGCCTGTTAAACCCTTACGCTTGTTTGAGCACCTCTCCTCCTCGCCGCCCATCAGGCCATTATCCGCAGGCACCGTCATCGCCGAAACACTGCGGCCTTCATCCCCCGCTCTTAGTGTGTTGGACGAGGAACGCGAATACTTGTGAGCGCGGCCAAGAGGTCCCTCCATCAGGCCGACCTTGTCCTGACGGGCCCCGAGGCAGCCAGGAACACAACCATCCTTCAGGGAGGCGGTTTTGACCTTGTTGTGCTAGTCTTGCCGCGAGACGAGTCCCAGTCTCCTGCCCTCAACTTTCCTCTCCTCCTGGTCGTTTCCTTCCATTTTTCAAGGACGGGATCTCTTTCCTTTCCTTCCCTTCTCTCGATGTTGCCTTTTTCGCTCTCTTACCATCCGGTCTGAATAAAGTTTGACTCGTTTTTTCTTCCTTTGCGAAGTGAGACCCTCTCCCAACCCTCTCTGTAGGTTTGCAAGAAACGAAGTTTTTGACGAAACCTCGAAAAAATTTTGCTTCTTTTTCTAAGCTTCTATGCATCCTGCAAAGTTTCGCCTTAAGGGTAACGAAACCACCAAGGAATTGCATGAATTGGGAGGGAAGTGTACTATGCTGTTTTATATTTTCCGTCGAGACTTAGCCGTCGACCTGAAGTCAGCAAATGCAATTCTGTGTCTGTCTGTCTGCCCGGTAAACAAAACCATTGCGGTGGTAAGTGATGTTTCTTTCTGTCGCTGCTGAAAGGCAACTCAAAGCGGCAGTTTGCAATGAGCCCTAGCAGTGAATGATGTGGATGTGGGTGCTGTGTGGCTCTCATCGGCAGTGAAGAGCAGCAAATATTGTTGTACTTGTATCAGGGGAGTGTGTGTGCACGTTCCCTTACCTTATACCATGCGAATGAGCTAATAATAGTGGTTTCCTAACTCTCACAGAACGTGTAACACTGAAGCGGTTGTCATCGTTCTCCCGACAGTCATTCATCCCCTTGTGTTCATGTATCTTTTCGCCTTCTTTCACCTCCATATACCATGCGGATGATGAAAAACAGCTACAAATATAGAGTGGTCTCCTAACTCCTACGTAACGTTCAACTCTCAAGCGCGGCTACCATCGTTCTCCCGACATTCATTCCTCGCCTCGTGTTCCTGTATCTGTTCGTCTTCCTTCGCCTCCATATACCATGCGGATGATGAAAAACAGTTACGAATATAGAGTGGTTTCCTAACTCCTACGTAACGTTCAACTCTCAAGCGCGGCTACCATCGTTCTCCCGACATTCATGCCTCGCCTCGTGTTCCTGTATCTGTTCGCCTGACAAACGCTGTGGAAGTTCAGTATTTTCGTCACTCCCAGCTTGTCGATTTATCTGCATGTCAAAGTCTTAGTATCTGTCAGCCTCTGTCAATCTTCCCCCACGAGAGAGAGAGAGAGAGAGAGAGACTTTTGTTAGTATATAAACGTTCATCAATTCGTCTATGTCCGTCTCTTTGATTTCGTCTGTGTCTGTAATTGTCTTCACGTCCCACTGCCTGTAATTTGTTCTCAGTGTCTTCATCAGTCTTCTCCTCACTTACTCTCTCGCTGTAATTGCTTTCCCTTCTAGCTTGACTTTACGCCGGTTGTTTATAGATTGATTTTTCAGCCCATCACTCCGTCAGCCCGTCAGTCAGTGAGTCAGTCAGTGGGGCAGTCGGTCAATTAGTCGGCCAGTCACTCCCTCCCTCACACGCAGAATTCCTTTATTGCTCCTCCAACTTTCTTCTTAATTGTGTCTTCATTAAGTTTTGTGTGTCAGTTAGTTTGTTTGCTGTTTGCATTTGTGGGTGGGTGTGGGTGTGTGGGAGAAGGGGGGGCTGTGCGTGTGTGTCTGTGTGTGTGTGTGTGTGTGTGTGTGGCTTTTCCTTTGTCTAGTTTGTCTGTTTGGTTACTTATGTGGGTGTATGTGTGTCTGTTTCTCTCTCTCTCTCTCTCTCTCTCTCTCTCTCTCTCTCTCTCTCTCTCTCTCTCTCTCTCTCTCTCTCTCTCTCTCTCATCAGATAAGG